>NW_024537414.1:0-495725 GCF_016647745.1 Suillus plorans
CATTGTTTTCTCATGAAATCCCTTTTTCCACATACATAGTTGAGGCCCGGGAATTGTCCGGGTCAGCCCATGTCGGAGTTTGAATTTCATATCCATCCATCAGTGATTCTTATCTTCACATCTTGACCATCTTTCACTTGTATTGCCAGCGCCATAGTCCTGTATTAGCCATGTCTGCATCTCATGCATCCACTTCTGGCACTCTGAATGCCAGAAGCCATTACCGACCTCTGAAGCTGAGCCTTGCAACAATTTCCTGCACATTGGCAATGGCTGGATCGCGCGTCCGTGCATGCATCTCTCAATATCGGACGGAAGCTGCCAACAATGGTCTATCTGCTGACCGGATCAAGTATTTTAAAGCCGGGCTGCAATGGGAGATGAGTGTATGTTACCACTGCCCTGATGACTTTGTTGGTCAATGCTAAGAATTTGAGCAGACATTTGTCACACCACTCCTGCAGTACTCCGCTTCACAGAATATCGTGTCGGTTCTTCCGGTCCCTGTCGCTTATATCCTTAAGTTGTATCCCATGCTCACCTGGAACACAGTTCCGGACGACGTCTTTTCATTCCACCTCCTTTCATTTCATGATGAGCCAATTGCAGGACATCCGTCCCGGATTGTGTTCGCATATACATGTCCATGGTGGAGGGGAAACAACTGGATCCCTGATCAACCATGGCAGTGGGATGAAATAATGGCTTCCTGCGTCTCTCACTACCAGTATTGGGCGGTAAGATGTTAGCTGAATTGCCTTGATTGATGACTTATCTGTTTCAGCTTAATGTTGAGGATGATGCTTTGGTACTTCCAGAGAAGTTGAAAAACACTTCGACTCCACCACTCATGGGACTGAGGTTCATCAAAGAACGCATGGAAGCATTGCTGGAGGAGCAAGATCAGGGCATCAAAGACAAGATGGCAGAGGTGAAGATGTACACTGACATGTTAGAGAAATTGAGGAAAGGCAAAGGAGTGTAGTCCCATTCAGTCTTCATTGTATACAAGATGTAACATATTCTATGCATTCAAAAATCTCACATCCGAGTTCCGGACGCCCAGGTCCCGAGTCCCGAATTTTGGAGGTCGGGGTTCGGAGACCCGGAGCTCGGCAACTGTGTTGGGTGTCAGGGTATCCAGACTATTGGAGATAGCATGTGTCAGTATTTTGCGTTTCATGGTTTATGTTGGGTGAATATGGAATCGTGGATCAGGGACTCGGTATTCAGAACAGTGTCAAGTCCCAGGTCACGAGCTCCGAGTCCCGAGTGCCGAACCCCGGGTCCCGAGTCCCGAATTTCGGAGGTCGGGGTTCGGCGACCCGGAGCTCGGCAACTGTGTTGGGTGTCAGGGTACTCGGAGCATTGGAGATAGCATTTGTCAGTATTTTAAGTTTCATGGTTTATGTTTCGTGATTATGGAATCAGGTGTCAGGGACTCGGTATTGAGAACAGTGTTGTGTCCCAGGTCACGAGCTCCGAGTCCCGAGTGCCGAACCCCGGGTCCCGAGTCACAAATTTCGGAGGTCGGGGTTCGGCGACCCGGAGCTCGGCAACTGCTGGGTGTGGGTTTCGGGACTCGGGACTCGGAGCTCATGACCTGGGACTCAACACTGTTCTCAATACCGAGTCCCTGACACCTGATTCCATAATCACGAAACATAAACCATGAAACTTAAAATACTGACAAATGCTATCTCCAATGCTCCGAGTACCCTGACACCCAACACAGTTGCCGAGCTCCGGGTCGCCGAACCCCGACCTCCGAAATTTGTGACTCGGGACCCGGGGTTCGGCACTCGGGACTCGGAGCTCGTGACCTGGGACTTGACACTGTTCTGAATACCGAGTCCCTGATCCACGATTCCATATTCACCCAACATAAACCATGAAACGCAAAATACTGACACATGCTATCTCCAATAGTCTGGATACCCTGACACCCAACACAGTTGCCGAGCTCCGGGTCTCCGAACCCCGACCTCCAAAATTCGGGACTCGGGACCTGGGCGTCCGGAACTCGGTATTCAGAACAGTGTTGAGTCCGGAGTCCACAATGTCGTGGTTCAGGGTTTTGTTAAATGTGTATGGCAATAACAAATGTTAATTCGAGCGTATTTATACATCTTCCCCCAGTCTCAAATATCACGTGCTGAGGTCCGGGTGTCGGGACTAAGTACCCCGGCACTCGGAACTCCCATATGTCAAGTCCTGAGTTCCAATTATCGAATACCGAGGCTTGCATCCAAATTATTCAGGCCCACATATCACTTTGGAAATGCTCAAAATTGAGTATTGAGGTCCGGATCACAATTGGTATGTGGTATTCATTTGTTGGAATGTATATAGGTCACAATGCTTGCTCTTTGTTTGATCTTTCACACGCTGTATGGACCATCCACACTAGCCCATCCACATGATGGAACACCAGCATAAATATGAACAGCATCCCTCATATACCATGCCCAAGCAATCCTATCCCCTTCCACATCATAAACTCCATGTCTCACAATCTTTCCGGAAAACGCAATCATACAGCCGGAATTGTACTTGAACTCCAGCTGAAGGTTTGGCATTGTCATCCGAGCATTGGAATAGTTCCCCACGGTGGCGAGAATGTCGAAGCATTCAGCAATGGACATGTGGTCTTGATGATGGGGGGTTTCCCGATTGGAAATGATGGAGAGGGTGTTAAACACGGATGCCCAGTACTGCAGGGCCTCCGGCATCTGTGGCAGATGCTTGCTTACTGCTATATTTCCAAGGTTTGACAAGGTTCTCAACCCTGCCCAGTACTGCTCAGGATGCATGACTCTGAGTGCCACGGACGCGATGGCTGCTGGCCTTGCAATGGCTTTGAGGATATTCTCGCAGGAAGGTCCCTTCAATGATGCAGATACCTCCGGATCGGACACATTCTTTGGGATTGGTGAGTATGACTGCCGGAATCACCATCTCATCAGATCCTACCTCATGTCCCTGTTGAAACCATGCCGGAGATAGATTGATGCATCCGGGAGTTGCTCCAACATCTTCGGAGCCCCGGTTGAACAACCTTTGATTAGTTCACCAATTGCCATCAGCCCTTACACTTTTTTCGAGGCTTGGAGCGAGCAAATCGGTGGCCTCCCTGATTTCCTTCTGTAGGTTCCATTAATATTCGATATCCATTGAGTAACAATGTATATTACACACCTGGGTGGTATCTGTCAGGGCGTCTGGGAGATACCATGCAATGATGGCACCGGATGCATCAAGAATTATTGCAGGTTCATCGACCAACCTTTTGCCTTCATGGCCAGGAGGACACCTCTCAATCAACCTCGCCTCTCTATGTTCATTATGCCCGGTGTCCTTCGGGGAGATCAATTTGCTATATCTTGCAATATCTATCTGCATCTGAACTGTCATGCAGGAATTTGAATGATAAATAGAATTTTTCGAATCTGCAGGAAGACCCACTGGGATTTTTAGATGCCTTTATGAGTACATCAGCCAAGCGATCGCATGCCATCACCAGATCAGTGTCTAGGTTGGGGGAAGGTATGACTGGGCCTCCTCCAGTCTTCTCTGCCTTGAATTTCTGTTCAGTATATTCCCCTGCTTCATAAGTCACAGTCAGGGCCCAAGTGCGCCAGATGTTTATGCTATCAGGAGGGGAAGGGGAAGAACCGTTCATGCTGGATGTTAATCTTGGGAAATCAGACGCTGAATGCTGGATGTCTGGACTTTGGTGTTATAGGGGGTGGAGATAGAGAGGATCAGATAAGGGAGCCATGGATAATTTTGGCTGTCAAAGATGTATTATTATCCATTGCTCAATGAAATACTACCTGATTGGAAGTGTGCTGGTCATCAGATATTCATTTGTCGACTCCTGGGTCCCGGAACTCGGAAGTCGGTACGGTTGACCCATATTTGGGTGGTCGGAATTTGGCGTCTCGTAGGGCAACACAAGCTTCGCACTGCCATATCAGGAGATCACCTGCTGCTCCGGGAACTCGGTAACTTTGATTTATAACCTCCTCTGAGTACGGTTGACTCACATTTTGGTGGTCGGAACTTGGCTTCTCGTAGGGCAACACAAGCTTCGCACCCCGGATTCCACATTCTGCAAGACAACCTAAGCACCATCAGAGGCCATGTCAAGAGAGCACCTGCTGCTCTCTTCAGAAACATCTCAACTTCGGTTGGCCATTTAACATGGAAAGTATTAACTAAATTATGTGTTGAGTTCCGGGTCCCGGAACTCGGTACAGTTGACTCCAATTCTGGTGGTCGGAACTTGGCTTCTCGTAGGGCAACACAAGCTTCGCACCCCGGATTCCACATTCTGCAAGACAACCTGTGCACCATCAAAAAGTATTAACTAACTTATGTGGTGAGTTCCGGGTCCCGGAACTCGGAACTCGGTACAGTTGACTCAAATTCTGGTGGCCGGAACTTGGCGTCTCGTAGGGCAACACAAGCTTCGCACTGCCATGTCAGGAGATCACCTGATGCTCCGGGAACTTGGTAACTTTGATTTATTACCTCCTCTGATTTGGTTGATGTACAACTACCTCAGCTCCATCATGTCTACAATTATGATACACATGGGCCCACCCATCTATATTGTATACCACCCTCGGCCCACCGGTCTAATTAATATGCGTCTGGGCCCACCCGTATAATACAATATTTTATAATACCCTCGGCCCACCCGTCTAATTTAATATGTGTCTGGGCCCACCCGTGAATGTGATAACAAGTACCTACCCATCTATCTCATACACATCTACCTTAATACACCCATCTGCATAATATCCAACTACCTCGGCCCACCCGTCTACCTAATATTCATTTACATCGGCCCACTCATCTACTCTATATATTCCCTGCATGGGCCCACCCGCCTCCATTGGGAATAATTTGCCTCCCGGCCCATCCGTCATAGTCGAGGATATTTTTATCATGGGCCCATGGTCCGCTGGCCCGTATCATACGGGATATTATGCACGTCTGTTCCCTCGTATTATACGGAGATAGGTCACTGTAATATGTGCTGCCTCACTCCCTGAAACCAGCCTGTCGACTCCAGACGATATATTGCCTGTGTTTACTCTCGATGAGATGCATAAACACATTGTCAAATTCATCATTGCTGATGATCAGGTGAGTCAATGTGCACTTTCTATGCACTATGGTTAGTGATTTTCTTCAGGCAATCAATATCATTGAATGCCTGGAATTTTGCCGCCTAATTCGTCTTCTGCGGCCATCGCTAAATGAGACTGATATATTCCATCACACCAAAGCTCGTGAGTTGGTCATTGATGCTTTCCATGAGTACTTCAATGCCCTGAAGAGGGACCTTGCGGTAGGTCTACCATTGTCAAGAGCTCTACAAAATATCTCATATCTTCAGGCTACCCAGGGAAAGGTTTCGTTCACATCTGACCTCTGGTCAGATTCTAACCTTTGCCCGTTCTAGTGCTGCCGCAGTCCGGTTCCGAACCTCAGTTCGAACCTGAACCTTTCCGAACCGGACGCATGGTCCGGTCCAAGGTTCGGCCAAGACTCAGAACCGAACCTTTCTAGAGGTTCAGGGTTTGGGCTGGTAGTGAATAGGTTCGAACCCGTTCGAACCTCTCAATTTTTGCACGTCCTCTTCACACGCCAGATTACCTGCCCCACCCCATCCCCACCCCCAAACCTTTACTCACACTGCCGCCGCTCTTGATCTCCTCATGCTTTCGTCATCCCCGCCCACCAAAGCCAATTCTAGAGCAGTATTCTATCATGAAACTTCTCACCCTTACTCGTCGACCTCCTCTTCCTTGTTGTCCTGTCCACCCAAAGCTCGATCCGCATCATACACATGCCCAGTTCAGACAAGGAGCTTGTCCCTATCGCGCTCTGGACAATGCATCCAACCCACAGATACGACGTAAGTCCAAACAACTTAAGCACCAAATTGAAGATGACTTACAATTTTTGCAGAGCAATATGTCAGTCAGTCAATTCCATGTTTATCTGGTATCACTACTCAGCGCTCGCCGTCATCTACCTATCAGATGTTCCTCCTTTGTCGAACTCAGGCGCGCCCGCAAAGAGCATTTGGAACACTCGAGGATGGACCGTTCAGGAGTTTCGCTCGTCAGTTCGCCTCCTGTATCATCAACCACACACTCTCAACCATCGCTCTAAGGAGCCATGCCTGGAGGATCTCTACATCTGCCCTTACATGCTGACACTTTCAGCTCTGGTACCACACCTCCCAAGGCGCCCAACTACAGCATGCAAAACTGACCCAAATAGCAGGTCTCTTTATCACCTTCCACCCGCATCTCTCCCTTCCCTTGATTGCTGCGAGCATCTCTCTGTCCAGTCTGTCTGTACAATGTGACGTCCTTTATCGATTAAGGTCATGCCACAGGAAGAGGCCGAGTCAAGCACGTCAACGAGATGGGGAGAAGCGCCATTGAGTGCATTATTGAGGGTCACTCCGAATCCGCTGGAGCAGAGGACGGTTTTCGTCCATATTGGTCTGTAGTTCTACTACCTTGTATTGATGTCGTCTGGTACATATTTACAAGTTGTTGATCTGGGATCTGTTGTGAAAAAACTAAGTTAAACCTGGTTCGAACGTGAACCGGACCTCCCGAACGTGTTCGGTGACGTTCGGTCCAAGGTTCGACCAAATGGCTGAACTGAATGTATGGTTCAGTTCGGCGTTCGGGAAATTTGCCTCAAGAACTGGACTGAACCGGACTTTGGCAGCACTAGCCCATTCATGGCCATGACTGCCCACTGGATCGCTAGGGAAAATCAGAGTTCAGCACTTGTCTTGAGGGCAGCCCTGATAGGCTTCCACCACATTCCAGGGAGTCACACAGGTGATTTGCTAGCATCAGTAATCTTGCATCTCCTCGATCATGCCGGTGTGACCGAAAAGGTCAGTGTTTAAGTGTACCATGTAATATGCTCTGACTTCGATTAGACTGGTTATTTCACTTTGGACAATGCTGCAAACAATCAGGTTGCCATGCGAGAGCTCTCGCAAAAACTGGATTCTCATGGGATTGATTTTCATCCAATTGACCGCAGAATACCTTGCTTCCCTCATATTATCAATATATGTGTGAAGCATATTATTGATGATTACCACAAAGCTGACTTTTTGCTCATGGATGAATATTGGGTAATTGGCAATCGCACTGTCATCAAGACAGAGTATGTCAAAGCTGTGATGGGGAAAGCTCTCAGCAGAGCTAGAGATGTTGTGCGCATGCTTCATGCATCAAACCAGCGACGCAATTCCTTCAGGGATACCATCGTCACAGGTAACGAGAAGAAGTGGTTCCTGGATGAAATGGGCGAGAAACTGCAGCTCCCTGTTGTTGAACTCCTGCTTGATGAGGCAACCCATTGGGACTCGGTTTATATCATGCTCAACTGTTTACGAACCCTTTACCAGGTGAGGTACCACTCACTAAACGTCTGCCATGAACTAATAGTGGCCCAGGCAATAGATCTATTCTTTGACTCTCCCACTCAACGCTCGATCAGCAAGTTCAAATTAAATTTGATGGAGTGGCAGATGTCAAAGTAATCTCAGAGGTTAGTTCTGTCATATTCGAAACTCATGTTCTATTTTATTATTTTATACTAGGCGCCCCACGCTGCCCAACAATGCATGTCGGGCGAACGCACTCCCTGCCTGAGTGGTGCATTTCCAGCATTCAAGACATTGATTGAGCGGTGGAAGTTTTTAGCTCGACATGTCCCACACTGTGAACCTCTTGTTCAGATAGGTCTGACTTGGGCAGATAAGTATGACGAGAAGATGGGCGCCACAAAAGCCTATGCAGTCAGTATGCATGAGTCCGGTATCCTTCAGTAATGTTTGGTTGCTCATGATTTCATTTATAGTTGTTGATCCTGCAATCCGAATGTCGTGGGTCTGGAGTCATTGGGAGGCACAACTGCTTGCAGATGTGGAGAAACATGTAATTGCTCTGGTACGTCTATCAAACCAATAACAACTTTAAACTGATGTTATCACATACAGATGCATCAAAAGTGGATTACAAACAGCTCGGCATCTGCAGAGTCTCCAGCTAATAAAGCAATACCTCAGCAACAACCACGCACGCTAGGCTCACGCCTTTACAGGCTTCCTGATATTGATGTCCTGCCATGTCACAGCAACAACACCCAGACGGTCGAAGAAGAATTTGAGGCCTACATCACGGCTAATCTCAGCCCCAAGGGAACCAATATACTTGGATTCTGGGCAGTGAGTGTCTCCTATCTCTGCAAGTTAAATCATCATCATTGACCATGAGGTGTTGACCAGGTCTCACAGACCTTATTTCCGACACTTTATGGCATTGCGATGGACCATCTCCCAATACAGGCCTCTGCTGTTCCATGTGAGCGAGTATTTTTGTCCAGTGGTGAAACCGACACGAAGAAATGTAATCGCATGAGCCCGGTCCTGATGGAGGCCCTGCAGATGGTAAAGTTCCTCCTGAAAAAAGAATGACTCAATTTTATGAAAGGTTGGGCAGCATCACAAAAAGATATGGAGTACAAGATTTTGGGCGAAGGAGACGAGACTAACAATCTCTTGACATTTTCTAGCAGCGAAATTACAGGCGATGTATGTGACACTCTTCTCAGAGCTATCGCAGAGGAAGAATGCGATGACATTGACAATGTTCCTACCACCTACGACTTCTGATGTTTTTCTTCCTTACACATTTTTCACAGATTTTTTTTTTCATTCCTTGTTTACCATCCTGACTTGTTCTGGCTACCTGGCATCTTGCTATACTTCTGTGTCAAGTGTATGCTATACTACCTTCCTTCACCGCCTGCCTTTCATCTGGTCTAACCTGTTCGGAGAGTGTCTACGACTCAACTCTTCACTAAGTCTTTGCGGTGGTTCTGAAGACTGGTGAGTGCTTGAAGGACATGCTAAGATGTACTGACTTGGAGCTAGGTTATTGGGCTTGGTTCTAACTTTCCCTTGGTATCTGAGTTGATTCTCATGATGTTGAGATCCACTGCCACTGCTGCAAGCATGCTGGTGCTGGTGTAAGTTCGGTTTGGGTGCAGGCCTAAGTGTCACTGCAACTACAACCGTAACTGCAACTGCTACTGTGGGCATGGGATTAGGTGCAGGCAGGGACGAAGTCGTAGAAATCATTGGTATGCTGATGCTGAAGCAAGTTCGGTTCAGGTGTAGGCCAAAGTGTCACTGCGACTACAACCACAACCGCAACTGCTACACATATTACAGTGACCTATCTCTGTATAATACGAGGGAACGGACATGCATAATATCCCATATGATACGGGCCAGTGGACCATGGGCCCATGATAAAAATATCCTCGACTATGACAGATGGGCTGGGAGGCAAATTATTCCAAATGGAGGCGGGTGGGCCCATGCAGGGAATATATAGAGTAGATGAGTGGGCCGATGTACATGAATATTAGGTAGACGGGTGGGCCGAGGTAGTTGGATATTATGCAGATGGGTGTATTAAGGTAGATGTGTATGAGATAGATGGGTAGGTACTTGTTATCACATTCACGGGTGGGCCCAGACACATATTAAATTAGACGGGTGGGCCGAGGGTATTATAAAATATTGTATTAGACGGGTGGGCCCAGACGCATATTAATTGAACAGGTGGGCCGAGGGTGGTATAAAATATAGATGGGTGGGCCCATGTGTATCATAATTGTAGACATGATGGAGCTGAGGTAGTTGTACATCAACCAAATCAGAGGAGGTAATAAATCAAAGTTACCAAGTTCCCGGAGCAGCAGGTGATCTCCTGACATGGCCTTTGATGGTGCACAGGTTGTCTTGCAGAATTTGGAATTTGAGGTGCAAAGCTTGTGTTGCTGTATGAGAAGCCAAGTTCCGATTACCAACCTTTGGGTCAACCGTACTCAGAGGAGGTAATAAATCAAAGTTACCGAGTTCCTGGAGCAGCAGGTGATCTCCTGACATGGCGGTGCGAAGCTTGTGTTGCCCTACAAGATGCCAAGTTCCGACCACCCAAATTTGGGTCAACTGTACCAACTTCTGAGTGCCGAGTGCCAAAGCCCAAGACCCGAAAATATGTACACAACATGTCCATTTTTGACTCACTGCACAAATCACCAAGTTTCGAGTGCCAAAGCATGAAACTTGAAACCCAGTGTGCAACATGTTGATTTTTCATTTATATCACACAAATAACCAAGTGCCAATTTGTCCAGTCCCACATATTGAGTCCCGAGTTCCAGGACCCCCGAACCCCGAAACCCAGCAGTCCACAATTTTGGGGTTTGGGGGTTGGTAAATTGTTTATGGATATCCAAAAGGTTGATTCAAACATTTTTGAAAAATGTCATCTCAAATGTCAAGTCCTGAGCTCTGGGTTTCGGGACTCAGCACCCGGCACCCGGCACTCAGGGTTCGGGGGTCAAAAAATGTGTATGGATATATGAGTATTTCCTGCGTTCCAGGTTTCGGGACTATTTTTCAAAAATGTTTGAATAAACCTTTGTATATTCATAAACATTTTGCCAACCCCTGAACCCCAAAATTGTGGACTGCTGGGTTTCAGGGTTCGGGGTTCAGGGGTCCCGGAACTCGGGACTTGATATGTGGGACTGGACAAGAATATCTTTGTTTTAAGTGTTGTGTTGAATATCGAGTTCCGGACTTCGGCACTCGGGACTCAGTAATTCAAATGTTTGCTACTTGCAGAGGTAACAGGCCGAACCCCGAACCCCGAGACCCGAAAATATGTATGCAACATTTCCATTTTTCACTTGTTGCACAAATCACCGAGTTTCGAGTGCTGAAACTCAAAACTCAAAACCCAGTGTGCAACATGTTCATTGTTCATTTACATTACACAGATCATCAAGTTCCGAGTGCCGAGGGCCGAGACCCGAAACCTGAGACCCGAGACCCGAAAATATGTATGCAACATTTCCATTTTTTACTTGTTGCACAAATCACCAAATTTCAAGTGCTGAAACCCGAAACTCAAAACCGGGTGTGCAACATGTCCATTGTTCAATTATATTACACAAGTCATCGAGTTCTGAGTTCCGAGGGCCGAAACCCGAACCCCGAAAATATGTGCACGACATGTCCATTTTTCACTCACTGTACAAATCACCAAGTTTTGAGTGCTGAAACCCGAAACTCGAAACCTGGCATGCAACATGTTGATTGTTCATTTACATTACTCAAATCATCGAGTTCCGAGTGCCAAGGGCCGAGACCCAAAGCCCAAAACCCAAAATCATGTACACAACATGTCCATTTTTCACTCATTTCACAAATCACCAAGTGTCGAGTGTCAAAACCTGAAACCTGGTACTTCAAATGGACACAAATTGTATTTGTATGTATTATCCATTGGTGTAGGGCTCAAATAACCTGGGAATTGTATTTGTCAGTACTCGGTACTTGGGACTTGGTACTCGGCACTCAGTGATCGGTGGTCAGTGGTTGGTACTTGGGACTCGGGACTCGGGACTCGGGACTCGGGACTCGGGACTCAGGACTCGGGACTCGGGACTCGGGACTCGGGACTCGGGACTCGGGACTCGGGACTCGGGACTCGGGACTCGGGACTCGGGACTCGGGACTCGGGACTCGGGACTCGGGACTCGGGACTCGGGACTCGGGACTCGGGACTCAGTACTTGGCACTCGGTGATCGGTGGTCAGTGGTTGGTACTTGAGACTCAGTAGTTTTTCCCTGATACCCACCAAAAAACCCACACCCACAAGGTGGGTGTGGGTATATCATGGGGTATGGGTGGGGGTAGTGCTACTCATACCCCGGGGTTCACCCACGCTATTCCCTATCAGTACTCGGTACTCGGCACTCGGTGATTGGTGGTCAGTGGTTGGTACTTGAGACTCGGTAGTCAATATAGGCAAATGATAATGAAAAATGACAGTTGTAGTCCACGTCAAGGTGAGTGACTTGGTAGTCTTTCCTTGTCATTCAGCAAAACATCAGCAATAATGAAAAAATGAAAGTTGTTATTATGCTTAACTTCCTTACCAAAGGTTGTAGTCCAAGTCCAGGTGAGTGTAGTGGTAGTCTTTTCTTGTCAATTGGTTATCTTGTTACTCATTACGCAGTACTCGGTACATGGTAATTGGTACTCAGTATTTGGTTTTGATACTCGGTATCTGGGAATCAGTAGTCAGCTTAATGAAGGTTGTAGTCCGAGTCTAGGTGAGTTTATTTGTAGTCTTTTCTCGTCCATTGGTTACCATGTGACCAAGATATAAGCTAAAGAAATCCAAAACATCAATAATGACAAATGAAATACATGTGTGCAGTAAGTGAGTCTAAAGATAAAAGAATGAATATTAATAGCGAGACTTGCACATTATGTCGAGATATCCAACATAACAAGCCTGTGATGTGATCAGAGACCTGGAATAACACCCATATACATCCATTATAATAGCTTAAAAGCTTAGAAATATTCATGAAGGATTGATGTAATGATAGGCAAAATGACATATGTGTGGAGAGTGACAATAGACATCTTTTATACAAAGTCACATTTATATATGATTCAGGCCGAAAATATCATTACAAATATGTAGGATAGATCGTAAACTACCCAAGGAACCCATACTGCCTACTGCCCTGAGGGTAGGGGGTGGGTAGAAGGGATATAGTGAAAATATGAGTTGACCCAGCATTAAAGTCCTACCACTGCTCAACTAACCATTTTCGATGCTTTGGGTCTTTGAAGTTTCCCACACTCAATTTCTTACCCATTTCACTTCCTCAGTACTCAATTCTTGGTTGATTTGTCTGTAAATTTATGTCTATGATACTTAAGATATTTGAAATGTACCCCAGGTTTCTGATTATGAAGATTCAATGTTTTGAAGGCATGGGCCCCTTATCAGGCGAAATGACAAGTATACACACTAGCTCACAAACTCCAGCCTATTGTGAGCTGATCTTGGTCATAAGAAGCAAGAATATAAGCTATGCTCATTATATATTAAAAGGTTGGATCATGGATGCAAGGGCAAGATACTGAAAATTGTATATTGACTACCGACCACCAACTACCAACTACCGAGTACCGAGCACTGACAAATACAATTCCCAAGTTATTTCAACCCTACATCAATGGATAATACATACAAATATAGAATCCATGTCCATTTGAAGTACCGGGTTTTGGGTTTTGGCACTCAACACTTGGTGATTTGTGCAATGAGTAGATGGGCATGTGGCATACATGTTTTTGGGCTTCAGGTTTTTGGATTCGGCCCTTGGCACTCAATGATCTGTGTAATGTAAATGAACAATGAACATGTTGCACACCGGGTTTTGAGTTTTGGGTTTCGGCACTTGAAACTCAGTGATTTGTGCAACAAGTGAAAAATGGAAATGTTGCATACATATTTTCAGGTCTCGGGTTTCGGGTCTCGGCCCTCGGCACTCGGAACTTAATGAATTGTGTAATGTACATGAAAAATGGACATGTTGCACACTGGGTTTCAAGTTTCACACTTTGGCACTTGAAACTTGGTGATTTGTGCAGTGAGTGAAAAATGGACATGTTGTGTACATATTTTCGGGTCTCGGGGTTTGGGGTTCGGCCCTCGGCACTCAGAACTCGATGATTTGTGTGATATAAATGAAAAATCAACATGTTGCACACTGGGTTTCAAGTTTCACACTTTGGCACTCGAAACTCGGTGATTTGTGCAACAAGTGAAAAATGGAAATGTTATATACATATTTTCGGGTCTCGGGCTTCGGGTTTTGGCACTTGGCACTCGGAACTCAATGAATTGTGTAATGTACATGAAAAATGGACATGTTGCACACTGGGTTTCAAGTTTTACGCTTTGGCACTTGAAACTCGGTGATATGTGCAGTGAGTGAAAAATGGACATGTTGTGTACATATTTTCGGGTCTCGGGCTTCGGGTCTCAGCCCTCGGCACTTGGAACTCGATGATTTGTGTGATATAAATGAAAAATCAACATGTTGCACACTGGGTTTCAAGTTTCACGCTTTGGCAGAACTCGAAGTTGTTGATTTAGATATCACCCGAAACCTGAACACCCGAATGTCAAATTTTCAGTGCCGAACCCCCAACCTTGACTGCTGGGTGCCGGGTGCCGAGTCCCGAAGCCTGGAACTCAGGCATTTGACATTTGAGATGAACGAAATTTTTCAGACATGTTTGAATTAACCTACGTATATCTATAAACATTTCACTAACCCCTGAACCCTGAAAGATATTTTTGTTGTCTTACATACCAAATTCCGAGTTCCGAGTTCCGGGACCCCCGAACCCCGAAACACGGCAGTCCACAATTTTGGGGTTCGGGGGTTGGTAAAATGTGTATGGATATATGAAGGGTTGGTTTAAACATTTTTAAAAGATGTCTCATATCAAATGTCAAGTCCCAAGTTTCGATTTCCGGGTTTCAAGAGTGCTGAGTCCCGAAGCCTGGAGTCCCGAAACCCGGAGTCCTGAAACCTGGAAATCAAAACTCGGGACTTGACATTTGATATGAGACATCTTTCAGAAATGTTTCAATCAACCTTTCATATATCCATACACATTTTACCAACCCCTGAACCCCGAAATTGTGGACTGCCGGGTCTCGGGGTTCGGGGGTCCCGGAACTCGGAACTCGGGAAATTTGGGGAGATCAATAAAATTTGATTTACAATCGAGTTGATTGACAAACACATTGATTTACCCATGTTTAAAATATATTTTTGTTCTACATACCAAGTTCCGAGTTCTGGACCCCCGAACCCCGAGACCCGGCAGTCTCAGGTCTCAGGGTTCGGGGGTCCTGGCACTCGGAACTTGGGGAGATTTGGGGAGATCAATAAAATTTGATTTACAATTGAGTTGATTGACAAACACATTGACTTACCCATGTTTGAAATATATTTTTGTTTACACATACTGAGTTCCGAGTTCCGGACCTCCGAACCCCAAAACCCGAGACCCGGCAGTCCACAATTCCAGGGGTTTGGGGGTTGGTAAAATGTGTATGAATATATGAAAGGTTGAATGAAAACATTTTTGAAAGATGTCTCATATCAAATGTCAAGTCCCGAGTTTCAACTTCCTGGGTTTCGGGAGTGCTGAGTCCCGAAACCCAGAGTCCTGAATCCCAAAATTCAAAACTTGGGACTTAACATTTGATATGAGACATCTTTCAAAAATCTTTCATTCAACCTTTCATATATTCATACACATTTTACCAACCCCCTGAACCCCAGAATTGTGGACTGCCGGGTCTCGGGTTTTGGGGTTGGGGGGTCCGGAACTCAGAACTCGGTATGTGTAAACAAAAATAGATTTCAAACATGGGTAAGTCAATGTGTTTGTCAATCAACTCAATTGTACATCAAATTTTATTGATCTCCCCAAATTTCCCCAAGTTCCGAGTGCCGGGACCCCCGAACCCCGAACTCCAAGACCCAGCAGTCCACAATTTTGGGGTTCGGGGGTTGGTACATCTCGGTTTGGGGTTTGGCACTGAAAATTTGACATATATATTTTTGTGAGTGTTGTGCTTCTGGTGTCCATGCTTAGAAATAGGATATGTTGCACACCAGGGTTCAGGTGTGGGGTTTTTCCACTTCAGTCCTCAATTATTGGTCAATGCCACACATGGTTCGATTCATGTTTTTGTGCTTAGGGGTTTAGATTTGGTGGTCGATGGTAGGTATATGCACTCATAGTGTACATGTATCCTACGTGTTTGATTCACTGGTGGCTACATCAGCTGTATGTCTTGATGAAACATATCTAGGCTCACCCATATATGTACCCATCTATGTACAATTCCCCCACGTTGGCCCACCGGTCTATGTAATATATCCTATGTTGGCCCACCGGTCTATATAATTATACCCCACCTCGGCCCACCTGTCTATGTAATAAATATTTTATCGCACCCTCGGCCCACCGGTCTATTTGATATCCCTTTCGTCGGCCCACCCATATATGTAATACTTTCCATGTCGGCCCACCTGTATATGTAATACACCCCACATCAGCCCACCTATCTATGTAATATTCCCCTACCTCGGCCCACCCATATATGTAATACACCCCCGTTGGCCCGCCCGTCTATATAACAATATTTGCCTTACATCTCTCTTCAGCCCAGCTGTCTATAATATCCTACTCTACATATTACCCAGATGGGCCCACCCATCTCCATGAATGATCATATTCCCCCGGCCCATCCGTCAACATCAAGAATATATATATCATTGGCATACATGGGCCCACCCATCTCCATCAGAAATAATATGTGTCCCGGCCCATCCGTCATCATCGAGAATATACACAACATGGGCCCATAATCCGCTGGCCCGTATAATACGGAATTTGTCACTGAAGGGGCTCACTGCTACTGTTGGCATGGGATTAGGTGCAGGTAGGGATGAAGTCGTAGAAATCATTGGTATACTGACACTGAAGCAAGTTCAGTTCAGGTGTAGGCCCAAGTGTCACTGCGACTACAACCGCAACCACAGCTGCTACTGTGGGCATGGAATTAGGTGCAGGCAGGGACAAAGTCATAGAAATCATCAGTAAGCTGCTACTGCGGACATGGGATTAAGTGCAGGCAGGGGCGAAGTCGTAGAAATCACTGGCAAGCTGGTGCCAGTGTTTGGGTGCAGGCCCAAGTGTCATCGCGACTATGACTGCTGCTACTCATGAGATTAAATGCAGGCAGGGGCGAAGTCATAGAAATTATTCGTAAGTTCAATTCCATTTCAATGAAGTAGGCTTTTCCAGGGGAGGGGGGGGGGATTTATACTAATACATGAATGAACTTCACATCTACAGGCAGCGTGCAGTACCACTACTGCCGCACATCTATAATGCAGGTTTGGTCTTTATATCTAGGTCATAAATATTGATATTAATTGTAAAGTGAGAAAAGACGCAGATACGCACCACATTATCCCTCCCGCTTCCAGCCTAACTTCTTCAACACCGCATGCAGCCATTTCTTCATTGGCCATTCAACAATGTCTGTTCCCTCTGCGACATTCACTCTTGCCCCCATCTCCGTTGGTCTATGCCCCGTCTTCACGCGTCTATGGTTTCAAAACTCCTTCATTTTTTGTTTGATCTCTGCTTGCTCTGCTCCATATTTGCAAGCACTATTAATACTGCAATACAGCTACTTGTATTTAGCTGAGTCAAAACATTGCGTGAGATTTTTCATGTACTTTGTCCTGTGGATCCATTTCGATTTGCGATCAATGTTGATCGTCAATATCTATGTGTTGAGTGATGATTTTTGGAGTATCTCAGACACAGGAGGCTTGTTTCGGTGAGTCGAGCTCTGAGATGTTGATCCTGTATGTTGTGTGTTGATATTTGGTCTTGCGAGTGGCTTATACTGATATGTTAAATTTTTCTCGCTCAATTAGCTTTCATCCACTCCAAGTCCTTACCCACTGTTCGCAGTCCGTCAGTGTGTTGATATGCCTTCGAGTCTTATGGTGGGTGGTTATCCAGCTCCAAATGTCCCCAAACCTTGAACTTGAGTCAGGTGCCTATGCTGTTGGCCTCATCAATGATGAGGAGCGATTCGATGTCATCAGACATTCATGTCCTGGCGCTGGTGCCTGCGGTGGTATGTATACGTACGTGTTCTGTCGCTTTTAAGCAGGAACCTTCTCATATGTCCTAGGGACAACACCATGAGCTCTGCTCTTGAAGTCTTGGGCATTTCTCTTCCCTACTCCTCAAGCACACCAGCAATATACCCTGGTGAGTTAGAAAATACTTCTGTTGCATGTAAAATTTTGAATTCGTGTATCAGAGAAGGCACAGGAATGCTTCAAAGTCGCCAAGTATATGAAATGTCTTCTAGAGCTTGATTTGAAGCCCAGAGATATCCTCACCCATCAATCTTTCCTGAATGCAATCACTATCGTCAACGTCCTCGGTGGCTTAACAAATGCTGTTCTTTACTTGCTGGCTATAGCCTGTGCCACCAATGTTCCCTTGACTATCGACAACTTCCAGATGATTTCAGACAGGACTCCATACCTTGCCGATTTGAAGTACTTTCGTATTCATGATTCGATTGCGTTCTCTCACAGTAAACATCGTCAGGCCATCTGGAAAGTATTATATGGAAGACATTCACAAAATTGGTGGCATACCAGCGATCATCAAATACCTTCTCAAGAACACTGATCTTATCGATGGTAACCAGATGACTGTTACCGGAAAGACCCTCGCTGAAAACCTCGTGGATGTTCCGGAGCTCGACTTTGATAAACAAGACGTCATCAAGAAGCTGGACAACCCCATTAAACCCTCTGGTCATTTGACTATTCTCAAAGGTAGCTTGGCTCCTGGAACCACTGTCGCCAAGCTTACAGGGAAGGAGGGTTTGCGCTTTGAGGTGATTTATGGTTATTTGTTGATTCCATGTCATGACTAACAGATACTGTGGTGGTTCAGGGTGTCACCAAATGCTTTGATAGGTACAGTGTAACGCCAAACCTTATGTTTAGCTTGCCTCATATACTTCATCTTTAAGTGTGCATGACTTTTATCCTGCACTTGAGCGCGGAGACATCAAGCATGGAATGGTCTTGATATTCAGATATCAAGGACCGAAGGGCGGGCCAGGAATGCCAGAGGTTGGATGTTATCCTTGATATTAGTTCTTGCATGCTCACATTCAACTCCAGATGCTGGGTACAGTCGTATTTTAAACGAGCCCTAGAGTCCTCCTAATCCTTTTACGCACAGGTCCCACCGCCACTCTTATGGGTGCTGGGCTGGGCAACTCGACTGCGCTAATCATGGATGGTCATTTTTCTGGAGCATCCAGAGGTTTCATCATTGGTGCGTCTTTTACGCAACTTCACTTGAAGACAAAGGCTGACTTCCGATCTACCAGGTCACGTCGTCCCTGAGGCAACCCTCGGTGGTCCAATTGCTCTTGTGGAAGACAGCGATCTCATTGCCATCGATGCAAAGAGTAGGACCATCGACTGGCTAGTGGGCAAAGAAGAGAAAGTATGCCAAAGAAAAGCATGGGAAGTCTCAGACAAGGTGAGCTCATTGATCCTCGTTTGGGCAAGAGCCATGCTGATCCTTGTCATTGCCTACCATTTACAGGGAGTAAGTTCATCAATCCTCATTTGGGCAAGAGCCATGCTGATCTGCGTCGTTGCCCACTGTTTGCAGGAGGTGAGTTTGTCGATCCTTGGTCAGGCAAGAGCCATGCTGATCCTTGTCATTGCCTACCGTTCGCAGGGAGTGAGTTCCTCGATCCTCATTTGGGCAAGAGCCATGCTGATCCTTGTCATTGCCCACTGTTTGCAGGAGGTGAGTTTGTTGATTCTCATTTGGGCAAGAGCCATGCTGATCCTTGTCGTTGCCCACCGTTTGCAGGAGGTGAGCTTGTTGATCCTCATTTGGGCAAGAGCCATGCTGATCTGTGTCGTTGCCCACCGTTTGCAGGAGGTGAGTTTATCGATCCTCGTTCAGGCAAGAGCCATGCTGATCCTTGTCATTGCCCACCATTTGCAGGAGGTGAGTTTGTCGATCCTCATTCAGGCAAGAGCCATGCTGATCCTTGTCATTGCCTACCATTCGCAGGGAGTGAGTTCCTCGATCCTCATTTGGGCAAGAGCCATGCTGATCTGTGTCATTGCCCACTGTTTGCAGGAGGTGAGTTTGTCGATCCTCATTTGGGCAAGAGCCATGCTGATCCGTGTCGTTGCCCACTGTTTGCAGGAGGTGAGTTTGTTGATTCTCATTCGGGCAAGAGCCATGCCCACCATTTGCAGGAGGTGAATTCATCGATCCTTGTTCGAGCAAGAGCCATGCTGATCCATGTCATTTCCCACTGTTTGCAGGGAGTGAGTTTGTCGATTCTCGTTCGAGCAAGAGCCATGCTGATCTGTGTCGTTGTTCGCTCGAGCAACAGCCATGCTGATCCAAATCGTTGCCCACCGTTTGCAGGAAGTGAGTGTGTCGATCCTCATTCGAGCAACAGCCATGCTGATCCAATGGCTGGACATTAGATAAATATCATTTGTATATTTCCTTTTCTTTGCTTTCGTTTGTCACAGATAGAATAGACGTATCTCAGGCTATCACTGAATAGACCAGCAACTGTATTTCTACCACATCAGCACATGTCCCTCAAATTTAGAAAACTGCAAAAATAAGCAGATGCGACGTGATTGGTCACATGCACAAAAGCAACTTTGTCATGACTTAACAGTTCCATACAGCCTGACAGATTCCTGGTGAGCAAGAACCATGCGGGTGAGTGACACACCAAGGTAATCATAAGATTATATATTGTGTAATTTTAAATCAGCTAAAGCTGGCTCTAGCTGACGTGAAGACCATATATGTGGTTCCATTGACCGAACCAAACCATAAATTATGTAAGCCATAACTAGGTACACGGCTTGGCTAACTGTAGCTCCGCCCACAGCTAAAGCCGGACATAAGCTGAAACTGCGGCAACACTAATCATGGGGTCCCAGTGGCACTGCAAGAGCTGAACGGATCACAAACTGCATGTATTTACCCAATGTCAATCTCCATTACTAGGTTACATGTCAATGCACATGGCACTAGCCTGAGCATGATGAATTCTAGGGAAGATGGGAGCCGGGGACTTGGTGTGTGAACATCGTTACCCATAAGTATAGTCACCTCAGCCTTCACAAAGATTTTTCTGAAGACATTACAGCAGCACGCTGATCCTCTCCAGTGATACCAATCTACCTTCCTAACATCATGGCCAGTATGGCTATGTAGTACCAATTGTCAGCCGGTATCCGGTTCCAGGATTTGAACAGCATAGATATCTTGTCCCAGAGAGCGGTCGGAATGTCCAATCTGGGTTGCACTATAGTCAGCATCTAACCAACGAAGGTTTCAGTTTGCAAGGCTGACCCTATCTGCAGAACTTATGTGACACCAGTGACTTAGTTGATCATGCTGGCAGTCCGGTGAACATTTCTGCTGGCCTATCACTCCATTTCAATGTTCATTGAAACTGGAAGCCCTTCAGACCTATTCCAGATACTATCAAGTAGACAAACCAGATTGGTGATTATGTACCATATCGAGCTCTTATCAAAGCAGAAGCCGTTAGTTTACAAAGAAGCCACACGACAAAAACGATGTAGTAGGGAAGACATTTTGGTTAATTTTTTGATTAACCAATTTTCTGATCTTTCATCAGGCCGACCCTACTACCTTTGCAGTCTGACGCTGATGGTTACAGCCACCATCGGTAGTTAGACAATCACAATATACCACATTCATTTATTGTAGATGTATATGTGAAGTAGGCCGATTCTGACCTGGGCACGTATATAAGTCCTGCGGGAAGCTCTGGACTGGACCAGTGACAATCTGCCTCTCTTTCAACTTTTGCACTCATCAGAAATTATATTTTGGAAGCTATGGATGCTCGCCCAAAGACAATATACCTCCCAGACACTATGGTTAACTGGCCCTGGCCTCGTACCATCAATCCTCATTATGAAGATGTGAAAGCTGAAGTCAATGCTTCATTCCGTGATTTCAAGGCCCTGAGTCCTAATTCACAAGAAGCATTCAACAAATGTGATTTTGGTGAGTGGACCTATGTCACGAGCCCTAGATTCAGACGGTGATTTAACACATTTTTTCTTATAGCCCTCCTAACAGCACTGCTTTATCCCAAGGCACCACGAGGTTCGTACTCTTGCCATTAATGCACCACATGACCCTAATTCTGTTTCTGAAAAAATAGAACACTTTCGAATTGCTTGTGATTTGATGAATTTATTTTTCATTTACGACGAGTACACCGACTTCGAAAATGATGCACTCACAAAGAATATGGCAGACATCGTGTTGGATGCTCTACACAATCCTCATAAGAAATGACCAGAAGATGAATGCATTCTGGGCAAAATTGCGCGACAGTAAGTACTTCTGAATGGTTTGACGATCATCTGAAATTCATGGGGTTTCAAATAGATTTTGGGCTCGTGCGATCAAATCCGCAAGTTTGTCTTCCAAACGTCACTTTCTCGAGACCTTCCCTGCATACCTTTATTCAGTGGTTGCTGAGGCTCTTGACCGTGGACAAGACCATAGGCGCAGCCTCAATGACTAGTTACAACTCCGGTGCAAAACTGTTGGTGTAATACCTTCTTTCCCAATATTGGAGATGGCAATTGACTTTCCTGATGAAGTGTTATACCATCCCATCATCATGGATCTTGCTGAATGTATCACAGACTTAGTTCTGATCGATAATGTAAATTGGTATTGAGGATGTCTTGGTTTGTAGTATGCTCACGATCTTCAACAGGACATGATTTCATACAACAAAGAGCAAGTAGTTGGGAACAAAGCCCATAGCATCATCAGTACCATCATGTTTGACCTCGGCCTTGACGTAAGCGGTGCAATGGCCTGGGCAGCGCACTATCACACCGAAGTTCAGAAACGATTCATTGATGGTCTTGCAAAAGTTCCTTCATGGGGACCTTCCATTGATGTCCTAGTCAAAGAGTATCTTGACAAGACAGCAATGTGGGCTCGAGGAAACCATTCTTGGAGTTACGAATCTCAGAGGTAAGTAATGTGAATTTCTCATTGGTAGCCACATCACTTAACCCAATTGGAATTGCAGGTACCTTGCCACCATGGGCCCAGAAATACAGCAAAATAGGCTTGTCCCATTGTTACCAAGCCCCAAATGCAGATCCATGTGAATATACCAGATCTGTTCAGATACAAATCTCTTTTCACAGAATCTGGCACCAGCTTTTCTTGTACCTCGCAAATTATGTTGTGATATATGACTACCATACTTCTCACTTGGTCTCTCATATATGCCACTCATGTCTCTAGCTTTCAGCTGACTAGTGCTTTTCAATGTTCATACATGGCTTTTGTAACCCCACTGGCAGTCGCAGTTACTGTAATGATATTACACTTAGGTTAGTATGAGAACTTTTTGCTGATGTCATTATAAACTGTCATTGATCGAAGCCTATAAGTTTACCTGTGCAGCTTGGACACTAGCCAATGGCATGTTTGTGCGTTGTTACTTGGAAGCCTACTCCCGATGTTACCTAATCCTGACCCAGCCACATGGCTACATACTACTAATACCGAACTTTGAGCGCAATTGCAGTGCACTAAACTGACCTGTTGGCATCCAAAGGCGTATCCCGAGGTAAATGGGGTCACTAGCAATATTCAATTGGCGGCTAAATTCACTTACTAGCACACACCTGTTCTGCCTTCAGCACAGGTCGCAAAAAAAGAGCGCTTCGCGCTCTTTTTAAGCTTCCTGGCCTCAGCTTCATCCTAATAATTCTGAAGGCTCCTGATGAGCATTGTTCCTTTGTCACAGAAAGCCAAGGAGGGCTGCGCCCTCCTTTGGCTTCCTGGCCTCAGGCTGCATCCTAATAAATTGTGTATTTTGAATAAGATCATGCCTTGATAGTGAAAATACATTTATGAGCAGCATTTCAAAAAAACTAAAAGTACATAGTACATAAGATCAGTCAGTTCTACATTCTTTGAGCAGGAGTTTGACAAAATTAAACTTACAAAATATGTAATAGTATCATTGAATGTATTTATTTTCCTGTTTTTCCCTGCCCCCCATCTTCCATTGTGTCCTATGTTACTGTCTCCCATTGTCTCTCCCGTCTCCCATCTCCCATTCTCTCAGTTTCCCATTTTCCTGTCCTCCCATTCTCCAGTTTTTGAGTCTACATTGTCTTTGTCTCCTTTTTTTATTTTTTCACAACCTCATCTTATCTCCTGTCACCATATTTGTTATCTCCCTGTCTGTAGTTGTATTATATGTTGTTCAATTTATGTACATATTCAGTCACTATTAACAATCACAGTAAGCAAAACACTCAAATCCCATCGTCCCCCTGCTCAAACACATTATTTAATGACATGTATTACTAACATCATGCTGGGTTCCCAATGGGCAACATTATTTGAGTCACTGCCCTCCTGTCCTCTGGTTCTCCCAGCTTCCCATCCCCATTTTCCTGTCCTCCCATTCTCCAGTTTTTGAGTCTTTAAGTGGTCTTTTTCTCCCTTTTGTTATTTTCTCATAACCTTCTGTCATTCATCTCCCAATCTCTTTATCTCATATTTGTTTTCCCCCTGTCTGTAATTGTATTATATGTTGTTCCATTATTTGCTCTATGTATACAAAAAATACTACCATAACAATTACAGTAGGGAAAACACTCAAATCTAATCACACATCTGCCTTTCCCTGCTCATACACATCTTTTTCATTATTTAATGCCATGTACATACACAGTTACCAAGGTTGTGCTAAGTTTCCAAAGGGCAACACTATTTGAGTCGGCTGTCATATCCCATATATTCACGCTTCTCTTCCGGACTTCGGACCCTGAGATCCGGTCCGGTCCGATGCTTCCGATCCGATATCCGATAAGCTTCCTATTTCATTTCCTATTCATTTAATGTTAAACACAGCTTATTCGGTATTTCCTATTCCCAGTGTTTCAATTATACCTATTACCGGTATGATTACTGATCCGTTAGACTATGCTTCATTTCCGACTCGTGCTTGATAACCTTTGCACATGCTTCGTACATAGCCTTCGGACCTCTGCTTACTTATCGTTTCATTAACCTCTTAGTATATAAGCCCGTGTATATGTCCTGTAGTACCTCAGTTCGAATATCATCTTAGTTTGTCCTCTTTCTGTCCTCCGGACTTGAGTCCTTCTTACTCTTGTCACCTTCCGAGACTTCGGATAGATTCCGATAGTCTATATCCTCGGCTCTACCTTCGGGTAGTCTTTACTCTGTTAGTTTCTAGTTCGGATACGTCCGGATTAGCCTTATACGCGTTTCCGATATCCGGAAGACATCCGGATATACTACGAGACCCGTCCGGACCTTCGGACGCGATATCGTTAAGTACTTTGAAATAAGGGACAGTACTTGGGAAAGGGGCACAGCGTACGAGCTGAGGCCGAAGTCCTTCGGATCCGATCCTACGAGAGTACGACCTTAACATCGGCGCTCGAAAACACATGACAAAACCACGCGAGATTTCCAAAAACAGGTTTAAGCGAGGTAAGCGAAATACGCGAAATACGCGAAAGCCATGCGAGCGCTCGGACGTTTCCGAAACCATTGTACTTTACTTCTTAGATATAAAGATATAATATAATATGGGTGTGGGGGGTGCGGATAACTATAGCAGGCACAGTTTTCAACCTTGATTCTTGAAAAATATGGTTCATGACCGCCCATCATTATGTCCTCATTCATTCTCTTGATTGATCTTATCTTGCTTGTTATCGTTAGTAGGGCTTGTATTTGACCTTAGCGTTCGACGAATCGCGGAACTCTGATTTCATTCGCGCAAAACACAACATGTTCGACTCAGAATTGGTTGTGGGTGCACAGTAGTATCAAAACTTCTACTGATGTAAAGCTGTGACGGTGCGGGTGTCACGGATATTAAGACTAGATAAGTATAGTCACCTCAGCCTTCACAAAGATTTTTCTGAAGACATTATAGCAACACGACGATCCTCTCTAGTGATTTCCTAACACCATCATGATGGCCAGTATGGCTATGTAGTACCAACCGTCAGCTGGTGTCTGGTTCCAGGATTTGAACGGTGTAGATATCTCGTCCCAGAGGGCGCTTGGAAAGTCCAATCTGGGTTGCACTATAGTCAGCATCTGACCAACGAAGGTTCCAGTTTGTAAGGCTGAAACTGACTCCAGAACTTACATGACACTAATGACTTGGTTGATCACGCTGGCAGTCCGGTAAGCATATGTGCCAGCCTATCAGCCTATTTCAACGTTCATTCGGGCCTATCAAAGCAGAAGCCATTAGTTCAAAAAGAAGCCTTGCGACAAAGACGATGTAGGGAAGACGTTTTAGTTAACCTCTGACTAACCAATTTTTCTGATGTTTCATCAGGCCGATCCTGCTACCTTTGCAGTCTGATGCTGACAGAATCGTGGTTATATACCACATTTATTTATTGCAGATGGATATGTGGAGTGGGCCGATTCTGACCTGGGCACGTACTATATAAGTTCTGCGGGAAGCTCTGGACTGGACCAGCGACAATCCGCCCCTCTTTCAACTTTTGCATTCCTCATCAGAAACTATATTTCGGAAGTCATGGATGCTCGCCCAAAGACGATATACCTCCCAGACACTATGGTCAACTGGCCCTGGCCTCGTACCATCAATCCTCATTACGAAGATGTGAAAGCTGAAGTCGATGCTTCATTCCATGATTTCAAGGCCCTGAGTCCTAAGTCACAAGAAGCATTCGACAAATGTGATTTTGGTGCGACCTATGTCACGAGCCCTAGATTCTGACGGTGATTTAACACATTCTTATAGCCCGCCTATCAGCACTGGCTTATCCCAATGCACCAAGAGGTTTGTACTCTGGCAATTGACTCATCGCAGAACCCTGATTCCATTCCTGAACAAAATAGAACACCTCCAAAGCAGTTGTGACTTGATGAATTTATTCTTCATTGTGGAGGAGTACACCGACATGGAGAATGAAGCAGTCACGAAGGAAAGGATGGACATCGTGCTCGATGCCCTACATAATCCCCATAAGATACGACCAGAAGGCGAATGCATTCTCGGCAAAATTGCACGACAGTAAGTGCAAGTGCTTCTGACTTGCTTGACGAACATCTGAAGCCCAAGGCTTTTTTGCATAGATTTTGGGCTCGCGCAATCCAATCCGCAAGCCTGCCTTCTCAACGTCACTTCCTTGAAACATTTGATGAATACTTTAATTCAGTAGTTGTCGAGGCCCTCGACCGTGAGCAAGGCCGTAGGCACAGTCTTGATGACTACATCAAGCTCCAGTGCGCAACTGTTGGTTAAAACCTTCTTTAACAATATTAGAGATGGGGATGGACCTTCCTGATGAAGTGTTCTACCATCCCATCATCATGGATCTTACTAATTACATCACAGAGCTCATATTTATCGATAATGTAAAGTGATATTGAGGGCATCATAATTTGCAGTCTGCTAACATCCTTCACAGGACATGACATCGTACAGCAAGGAGCAAGTGGCTGGGAACGAATTCCATAATTTGATCAGCATTGTCATGTTGGAACTGGACCTCGACAGTGGCAGCATGATGGCTTGGGCAGCACATTATCACACTGAAGTTCAGAAACAATTTATTGACGGTCTTGCAAAGGTTCCCTCATGGGGGCCTTCCGTCAACGTCCTAGTCAAGGAGTACCTTAATGGGGCAGCAAACTGGGTTCGAGCAAGCCATTCTTGGGGTTTTGAAAGTCAAAGGTAATAAGACTTTCTCGTTGGTATGAACCATCACTTAACCAGATTGGAATTGCAGGTACTTTGGCACCATGGGCCCAGAAATACGACAAACTAGGCTTGTCCCATTGTTGCCAGGGCCCGATCGCAAAGCCATGTGAATCTGTTAGATCCTTCCAGATACAATGCTCTTTCCACAGAATCTGGCGCTAGCTTTTCTTGTACCTCGTAAATTTCGTTTTGATATGTCACTACCATGCTTCTCACTTGGTCTCTCATATATGCCACTCTTGTCCTCCCATTTCTCTAGCTTTCAGCCGACTACTACTTTTCATGACTTTTGTAACCCCACTGGCAGTCGCAGTTACTTCAAATTTACGGTCATTTTTTGTTGATTATCGTTGGAGTAGGGGTTCTGCGGGCATTGTGTGCTGCTCTACATCAGGTAACTGACACGAAAATGATAAAGTTTTGTGAAGCTTTACCTGGCCTAACATTTGTATAATATCCATCAAAATTGCAGTTCAAAAGATAAAGCTTTATATACCTGGACTAAGTTGGATGAACACTGCCAACAGTACAATTATGACAGACTATTTGCAATTACTTGCCAATTATCACCAAACCGGCAAATGTTTGCAATCACTTGTCAGCGCTATCAGCTGTTACATAGTTTGCTAATGCTGGGCTGCACACAATTTTTTCACTCATTTGTTGGTTTGGTTTTTTGAAATTTTTGATAAAAAAAGAAGTAGCAAATATACATAGGTAATTCTACAATAAATGGAAGCAACAAGGAGATAAGAAAAGAGGATAGACAAGGAAGTAGGGTCCAGATCCAGATCCACGAAGGGCCACAACCATGAGGAAGGACCAGGACCGCGAGGAAGAACCAAGACCGTGAGGAAGAACCAGGACCACGAGAAAGGACCAGGACCGCGAGGAAGGACCACAACCACGACGAAGGACCAGGATTGAGGAGGGACCATGACGAAGAACCACGGAGTGACCTTGAGTGAGGAGGGCCTAAAAAGTGAGAGGGCAAAATAATAATAATAGCGGTGGTAGTGGTTGAAAGGGAAGTAGCGGTAGAAAGTTGAACTTGACGAAAAAATTTCAGATGGCTCACTTACATAAGCTTCCTTTAAGGCCAAGCATTGTGATGCACTGGATTACAATGTGATGCCATCGGTTACCATTCGGTCGAGAAATGCTGGTGCACTTGCATGACAAGACCTATTTTCATCTGAATTGTAGGTTTTTTGTCATATTTTATCCTTGGATTTCAGTTTGTTTTTCTTGTATATTACTTTATCTACCTTTGTTTTTGCATGTAATCTCGTGAATTTCTGATCTGATATTACCAAATTTTCCTGATGTAGAAGCCATCGACAATCTACCAGTGACCCTTTCAGTAAACTCTTCTTTCGCACAACTCGAACTTCATTTCAAACACCGCGCTTCGCCTGCCAAATCTACATCAAACCCAGATGACTACGTAACTTATAATTAACGTCACTAGACCATGTTCGTACTTAGCCGTCATCATCGCAGCCTGCCTGCTTTACTTTAGGCTTAGGCCGCTGGCTCCTGTCCCACTGTCATCTTGGATTCGCTCAAGGTCACCTTGCAGGCAGACTTGAGTACGCATGGGGACTACTTCCGAGTCCAAAATAACTCGTGGACACTCTTCCCGAATTGCGATGGAGGGCGTACATAGCACATGATGCATCATGACGCTCCTGGACTCTATCACGACCCAAATTCCTCCTGTTTCACCTTCAAGCTAATCTGATCCTGACACGTCTCTCAAAGTCGATTTGTTCACTAATGTTTCTGCTGTGTCTGTAGACGCCTCGAATCGGTGAAACTTTCTGTGCAGACTGCAGTTCAGTATGAAGTGAGTACTATGAGCACTTTCTAAGTCTAGATCTGATCGTTCTGGTCAATCACTAGTAGGCATCGCAAACAACGTGAATCCCAGCTTGTAAGTGGATCCGGATGGTGCACGTCCTACTTCGCAGTTGTAGCCCTATAGTTACTATCGCCATGCCTTGTTATTGTTGATACCTGCCTCATTCTATACTGTCTTCCCTCATCGGAAACAAAGTCTGTGAAAAAAACATAACTTACTCATCGTTTAGAATAACATGGTCAGCGTACAAGTACATGGGCACTATCATATCAATACGTAGTATTGCGATGCATATATATCTTCAGGGTTTCTCCACCGAGTCCAAAGTTCCTTTCTCATGCACTTCATGATGATGCTTCTCACTCGGTCGCCAGCCTACTGATCGCCAGGGCGGAATGCCAGAGCGGTACAACTCATCCACCTAGTTGTTCATTAGATGGGCAGCAATTTAGAACGTGCAATGAATTATTACCTCTTCTAAAGTTAAACCTTTGGTCTCAGGAATGGCAAAATACACGTAAATGTATCCAAAGACAAGCATGCCGAAGAAGACCATCATTATCATTGGACCAATCCTAGTAAGGTGTTCAGACACCGAGAAATATCTTCAAAACATTTGGCTGACTCACCGATCGACAATCCTTGGAGAGAAGAATGAAAGCATGAAGTTCCAGAACCAGTCTTGGACAAGCGTGAGTAACGAATTCAAATAGTGAAAATGGAGCAATCGTACTTGTCGCGCTGCCCAGAGCAATTGACTTGGGGCGTACTCGAAGAGGGAAAGACTCCCCAAGGTACACCCACGGAGTAGGTCCCCAAGTCGTACCGAAGCTGAACACTTGAAATACTGCAAAAGCAATAACGACGTCGCCCCCAGCTCTATTACGAGCAGTAAGTGCCGAAGTTGGTGTTCCGGTAGGCGCAAGAGTGGTATGCCCCACCACAGCAACCTAGTAGAAGTATCAGTCCAACACTGTTTGTCAACGGATGGTGTGCACGAACGATTAATGCACAGACAGCTTGCACAGCTGCGCCAAGTAGAAGGGACTAGAGGAAAAAGTAAATTTCTCCTCTTATCGTCTAACAGAAGAAGGAATACCTTTCGGCGACCCCAAGCCTCGATGAAGTACAGTGCGGGGAGAGTTCCAAAAACCGACACAGCACCAAGAACCGTCTGGATGATATAAGGTGAAAGCCTGACATTACATGAGCTAAATTGCATTAAATGGAGAAATTCAAGACTCGCCCTGCACCTGCACTCTGAAAGAAGGTGTCGCCATAGTAGTCTGTCGACAATTGTCATTATAAATCAAAAATAAATCAGCATGAGGGATCTTACAGTAAAAGTTCTGGCCGTTAAGCTGCTGAATAAATTGAAGCATCATGCCATTGATTGTTCGACGCCATAGTGCATTTCTCGTGGAGAAACATTCTAACCAAGTCGCTTTGCCACCCTCATTCTCTGCTCTGATAGCAAAATCGAGTCCCTCGACAATTTCAATGACAAGAGAGTCGTCCTCAGAAACTCCGTTGAGTTCTGCAACTACCTTGCGCGCTTCGTTACCTCGTCCAGTTCCTAGAAGGTGTCGGCTAGTAAAGGTCAAATTCGTCAGTTTGAAATGAGAAATTTTCAGCATTGCACGTACGGAGATTCTGGAAGGAAAAATATTCCAGACAAAAGTATGATGCCCCAGACCATTTGCAATCCGATAGGGAGTCGCCAAGACGCAGAGTTGTTGATTGTGTGACTTCCGAGTTCAAGCACGTAACTCAAAAATATGCTAGATAGCAACCGTTAGCGAGTGTTCTGATGGAGGATGAAGACTTCACGGACCCCGAGATAATTTGGACTTGGTAGATGACCAAGATCGTACCACGAATAGCTTTCGGTGCCGTTTCTCCGTTGTACAGGGGCACAATAGCTGAATAGATGTAGTTAGATTCACAGAGTCTTATCCTGACATCAGCACCGACCTGATAATGAACCGACACCTAAGCCTGCGATATAACGCCCTATTACCAACTGAACAAGAGAGTATGTCGTGCCAGTTTGGATAGCCACGCCGACAGTAAAGATAGCCGACCAGAACAGAATGGATCCACGGCGTCCAAGCCGATCAGATGTGAACGCTTGAGCGATGGCTCCACTTTAAGCATCGTCAGATTATTATAAGAGCAAAAAAAATATAGTTCCCCCACCAGAACGTGCTACGACAGGTGTGAATGTCAGCACAGAGTAGAACCAAATATCGTAGTCTTACCCAGCCGACAGAAGAGAAACGATTATCGATTGTCTCGAACTTGACAGGTAGTACTGACCATCCATTCCTTCTTGGCCGAATCGGCGAATAAAGTCTGGCATAATCAGACATCCCTAGAGTAGACGAACAATTTAGACTCGGATGTGCCGAGGATTAAGGAAGTATGAGTACATACGGAAATGACGCCCATATCATACCCAAACAGGAAGCCTGTATCACCGTAGGTGTCAATCTACTGGCCATGTAAGCAAAGAAGTGGGAGCTTTATAGTTGCTATTAAACGACGTACGTTTTATGGTCTGTATATGAAAACCGCGCACCTCCTGCAAAGAAGAGTTCAATGAGTACTGGATGGCAGTGACGAGAGTTAACTCACCGAACGCGATGAAAATGGCGAGTAAGACCGCTCTACGGCTCGTTGGAACATCTCTTGCCATGATCTAGTAGGACGAACGTCTAAGAAAAGGCGGTTGGAGAGTGGTCCCGCTAAGCAGGTAGGCTTAAGTACAAGATCTGAATAAGCGAAGTGAATATCCATCCATCGTGACGTATGACAGGGTCATGCGGTCCGGGATCAAAGAGAAGGAATTCTTCGATCCCCAAAGGTACAGGCTTGCGCACTCCCCCGTACACAAATGAGCTAAGGGAAACCGTTTTGTAGGTAAGAAATAGCCAATGCATAGAGTTTTCCAAGGCCTTCTCTGCGCGCACAAGCAACGACTTATCTGGCCAGTCATTCTGAGCATCATTCAGAAGCAGATTGGTCTACAATACCCGCGCGAAGTTTGTGCGTCGGTCGGACCTCGGTACATTTTGAGGGTCGGTTTTTATCCCTGACTCAACGCGTGACCTGAAAGCCTGATGCCACAGCCCACGAGCGCGTGAAATAGGGTCACTGGGCAAGATCACTGCTGAACAAGCACACCAGTATGTTAAGGCGGTCAAGGCATATTGCTATTAGCAAAGAGTGCTAGTGCACACGTGAGTGAACGACAAGGCACGTGTTCTCAGCTTAGAAATAGGTGTGCCCCTGTAGCAACCATACTTAGCATCGCTAGCTATCGCCGCACTTAGTCTAGTGTCGCTCCCTTTCCCGGGCAGTGCTGAATGCAAGGCGGCTGCACGTCGGAGCACCGAGGAGTATTCCTAGCAAGACATTCCCGACAAGACGGACACCTCGTATTTCAATATATATTTCCAAACAGAACGAACCACATAACTATGTTGGGTGGCAATGTTGTTTTGGCTCATTGGTTCATGGAATCAAGAACACTCACAATCAGAGAAAACAAATCAAGATCAAGGGCATCGATCGCTTTGCCATCGCATCTCTACATTATATTCCTGTGGAGCCTAGCCAGCTCTCCCACTCTCTAACTATGAAAGACAACTCACGTTTACCTTTTCCGCCTGCAACGGGGTCTCCAGCTCCGTCACCAACAGATTGGCGATCCTTGAGTGAGGCACTGAAAACACCCTCCACAATAGCGCGTTGCAGCCAAGGAACAAGAACTCGGGTATATGCTGCCCCAGCTGCTTGCAGAATCTGTATCTCTTTCGCATCCCCACCTCGCCAGTCTTTGGCATATTGTAGCAGACCGTGGCCTGTATTTGCAAGACACTCTTCGGCACCATCTACGATGCCCCACAACGCATCAACAGGCGCAAGCATGCGTAACCTGTTTAGCGCACGAATATATGCGTTTAACATTTTCGCAAGCGGCGGGAAGGCGGTTAGCACTTGCGGCGGAGAATGCGAAGTATTGGATGGCGAGAGAGCGAGCGTCTTGAACGCAGGCACACTGTTAGGTGTGGCAACCAGCCAGATGGAAGGAGGAGAGGCCTTGGGTTTGTTCGTGACGTGCTTGGCAAGCACGCCAGACCATTCATGCTCCGCACCGAGTCGCACATCTCGTACAAACCCGCTGATGACTGATCGTGAAATCAGTGGTGATAGTAGCGCACGAAAATCCTGTATGCGCACCAATTTAATGCGAGAAGGATTAAAAATGTATGACGCTTACCATCCCTACGCGTGCTAAAGCAGAACTACAATAGGCAAGCTGTGTCGCAAGTGGTGCGAGGTGAGGATAAGCACGTTCAAGGTACGATCGGAGAGTCGGAAGGAGCAGCTCCAGAAGTGTGGAAGGCAACGTTTGTCTGATGATATAAGAGGATGTCGAGGCATCCTGATCTGCAGGTGGTGTTATCCGTGCTCCAGCATGCGAACGGTCGAGGAATATCGTCGTATATTGCGTGACAAGATCGTATGCGCCTTCCCTCCAAATGTCAATGTACTTCTTTAAGAACCGGGCGACGTCATCAGCCTCTCTATCAATCTCCCGCTCTCTTTCCTCTACAGTGCTTCCAGCTGGGAACTTAAACTCCAGACTTCCAGCATCGGAAGGTATACCAGCATCCCTTTCAATACCATCCAAGGTATCACGAAGGCATCCAATTCGGGCGCTGATGAACACGAGTGCTAGTTCGTCCTCGTGTATGGCCTTCATTCGACGAAGAAATTGTACTGCTTTCCAGAACGCTGGTAGCTTGCGAGCGGGTTCATATAACGTGTTCAGGAGGATGAGTTGCATGGAATGCAGCGAAGAAGCTATCTCAGCTTGCAAGGAATCTGCGAGTTGAAGCGGCAAACCGTGCGTCGCTTCTTCGTCACCGCTGGAATTCTTCCTACTTTGAGCGATTAGAGAGGACAATGCAGATGACGCGTGGGCAGCTAGTGAGAGAGCTTCTGCATAGAGCCCGTTGCGGACGCATGTGTCAATGAGGACTGGAACATCAAGCAAGTCACATAGTTTGTCGTGCTGCTCCAGTACAACGCGTGCTTTCTGCCTTCCCTCGATAACCTCTGGACCAGTCTTCTCGCGAAAAACGCGTGCGGCGCCATCAAGAGCTGGTAGAGCAGTGTTGATTAGAGAATTGAGTGACGTGTCAAACGAAGAGAGTGATGTCAGCAGCGCTGTTGATGTGTCGTGAAGGGAGAGAAAGGTCGGATAAGATGTATGTGTCAAAGCAGTGAGTGAAGAAGTCAATGTATGAGATTGCGTCGTGAGCGCGGTCGGCGTTGACAGTAAATCTGAGAGCGCATTGGTAGGTAATTCGGCGAGGAAATGAAGATTAGATGAGCTTGACGCGAGCAGCGAGCCAGAGAGAACGTCTGGAAGGCTCGACAGCTCGCTGGATGTCGAGACCGCCGTAGTCATCGATATCGTCGACTGCTACTCACTTACATAGTTCATTACTGTTCCAGGACCAACAAAATGAAGAACGCACCTTGCGGGGGTCGAAGACTCAAAGCTAGCGTGTGTATCAAGAGTCAAATAGAATTCAAGCACAATAACCACCTCAAACTGGAATTATCTTGGCCGTTATGACCGTGACCGGTTAACCCTTGGAACAAGACAGTGACCGTGATCAAGAAGATAATTATTGCATGAATCAATGGTTGAGCCCTCGTTATGTGCAGTAGAGTAATAGTTCTGTCATATTGATGTATGTATAGGCTGATACGTATTCCGACAGCTACAATAGAAAATATTCATGAATGAATAAGGTGTGATTAGAAGATGATCATGATAACGCAAAAGCCGACGTAGAATGGGGGTCGTGTCCAAATATATTGGTACTCGTAGGTAATGGGATTCTTCAAGTGTCATGACGGAATTACAATCGTCGGATTATGCCACAAAAACAGGGCAGATAGCAGGTTGCATGCTGTCGAGAGTCTGAGTGCGCGGGTACGTCGGCGGCACAACTGGATCCCCGCGCTATTCGGTCGATCAATGTCAATTTTACAGCAGGAAAGAAGGCTGTTTACTCACTACCAACAAGCGCATCCTTCGCACATCCCGCGTTAGACGGAGATCAACACCGCGGTATGCGCACGCCATCTGGAGAAATGCGAACTGCGGATGACGGTGGCCGTCGCGCCAAAGGTTAACTGTTACTGCTTGCAGGTCGTCCCGAGTCTTGACGAGATCAACGATAGGATTGAGAAGGGTATCCAGGTCCAGCCCGAATGCTAGGTGTTGTATAGTCTCCGGCATTTGACGGCAAATGACAGGAGAAGACCATGAGCTCTCGGTGCGAAGCTCGCGAAGAGAGCGGCATCGCATCGCCGCATGTGCGTGCTCATGCGTGGCAAAAGATGGAATGGCTAGCGAGTGCAACGTTTCGCCGTGCTTCTCGACGAGGAAGTCTAAAAGTTCGGGACTTGGCTGACGTTCTAGGTCAATGACTCGTAAACTCTTTTCTTCCGCGGAGCGATGCAAGAGCCAGTCAAGAAATTCCTTGGCAGGTTCTCTTTGGCAGTTCAAGCGCAGTTCTTCCAGAGCGCAGGGGAATGGTAGATACGTCATGCCAGGCGATAGAACGGGAGATGTTCCAGTGATGGAGAGTGATTTCAAAGAAGGCCAAACTTCAAGAAGTTGGAGAAGGGACTGATTGTTCTCCGACCAGTTGCTGAAGTTCAAAGCCGTGATGTGTGGGCCAGCAATAAGTAATGCTAGGGAATGGTCGTCAAAAGACGGGGCGGGACGACGCATGCGTTCTTGGGCAGGACTTCCAACGACATCTTTACCAGCAGCCACGTACCCGTACTGAGCAAGGTCAAGCTCGTACAAATTGGGGCAATTAGCCACTGCAACAGCGAGTGACGATTGATTGAGGCAACCAGGCTGGTTATAATCAAGGACAGCACGCATTTGAACAACGGCGTCACCGAGTATTCGCCCGCGCGGAGAACTCCGGTTGACAGCGTGAGTAAAGGAAGCAAACGCCGAATGCGAGCGGAGGCGAACTCGTCGAAACAAGAGCTTTTGAGCATGGAGCGACCATGCTTTGCAAACAAGTGTGCACTTGCTTAAGAGGTCGATGTCAGGACCACCTTTATCATCGAAGTACGCGGTCTCCAAGATGGTCAGCACAATTTCAATAGGAATGCCGCTAGCAGGCACGCGCGGTGTTTGAATGTTGTCGTAAACTTCCGAGTCATGAGGAGGACTAGACGTGAATTTGAGTGATATTTCGTGTTCCACAACCTGCAGATATGTTAACAGTGCGCCCCGACGACCTGCATCAAACTACTCACCATTGGAGGCCCGGAATATGGTAAGTATCCGCAAAAAGTCATGATATTAGATCACTGATTAAGATACGCGATGTATAGGACAAGATTGGCCCAGTGCTATTCAGCACTTGGTCAGCTTTGGCAGGCTGAATATTGGTTTCAACGCATTCCGTGGAACCATATTTATATGAAGGCGGTGAAATGAAATGACCACAGCTCATAACAAATTTCTAACACTGCCGCCGGAGCATGATGACGAGACGCGCTGTTCCGAACCTTGCAATGATGGTAAGCAGATGGGCTAATTACCTCCGTCTACACGGTTCACACCTTCCATTTTCAAATCTCAATAAATCGAAACGTTAACGAAGCTTATACGTTTACTGAAACGAGACCCTACGAAGAGCCCACAAATTCTCCGATGTGACGGTCTGTACACATCATCGATTGGGAAGTCTTCCTTCAATTAGGAGGGACATAGTCATAGTAGGGACATGTAGTTCCCTAGACCTTCAGGCCACTCGGATTTATCGATTCCCTGATTCCAGTGCCATTGGATTACATCCCACGACTTACGGTCACCGTCTGTCATTATGACTCATTTTCATGTCTTCCGTTCTGTCAAGAACCTTCTTCCACTGCTAGGGGCAACCTACTGTCGGTTGTTGCCGCGCGGACGGCCCTCAAGCTTCTGGCGCTCAGACAAAAGCAATCCACTCCAATCAATCACAATCGATAGACTAAATCCCCCACAAACCCGCTCGATGCCGCGACGACAATGTATAAATTAATCGCAGACGGCACATTGCTTCAAATCGAGTCGGACGCGAAATGATGTTCTACCCAAAGGGTTCTGGATTCTGCTTCAGTGAGTCGGAGGCGAAATAGTATTATTTTCTCAGAAAATTTTGGTCTTCCCCCTGATTTACTAAGGCACCCGCGAGTTTACACAGGTTTACACGCGACGGTCGTGTTCTCACAAGTAATATAATAAATTGTAATAAAAGCTCATGAAGGGCCGCGGTTGCACCCGCTCATTGAAGGGAGTTAGGGAACGTTTCATTGGTGGCCGATCGGCAATTACGTTCTTGCCTGGACTGAGATCGTGATTTCAGCAAGAGGCCGCGCGTTAAGGTTATCTCACTTGATCAGAACGGAGTGATGGAACAGGGGGGATTGCGCCACCTCTCAAAGAGATTACAGGTACTGGGGAGCTGATCGTGATATCGCTGATAGCGACTGATCTCGGTGAGGTTGATCACAGAGTGCATCAGCCGCTTTAACGTTACTGACGTCAGCGATAAGGGGACGTACACTGAGTCTGGGGTATATCGTCGCTTGCTCATGACGCATATGACTGACTGTAAACCTTGCTATTGTATCGGATCGATAAACAAAAAGGCCTTGGAGTCGAATTACCATAGAACTCTATAAGTCGATCCGCGGAGCTCCCCTGAGCATGCCATGCGTCGTCTACGGAGAAACAATCACGCGAGACTTACACGAGACCATTCAAATTCATTCAAAGACCTTCTCGTACTTGGGCCGAGTCTTTTGTTTTCGTCAAATACTTAATAAGAGTCGACTTAGCAGATCAGGCGGTATGTGATCGAGCCGATGCCTGCGGAAAGTTTGATTTCGGAAGGGACGAGTCTCAAAATATTTGCCAATGGTGTCGTACTTGGGTCAATTGAAGTTCGCTCGCCTGTGAAGATGCATCCGAGAGCGAGTTATGATCCGCACCTAAGGTCGCCGACGGACCGGGAGCCACAATAAGCCAAACAATGACAAATATAGCTGTGGGATTCAGATTGCCGAAGACTCTCAGAGGGACGTTGTCAAACATGTCCAAGTCGTCGCTATCCTCCGTCGTTTCAAACCTCGTCCGGGCGTCCATGGGGACAGCCGTTTCTCCGTCTATCACTGACGACGACCTTGACAGACACGTTGCAGAGCTCATATTGAGGGAAGCCAAACAGAAGGCCGAAAGCTACGGCACCGTAGGAATTAGGGCATATCTTCCACCTGCGTGAGTCTACCATCTAAAAAAATCAAACCATCAACTCACCAAAGACTTGTTTAGGCCTGACCCAAATGCGCCTCGCCCGAACAAGCGTTTCCTCAGTTCAATCATTAAGAGCACAGATGATCACAACAAGACTATACTTCGCGCACAGGCGCTTGCTGCACAGGAAATCAAAAGGGAGAAGGATGAGCAAGAGCGCAGAGATAGGAAAGCTCGTGCGGAAGAGGCTGTCGCTGCCGAACGCATGAGGAGACGGAGACCTGACCATGATGAACATGGTTGGGGTATTCGAAGGGAACATGACCGACGGAGGGATAAAGACCGGAACAAGGGGAAAGAAAAGAGTCCTGGGAGGCATTACAAAGATGATAAAGATGATGACAGTCACTACAGAAACAGGCCCAGCAAACGGAGACATCAATCACGTTCACCATCAAAGGAACGGAATAGTGATACGAAGCACAGGACAAGCAGCCGGAGATCACCATCTTCCGAGAGAGCTAGTTCTTTCGATCACCGTCAACATACAAGACGTAGACGACATGATGACGACAACCCCAGAAGGAAAAGACGCCATACGAGCCGTTCTACTTCTCCACGTCGCATCGACTCGCTAGCGCAGCCTGTTCCAGGGATTCCGGTCTCCAGGAAAAGGACGCGATCAGTATCTCTATCTGATGATGCTCATAGAAAGACCACCAAGCAGACGCGGCTGAGTCGTCGTACGACTCGGTCCCCTTCCCGGTCATCCCAAACCTCCCCAGATGATGAAGCTGTGGAATCCACAGGGGAAATTCTACCTTCTTTCAAGAGTCAATCAGGAGCTCCCAACGAATTTCCCAAACCGCCCCCTCGTACACTTTCACCTTCCCCTCCACCACGCCGACCCCAACACGTAGTCACTTCGTCAGGTTCATACCACAGCGTTCGGTCACCGTCTTCGTCACCCCCTCCTTTACCGCCCGCGCGGCTTCCCTCAAAGATGGACAAATACTTTCAAGAGTCTTACGACCCCCGACTCGATGTCACAACACTCCCTGTCCCCAACGTACCTGCTACTGGCTTGGTCAGTGACGCAGAGTTCGAGGGTTGGGACGCCATGCTTGAACTCATTCGGCAACGACGAGAAGATAAAGCTGAAAAGAAACGTCTTGAACGTCTCGGAATATCAAAAGACAAGGTCAACAAGAAAGGCACAGACAGTGAGGTTGCTGATCGTTGGGCTAGTGGGGGTGATAACATTATGGATATCGAGTACAAGAAAAGGGGGACTGTTCGAGAATGGGACTTGGGGAAGGAGGGTTTTTAAGAGTTGCTTGTCAGCAATACTAATTTGTATCTACGGGACAGAATACCATCATCACATAACGCTCTTGCTTTCATGTACAATATGTTTTCGTAGTAGGGAACTGACCATCCAAACTCAGTGATCAATAGCGTGGCGCACAACCATAATCTCCTCAGCCGACAATTGTTCCATGCTTGCGGAAAAGTTGTTGACGTTGTGTGATGCGCATTCTTTGAAGAATGTCACCAAGTGCGCCTGAAATATCTGTCAGGCACGTACGAGTCGCCGTTAAACCAGCAACACCTACCTGCATGTCAATCTGAGAGATGGCGTCGTTTCTAAGGTCTTCATCATCCGTCTCTTCGAGAATGTCGTCATTATCAAAGTTGACGCCGCGGGGACCCAGCATCTCAGAAAGGAAGGCAAATTCTTCTTGCTTGAAGCCCTGATTCTGTTGCTCTTCTTCTGTCCATTCTTCATCCTGTTTATCGCTTAGCAGGACATATAAAGGAGCCTGAAAACAGTACGCACACCATCGTCCGAGTCCACATCAAACTCGGCTTTGGGGATCGTCGCAGAGTCGCCCCCAGCTCTGAGATCGTGCACGAGCAGTTTAAGCGCCTTCACGGGGAAAGGCACTGATGTAAATTCATGTGGTGCTGCGCCGCCAAAAGTCAGTACCAAACGGAGCAAAAAGAACAAGAGATAGGCAAATGATGCATACTCGTCTTCGTTCGCGACCGGGTCATGATCACTGTCCCGGAAGCACAAGCAGAAACCGTTGAATATCCAGAAACGAGTAATTCTTTATGCAGAATGAAGACTCACCATTCTTCGTCTCCGGCTTCAAGATAATATCGCCCTTGACCATCAATGATTGCAGGCTTGGACGACCAGAGGCGTACAATTTTGTGAGCGCCAGTGTGCTAACACGTGATTGCCAGAAGCCCTGGAACGTCTCTGCGTTCTCACACCACGTCTGGATAAGGATATCGAGACCGTTCCTGCCATTCGTCGTAGTAGATTCCAGCAAATACAACACTGTGTCCTGCTGGTTATAAGCGAGGAACGCGAATGGAATGACGAGGCTCTGGATGAATGTGGCCGTCTTGGCCGATAGCATACGCAATACCATAGCTTGAAGAAGCTCTGGAAGTACTGGGAGAACAGCTTCGCCTGCATGACGCAGCAAGTGGATGATGAGATCACCAATGACCAAACCACCGGATTCATCGTCGTTTTGCAGAAGCTTCGCAATAACTTTCAGAATATGATCGAGACCGGATTGGCCGGATTGGCCCCGCCATTCTAGGATCTGCCTGCAGTCTTTGCGGACTATTAAAGCAAGACACGCCATGCCGTTTTGTAGAACATCACGATCTTCTGCTTCACTAAGGCAGCTAAACAAGCTAGGTGCTAGGAGAGCGAAGAAGCCGTCTCCAAGGCCGCCTTCGGGTGCACCACGAACGAGGCTTGAGATCAAGTCAATGGCAGACCCTGCTATCCAGGCTTCTTGAGGTTTGGAACTCGCGATGGCAGTACAAAGAGTGGGAAGCGCCTGTTTGACAACCGTTTCGTACACTCCTGTGCCAATCGAGGAGGCCAGCGAGGTGAATATTTCGGTGAAAATTGATAGGAAGATGGGATCTATGATCTCCGATTAGTTTGTTGAAAGGTGGAGGTGAGGTCTATTCTACCTTTGTTGTTCTTCGCCCAGACTTCCAGGACGGCCAATACGAGAGAATTGGACAAGTCAGTGGTGAGCCATTGAGCCCTGTTGACATCTAGAACAACCGACATCGTCTCGAGAACCAAGGATAACGTGTCCTCAGTCGTTACCAGTAGGAATGGCCCCAGGTCCTGTGCAATCCGCGACACAAAGGGCGTAATAGCCGACTCCTCCGCGCCTTCACAGAAGCTGCTGAGGTATTAGATGGGTGTCATTCGAAGTACACAACACATACTTGTGAATGGCTTTGACAGCAGATATTTTCACGGGAATCCCAGCAGCATTCGATTCAATGACATGCATAGCAGCTTCCAAATACTGACCAGCCATCTGTAACGGCAATAGCCTGGCAAACTGGCTCGCGAATACGAAACCTCTGCCTTGCAAGAATGGAAAGTCTGGAGAAATATCAAATAACGTGAACCCCACGTGAAGATGCGTGATGCATACCAGACTGGTTTAGGACAGACGGGACGACATTGGCAAGCAAATCCTCCACATCAATAGGTTTTGCTCGGCCAGAATCCTGTTCATTTTCAATGCACTCGAGGACATCTTCGGATTGAGAGCCAATCGCAGCCAAGGATGCTTCAAGTGGTTTCCACCTGTGCTCGACCGATTAGAGGTTGAACGCAATCTATTTTCAGCAACTCACCAAGCAGTTGACCCATTTTCTCGTGCTCTCTGTGATGTTGCAATGACCTGATGAATCGTAGTCTGGAAGGTAGCACAAATTTGGGCGGGAGAACGGTTGAGAATAGTCTGCGGAAGACATTAGTCTTCTTTTGAATGTGTCTAGCCCAGCACGTACATATAGCAACTCGAAGCCAGCGACTCTGACGCCATAGGCCTGTGTGTCATCTTCCTCATGTGCCACGAAAGCATTGGCATTTGTCGCCCACGTCTCTTCCTGTAGTCAATCAATCAACATCCAAAAGCAAAGACGTGGGTGGGACGAACGTCATCCGCCGTCATCCGTGAATAATTGAAAATCGCGGAGACCAAACTGTTCAGGTTCTCCATCTGAAGCCATTCCTTCGCTTTTCCCCCTCTGACAACATTCGAAACAAAGTCGAACAAAGGGCAGATGAGGTGCGGTATTTCTACTGTTTCCTCCTCTGACGACCCAGGGGCACTTCCGGATCCTGAGATGTAGAATGTATCATATGTTTCGGACATCACCTGAAGGTGACGCAAGGATGCATCTAGATAACCACGAACGTACGAGGTCATGGCACGAGGGAATGATGTGTGAATGACGTCCAGTGTCTGAAATTGCATGCATCAGGAAGCCCGTCGGATCGTGTATTTAATCAAATACCTTGAAGACCTGGATTCTGACAGCTAATCCATCCCAGTTATCCTCGTTGGATACGTCCTTCAAAGGGTCAAGGTTAAGAAGCACTTTGAATGCATCCAACCAAACTGGCAGGATGGTTGCAGTAGCTTCCTTCACAGCTTGTGGGTGTTGATCTTTGACCATGTAGAGTGCTGTCACGCATTGACGAAAAACGGACACAGTTCGCGCCCGAGTCAAAGGTGTATGTTGCTATTCTCAGAATTTCAGTCACAAATCAAACTTCAGAACAGAAGTTGGATCGCACCTCCGTGGATCCAAGGATGGTAAGCAAGACGGGAAGAAGCTGTCGCAATACAGGTAAAATTTGATCTTCGGTGAGGTCCGATTTTATAAATTCGGTGAACACCTGCATCGCGCCATGCACAGCGTCAGAAGAACTTGAAGAAATCAAGGAAATAAGGGAATTGAGTAGTTCAGGGTATTCATCCGGCCAATCGCAGTTCCCAATATATGACATTGTATGAGCCTTCGCATAAAAATTGAGATATAAGTGTGCCAATGGCTCAAGTTGGGTTGGGACTCACACATAAAGACCGGATTTTCCGGTTCGAGTCTGATAAGCCTTGGAAGACAGCATGGCGTATGCGGGATTTGATCTGTAGAAGATCGATATGATGAACCCAGATAATGTCGAGAAGCATACCTCTACTGAAGGTGCGTTGCCCTTGAACGATTCAAAGTATGGAGACCATCGTTCCTTTACATATTTTCTGAGGACAATGCTTGCTGAGTGCTAGGTAAGATCCAAGATAAAGAGGCAAACATCGCAGCAAGAAGGGAAAGAACTTATCTGCCGGAGCGGGATATCAACGTCCTGTGCTAAAATAAGCTGTGCTAGAGCTAGAGCTGCCTCTGATAAACGCGTGCTAAACATCAGATCTGCAGTCAATGGTCGCGATTTTGAAAACCAGCCTTGATGGAGCAGAACCTCAGAAAGCTTGAGTTCAGCAGCGATCCTAGTATTTGCATCTGCGCTTAAGGTGTCTGCCAGTATCTGAGAGACATTCACCGCCGCCATCGTCAGTGATGATGATATACTCAGAATAGAGCAGGAATGATATGCTAGGGTGCACCTCACGTGCAGACGCGACGCGTTTGAAGAGCGGAAATTGCCGTTTATTAGAAAACTCAGTGAGCCCAAGACGATGGAAATTGGGTTCCGACCGAATCCTACCGTCTCTTGTTTCTTGTTTCTTTCCACCGTCATCACAGTAACTTTTCTGTCATAATTCTTGTTTGATTGGCAACATACTAGCAGTTCGTTGACAATGCGACCACGAAACTCGGTTGCACAAGCGCCCGTCGATAACGGCAAGAAGCCCCGCAGACCCCCCAAAAAGCGTATGCGTGGGTCTGACGTCGACGGAAATCAGCCAAATGTCGAACTCGTCAAAGTTGGTGCAAGGAGAGCTAAATGGCAGCCCAAGCCGGGAAAACTTGCCGCCCTGATGAATTTACCTCTGGACGTCTTATTCGAGGTTTGCCCCTTTTGCTATGGTCGCTATGTGTCTAGTATCTAAAAATGCTTCAGGTCTTTGGCCACTTGAATCCTTTAGATATACTTCGCCTGGCTCGTACGACGAAAGAATTTAGACGCGTGCTCATGCATCGTTCTTCAATGTCCGTATGGAAAAACGCTAGAGACAACGTGCCAAACATGCCAGATTGTCCCCCTTTCTGGACGGAACCCCATTATGCGAACCTAGCTTTTGATCCGCATTGTCACGTAGGCCCTCAATTTTAATCATAATATGCTTTCTTACATCTAGAAAAAGGAATGCGGTGCTCCTGGTGTGCGCAACGTCGACTGGCGCATCGGTAGGCGTATCTGCGCAAAGTGCTCCAAGACTTGGTGTGTATATCGTTTCGAACACTTGACTTTGCTCATCGAGTCGACAGCATGGTAGATGCCTACCACGGGGAGTCCGTAATTAGCGGCCTTGTTCCGAGTAAATATGGCAGTCTGTATCATTTATCCGTCATCTAAGAATGATTTTGAGTTGATATCTACAGAACGGGGTCGTCTTCTATTCTACCGCAAGGATGTCGAAGAGGTCCAGAAGAATTTGCATCTCCTCACAGGTTCAGATGGGCTTGAAGCCTATCGCGAAGAGCGAAGGGCATTCGTCAAGGAAATGGAAACGGTGAGTAATCTTTTCCCTGTGATATTAGCACCGTAAACATCTCTGTGCAGCAAGCGAAAGCGTTAGAAGCATGGGCAGCGTCTCAAGCTAAAGACCGATCCGATCAACTAGAGGATGCTAGGCGGGACAGGAAAACTGCGTAAGATACAAAGTTCGTGATTACCCCAACACTTAACCTGACACTTCCTAGGATCATCGAAAGGCTTACTGAAATTGGTTGGGGTGATGAAATCGAACATATCCCATACACAGACGATTTGAGCCATCACAAGTTAGTCAAGCAACCCACCCGCCTGACGGATCGCAGTTGGTTTTTCCCATTGATGATTCCGACCCAAATTCTTACCAGTTATCCAGTCTGGAATAACATCAAGAACGACATGATCAAGTACATGGAAGAAATGAGAACACGACGTCTTGAGCGCGAGCGCAAGGCCCTGCTTATTGCACGAAAGCGTACCGCCATTGGGGTTTTGCGTCGCTATAAAATCGCTCACCTCCCTTTCACCGGTGTTATGCCAGAGGCAGTGGACTTCTGTTCCTTCCCCGAGGTCAAGGCAATTGTTGAAATGTCCACAGAGACAGAAGTTACGGAAGCGTCCTTTGTGGACGTTTCTTCCCGAATGCATGACTTAGTCAACTCCTGGCGCACTCACATCCACTCCCAGCTCAGGGCTAGAGTCAAAGATAATCTGCTTTTTGCCGGCAAGCGGCGTGCGTCTGCGGAGCGAGTGGCATCGGATCCATTATACCAGGAGTACGTGGAAAGCCTTGGTGCTACTATAGACGTCAAAGGCAAGAAAAAGGAGGTATCGCTGCCAGTGCCCGGTGACGCTGAGATCGATCAGATGATTCCGTTAGCAACGACTGTGTTTCGCTGCAAAACATGCACTCCATCCATTGGACTCCCAGGCGATTCGTCCGATAGTGAATATGACGATTTCCTTGATATTCTCGGCGGACGTCGGTCCAGATCCGTTCCCCTCTTCTATCCCAAAGTCATGGGACATTGTTGCCTAACCAGATCGAGAACGCTGCCTTGGGACTATTTTGCCACGGACGACCCCAACTTCCGCATTGATTTTCCAATGAGCACCCGCACAAATTGGAACGCCCACCTCCTGCAGGTGGATGAACAGGCAAGCAAGGCTGCTCGTACCGTTGTGGAGGCATGCGGTGAAGATCCGCTCATCACCACTGCGACCAAAATGGACGAGTTAGATCCCCACTTGGCCTGCCTGGACTGCATGAGGTGGTCCAAGCACGAGGTGAATCAAGGCGAGGTACCCGTCTTCACTTGGCGTTCAGCGGTCTGTGCTTTACCATTCCGTGTCTCTGATTTCACGGCTTCTAACTCGTTTGTAGGTTCAGCACAGAATACGGGAGCATCGCCCTGACCGACAGCCACCTAAATGGAAGAAACTCGAGGGTGAATTACTCGAGGAGTCCAACCAAAATGCTCGCAATATGCATATACACATTTTCGATTTTCCACCTTTCGCAGATATCACCCAACCTGCTGCAGGCGTCATCTGGCTTTGCGTCCACTGCATGGATTTGCCACAGGAGAGAGAATGCCATGAACTTGGCAAGATGAAGAATCACCTTTCTACAATGCACGTTCTGCTCTTTTTCTCGCACTGAAAATATTACTCATTCGTAACATTAGTCACGGCGTCGAAGACCCTGTGGAAGATCAAGATTATTACAAGGATTATGAAGCACCGCAGGGCCGCAGACCAGACTTCAAACTTTCTGATTCCGTGGTCACTTTGCAAATGGAAAGGCCACCTCATGTTCCTCTACCTGGGCACGGTTTCTTCAACTTTGAGGATGATGAGGATGATGAAGATGATTATGGAGACTACGATGATGAGGATGACTTTTATTTGGGTAACTCTTTTTTCCCTATCTTCTGATTGGAACAATAACATTCACCGTAATTGCTGCCCCTAAAAATACATACTTAGCTCGAGTCTTAATATTACTGGACACATTTCTTGATGCAACGAATTTTAACACATTCTACATACATATACATCCTCTTCTCCAGGTTCATACCAATGAAAGAGTTTTAATTATTGATGTCAATTCAAACAAGAGCGACTCGCTTGCCGAAGTATATTGAACGAGATAATTCTGTAGATGATGATCAAACTACCAGCTCTCCTTCTATACTCGCAGCGTCGAGCCCAAGTCGAGGAAGAATAGCTTCATATCGGTCACGGTCAAGTTTCCTCAAATATTTAAGTATCTTGGCCCGCTTGTGCACAAGCTGACGAAGGCCCCTGCGATTATCTATGTCCTTGCGGAAAGCCAAAAGGTGCTTCCATAGCCCACGTATTTGGATCGTTAGCAAGGCAGCTACATCCAGAAGGCTTCAGCATAAGTCGGCGGTGAAAAAATTCTGTGGTAAGCACCTTGTACTTCAGGGCGGCCAGTATCAAATGGATTTCCCGGCGGCGAAAATAAGTTGATGCAACGGCGGCGGTTCTCGAATGCGAGACCTTTCGCATTTGCATTACGCAAATCAATAACCTTTGCGAACATGTTCGCTTTGGCCTTTTCGTTTTCCATCGCTTCTTGCATTTCGCTAACCACGTTCTCGCTGAACTTGGTCACGCCCTCCTGAGCTGACAACGGAGGTAACACTTTGAAAAGCAGCTCCTTGGACCTCTCATTAATGCCAAAGCTTAGATGCGGCGGAAGCTCGATGTCGCCTTCGGGACTGTGAATGATCTCAGGGACAGAATCCGAGTATAGCGCGTCCTGCGTGATGACGGCCTTTGCAAGGGCACTGCTCTGCCATTTGTGATCTTGCCCTGGACGGTGACCGAGAACAGCATATTCGCGTTGCGCGTCGAATGCGAGCTTGTGATTTATGCGTGCCTGCACCTTGGAGACCTTCTCATGTCGAGCTTGTTTGCTTGACAAGCGGGCATTGAGAACTGCTGAAGTATGGAGTGATGAACGGCTGGACGACGCGACGGATTGTGATACTACACTCTGTCAGAAATAGTCAGAACATCATGGAACTGAACACACCGTTAATTAGGCAGGATTTCAACATAGCAAACCCAACGCGCCTCGTCCGAAAACTTAAGTTGGCAAGAAAGACTAATAAGCCGTGGGAATTTTTGTGTACATTTCTTGAGGTTTTGAAGATCAAGCTCAAGTCTTCGAGCGTCACGGCCGTATAGCACAGTGCACGATGGCGCCCATAAAAAAGACCAAGGCTTCACCCAAGGTCCGCTCTTCTGGATCCAAGGAACCATCACTCAAAAAAGTGAAAGGCGAGAACTTTTACCGCAATGCGAAACAAGTCTCCCGTCTCAAGATGCTGTCTGGGGGGAAGGCCATCCGGGACAAGGATGGCAAGATAATCCAGGCTGCTGCTTTTCAGAAGGGAGAAGATGAGACAAAACCTGGCCGAGTCCAGCCCGATCGTAGATGGTTTGGTGAGCTGCGTCGGGATATGTGTAGGCCATTACTTATGAAAAATAATAGGCAATACGCGAGTGATCTCACAGACAGCTCTTGATCATTTCAGAACGAGTCTTTCGACGAAGAAAGATGACCCATACTCAGTGCTACTTCGCCGGAATAAATTACCCATGGCACTCTTGGACGATGCGTCTAATCCTAACACTCGAAAGGTAGGTTTTCTGGCAAATTTTATGTTGTTTGTGGGCTGATATTATACAGCGATCCCACATTGTAGAAACGGAACCTTTCAGTGAAACCTTTGGACCCAAGGCTCAGCGCAAGAAGGCCAGGATTGACGTCGGCACTTTTGAGGAACTAAGTAAATTAGGCGCAGCCGCGGTGGAAGACGCAGAACAAGCGGCCAATGCTCTAGAATTAGGTGCTTCATCACGTGGTAATTTTCTCCAATTGAACATGTTCTGATGTTGTGGTAGCGCAATCTTTCGAAGTCCCCGAACTGCAAACTCACGCAGACTATATTGAACCCATTTTCGCCAAAGGAACGTCAAGACGCATCTATGGGGAGCTGTACAAGGTTATCGACTCTTCAGATGTTATCCTGCATATCCTTGATGCTCGAGACCCCCTTGGCACCATGTGCGAATCCGTACTCGAGTATATGAAAAAAGAGAAAGCGCACAAACAAGTTGTTCTTGTCATCAACAAGTGTGACTTAGTTCCCAATTGGGTGACCGTAAGCTTCTAGTGATTTTATGTACATCCCCCTGCTGAATGTGCCACAGGCAAGGTATATTCAACATCTAACACCACGATACCCTACAATTGCTTTTCACGCATCGCCAAATCACTCGTTCGGCAAGGGCTCTTTGATCCAACTACTTCGCCAATTTTCCCAGCTTCATTCAGATAAGAAGCAAATTTCCGTTGGATTTGTTGGATACCCAAACGTGGGCAAGAGCAGCGTTATCAATACGTTGAAGAGTGGTAAGGTCTGCCGCGTTGCCCCTGTGCCAGGAGAAACCAAGGTACGTGTCAAGAATGACTGTTAAACTGCCTAACTCAACATGTTTCACTTTATGAGCTTAGGTTTGGCAGTATATCACACTAACCCGGCGGATATATCTCATTGACTGTCCCGGGGTAGTCCCCACGTCCGCACATGATTCCCAGACGTCCACTGTGCTCAAAGGTGTTCTACGTGTGGAGGCCCTTCCCGTACCATCTGAGCACATCCCCGCTCTCATGTCACGCGTCAAGCCTTTGTACCTCTCACGAACGTATGGTGTCGCCCTTCCGGACCCCGACGACCCCTCTCGCTCGTGGGATCCGGAACAGTTCTTGGACACTCTTGCGCGGATGAAGGGACGACTATTAAAAGGCGGCGAGCCAGATGTAGATGGTGTCGCTAAGATCATACTGAGCGACTGGGTGAGAGGCCGAATACCATTCTTCGTGCCTCCACCTGAGCGGTCGGAGGAGCTCAACAAAACTGAAGCCAAAGTGAAGGCGAGAAGTAAGGGCAAAGCGAAGGCTGTTGACGGCGGGACCGAGGTTCTGGCGGTCAAGCAGAACTTGAAGACCATTACACAGAAAAATACGTTCCTTGCTGAGGACGTGCAACCGTTGGACGAAGATGACAGCGAGGATGATGAAATTTCCAGCACCCCAGGAGATCATGCATTAGACTCGGACGAAGAGGATGAAGGTAGCGAACTCGGTAGCGACGAAAACAATGAAGACGAGGTCGAAGAATTGTCTTGGAACGATGTCTTTAACGATAGGAAGGAGCCGGTCGGCGAAGCTGTTGAAGACGATTTGCCTTCGGCCGAGCAAGGTATGGTGTCATTTCGTCGCAATATCTGTAGGCTAATCACGTCTACAGGTGACGCATCCGATATAGCGGCCACTGCCCCGACAAAGAAGCCACGCATGAAGACGAACAAGGTATGACCATTTCTCATTGCTGTTCGTTTCCTGCGCTAACCAAGTACGTAGAAAAAGGCAGAGAATTTCTACACTAACACTAACGTGAAGAACAAAAGTCGAAACAAGGCGGCTGTGATGAAGTCTCTTCCTGTGGGCAAGAAGGGTGAAGGACGTAAACGGCGCTGATACCTGACTAGATTATATGTTGCTGTACAAAGCGGTGTCTGGTACCCTGTTATGCATCCGGAGCTTTCTCGGTTCATTTGAACGACTTGAGACACACACAAAGTCCGGACATCCTGTGAGGCACACGTCATTCACAACGAAAAAGACCCCAGACTCTGCTCGACATTCAGCTTAGCACTATGTCGTACGTAGCCGGCATCAGTATACAACGACTTCAACATATTCTCACTCCCCCACATGCATCCCTTCCCTCCTCTTTTTAACTTCAACTTTGTCGGGTCGATCTCCTCGACATGTTAACTTCTCGCTACATAGTGACTCTCCTTTATTAACACTTTGCAACGAGTGTGTAGACAGTGTAGTATACAACCCTGACCATGGCAGCTCCCTAGGGTGGGAAACATGAGTCCCTGAATGGCATCAAATTGATTACATCAGCGGTAAAGACCTCAACCACTCGGCGGGAGCTTGTCATTAGTTCATAGCCTAGTACCTAGTACTACCTACCCTCGTGCGTTCCTATTCTGCGTTGTACTGCCACGTTCGCTTCACTTTAATCTCCATCACCGAGCTAGCTGCTCCGAATCCTGCGCCCAACCCCTTTGTGCTCCCTATGGACATAAGCACCGACGGACCTCGATTGGAGTCACCAAAACAACGCTTCCCCACTTTGCCTTCCTCATCCTCGTGTCCCCATCTCCCTCGTGTGTGCCGCCCTCTCCCATGCAGAACTTTGGTGTGCAGTCTAGCAGTATCTTCTTGACAGTGTTTTTCAAGATGAAATTTTAACCATGAACCAACTTTTTAAAATTCTCGTGTCTTTGGTTTGCTGGGTGAGATGAACGTGCTGCCCGGTCTTAATGCGCTGTTCCGAAAACAATCGACTGGCGAAGACGACATAACTAGGCTGCAGTGGGAGTTCACGAGCACTACAGTCTACTAACGTAACTAAGGTTGGCAAAAAAATGGCAGAGTATGCTGTGCGCAAACTTTGGCCGCGAGCGAAGATAGAAACCTTATAGTTCTCGGGGTCCGACCTTACTAAGTAACGTCAGTTGAATGGTAACATGGTTTCTGTAAAGATCTAGAGAGCCAATCTATAACAGGTCATAATCCCAACGTTCATCATAGCATTGGCAGGCACGCTGGTAAAGTCACTAGCTACTCTAACGTATCAGCCGGATTTGTGAAAATGGCCGAAATCTGGTACGAGGACTGCGTGGGAAAGCACAGAAGCTGATTATCTATAAACCTTCGACTGAGATTTCACCGAATCACCCCATCTTGACTTTTGTCCTTCATGTCTGTTACCAAAGTCCACGCTCGCCAGGTGAGTCAGTCATGTCTTCACTGCAAACTTGACTCGAATACTTGCAGATCTTTGACTCTCGTGGCAACCCCACCGTTGAGGTCGACCTTTACACTGATAAAGGTACGAGATCGAACGCGATCTAACTTTGGATTCCACTCTTACACGTATTTCTTAGGTCGTTTCCGTGCTGCTGTCCCCTCTGGTGCATCCACGGGTGTCCACGAAGCTGTCGAGCTTCGCGATGGCGATAAAGCCAACTACGTGGGAAAGGGTATATATCCCGTTTCATGAGTTCTAGTCACGTCCACTGAACATCACTCAGGTGTCTCCAAGGCTGTCAACAACGTGAACACTGTTCTTGGTCCAGAGCTGATCAAGTCTGGCCTTAAGGTCACTCAGCAGAAGGAGATAGATGACCTTCTGATCAAGCTTGATGGCACTCCTAACAAGGGCAAGCTCGGTGCCAACGCTATTCTTGGCGTTTCTATTGCCGCTGTGGAGGCTGGTGCTGCTGAGAAAGGTATTCCTGTATACCAGCATCTCGCTGAGCTGGCTGGTGTCAAGCCCCCCTATATTATGCCTTGTCCTGCGTTCAACGTCATCAACGGTGGTTCGCACGCAGGTAACAAGCTGGCATTCCAGGAGTTTATGCTCCTTCCTACCGGTGCTACTTCGTTCACTGAAGCGATGAAAATCGGTACCGAGACCTACCACACGCTGAAGAAGGTCATCAGCGCAAAATATGGTATTGATGGTAAGTAATATGTGCTTTGTCCTGCTTGGGGCTAAATTATGTGCTTCAGCCGTCAACGTCGGTGATGAAGGTGGATTTGCTCCCAATGTTTCGGGAGCTGAGGAGTCCCTGGAGCTCCTCACGGAGGCTATTAGCAAGGCCGGATACGAAGGCAAGATCAAGATTGCTCTTGATGTTGCTTCATCCGAGTTCTACAAGGACGGCAAATATGACCTTGACTTCAAGAACCCCAACTCTGACCCTCAAAAGTGGATCTCAGGCACTGAGCTCGCAGACCTCTACCTCAGCTACGTCAAGAATTACCCCATCGTCTCCATCGAAGATCCTTTCGACCAAGACGATTGGGAGGCATGGACTCACTTCACCAAGAATAGCTCAGTCCAGATTGTTGGTGATGACTTGACTGTTACCAACCCTCTTCGCATCAAGACGGCCATTGAGAAGAAGGCATGCAATGGTCTCCTCTTGAAGGTTGGTGTTCATCATTTTTCAGGCAGTCATGTTGTTTGACACTGGCACTACTTAGATCAACCAAATTGGTACCATCTCGGAATCCATCCAGGCGTACGTTACTGCTACCATGAGCGTGCGTATGAACCTTGGCTGACGATGTTTTAGTGCACAACTTGCTCAGTCTGATGGCTGGGGAGTTATGGTGTCACACCGCTCTGGTGAGACGGAGAACACCATCATTGCTGACTTGGTCGTTGCTCTTGGAACCGGTCAGATCAAGACCGGTGCGCCCGCTCGTAGCGAGCGTGTCGCAAAATACAATGCATTGTTGCGCATTGAGTGAGTGTCTGTTTTGTACTGAAAAGAACTTTGTTGATCATTTGTCAGGGGCGAGATTCAAGACGGAGTTTATGCTGGCGACAAAGGTCTTTCCGCTGGTTTGGCGGCACCTGCTCTGCTCAAAAAGTAGATCGAGAGATGCATGGACTAGTGACGGGAAGCTCAACTGTATGATTCATAATTTAGGTAAATGCCATGTTGACAAGTGTACATTTGATCATGACGATAACCCAAACATTTTCAAATGCCTGAATATACGTCATATGTAACTACGTCGCGATACGTACGTTGAGATGAAAGATGTAGTATTCTTGTCGTCGTATTCTGTAATCGATTACAGGGATTGAGGACAAGAATACTATTTCCCAGCAGCGCCCCCTGAGGGCATTCATCTCCGGCACTCCAATGAATGAATATGGTGGAGCTAGTTCCTACATCATCCGTGTCACTCCAGCGGGCTTACAAGAGATGAGGGGCACACGCATCAAAGGAACATTTCTTCATCCAGATCTTCGATAAAGGAATAGAACAGCTTAGGCTGCCACAAGCCATAAATAATATCAGCCCGAAGTAAGTCGAGGAATAGCCGTTCGTGAGCAACATCTAAAAGAAAAAATATGATTGTCCCTCGATCGATCGTGCATGTGTCCGACTACAAATTTGTCCTATTAAACCATCGCTGTATCCACAAATCAAACACCTACCCATTTCAAAGTAAGCCGATCTTGTTCCAGGAATGAACAGAAGCCCTGTATTGGAAAAAGGAGTGCCGGAGACGGTCAGTGTAAGCAGGATCCGAGAAAATAATGTCTCTATTGAAGTGCAAGCAAATTACTGAACCTGCCTTGCAGATCAGAAGGTCTGGTGAGTCGGGATTATATATGGTTTTCTGAGCGAGTAATGACTCGCTTATTGAAGTCCCAGATTTGCACGTAGCAGCAACTGTCAGCTGACTCGAGTACTCCCAGTCTTTGTCCAGGCTCAAGAGTACGATCTTGCGGAAGATCATAGGCCATTTTATTACCAACTTGAGACAAATTTTGTGGCTCGGGTGGTGCGGAAAGCAGCATGTATGCTGTGATCTCCACTTTAACCAGATAATCTGCACAGGCGTCTCCGAGTGCAAGGCCGTTTCTGAGGGGATGGCCATATCGATGACTAGGATAACCCCTTAGTCTAAGGGAAACTCTGAAACCATGATTTGTGACGTCTACCAAGGGCATACAAGTAGGCATATGTTCTGGGCAAGCCGCTGCGCCACCACGAAACGATGGATGGGCATGAACAACCATGAATAAATGCTGCTTATGTTGAGCCCTTCCTCCAATATCCCTACTTGCATGAATGCGCCGGACTGGGCTTTACCCATGTCCTCAAATTGATAGAAGACAAATACATGGTCATTCCAGATTGCAGGCGGGATATATTCGGCCGTTCACAACGGCAATTGCTTCCCCGTTTGCTTGCAGCGCCGACCTAAGCCCGAGCTGGAGTTATATCACATTTGCTCATGAATGCATATCATATCTCGACTCAAATATTCCTTGGGCCGAGTATGAGAGCTTCCGCACTAAGTGGCGCTGATTGCGGTTCTCCATATGTCACGGTGCTTCTGTTCGGATATATCAGCGCTTCAACCCTCTGATAAACAATTATAGAATGATAGTCCCGACAGGACTAGTGTGGCATGAATTTGCAAAGTTCGAATCAATCTTGACTCAAATATTCCTAGGGCCGAGTATCGCTCCTACAAGAGCTTCTGCACCGGATGTTGTTGATTGCGGTTTTCCGCGTATCACGCTTCTGTACGGATATATCAGCCCTCTGATAGAGGTAAGCAATTATAGACTCTACAGCAGATTGTCACGGAGCTTAGGAGTTTAGGCTATATCATGTGGAATGGCTTTCAACGAGTAACGCGAGCAGAATCGTCATGGCATAATCCACTCCTCGAGTTTGGTTAAGTGACTTGGTGCATGCAACTGTTCGCCGTGCGGGTTACTGACTGCCAATCGTAGTTACAGATTCTTCCTCTGGATTCGGCAGGGCGATGGTGGAAGACGTCTTGCATAACGGCGAGATTGCTGTCGCTACTCTGCGCAAGCCATCCGTCCTTGATAACCTCGCGGCCTAATAATACCTGCCCACTCAGCTCCTAGTACTACCCCTAGATGTGACGAACGAAGCGCAGGTAAAATCTGTCTTCGCACAGGCTAAGGATGCCTTTGGGCACATCAACGTCGTATATAACAACGCGGGGCAGGCAGTATTATAGGAATTGAAGGGAATGTCGTTGGACTTGCCAGGATGCCAATTTCTGGGGCGCGGTAACAGTGAGCTTTGAGGCGGTTGGATTCTTTAAAGAAGAGAACCCGAAGGGGTGTGGGGGGATGCTCATCCAAGTATCGAGCCTGGCAGCGACCACCGCAGTCCCGCTTGTCGGGTTCTATAACACCACATGAGTGGGTTGATGCTGTCTGGGTAAGCGTCGCTGAGACATTTGTTGTTTGTAGAAAAGCAGGTAAATTAGTTATGTTGCTTATGGCACATTGTGTGCCTTCGATTCACCACCGCTAGCCTTAGATTCGTTCACTGAGGTTCTGGCACAAGAAGTCATTCCCGCTTGGAAGATTCGTGTGAGTAATTGATTCGGAAGGGATGACTGCTGAGTGGCCATACAGCTCGTGAGTGTCCACCCAGGTTGGAGTCTGGACGCGCATGCTCATTGTATTATCAAGCAATGAGATGCTTGAGCCTCCAGCACTGTATGCATCGTAACCAACAACCGTAATGACGAAGTTTCGTGCTATATTCGATGCATTCATCGGAAATGATGCACTGGCTGCCGTTGAGGTTGTGACAAAACGCATTTGGTCGGTGACGATGAACGATGCGCAGAGGTGTTCAGGAGAGCATTCCAGTCCTGGTAACTTGCATACGGGCATGAACTTTCTGGAGTGTGCACTGCGTGAAGATTGGGCAGCTGCAGGTGAGCTAATGTGGAATACGAAGGTTGTGTTCTAAGCGAGTCTGAGGAACGAAGACGAGAATATTAATGTCGACTAGTAAATGTCGTGGTCACAGTCACGGTCACGGTGCAACACGCGCACTCAGGTATTAATATTAGTAATGCTGTCATTTATCAATGCCATCATGGTACTACTAGACAGAGGATTAATACTAGAAGGACTTCGAATGCCTACTACCTTCTCTTCTCTTCTTCTCATTGGCATCTCTAAGCCTGTTTCGGCCCCGACAACACGCCCCCATCATGATATACGGGGTGTCAATGCCCTATCTCGTCCTCTGCACGGCTATATCAACACGACATCTTATCATTTCAGGATAAGTTCTCCTTTGTAATTAACCTCTTTTTCGCGCGTCTCCAGAAACGTACAACTTCGTCAGCTGAGAAATACCTTAGATTGCAACACTGTAGGTCCTTTTACTGTAGCCAGGTTTTCAAACACTTATGCACGCCCAGTCCAATTGAAAGAATCGTACACCCTCGTTGCGTTCAATCGCTGTTACTTGCTTGTAACGTACACAAAACGTAAGTATGTGGATTCAACATTCTTCAATTATTGGAGGCAGGGCGCAACTCAAGGCATCCTGATTTCATACTTACGAGCTCGAATCCTTTTACAGACGTCTTCCAAATGTCTTCTGTTCATCTGTTTAGCCCCTTATCACTTTGGGCCCAGTTACCCCCCACTGCTGCTGTGTCATACACTACATCCTTGAAGATACCAGGGAATGGTACTCAAAAACTCATTCCGGCGAAGATTACACCTCGCCCTGCCTCGCGAAAACAGTTTCACGGACTCTGTCGGATGTTGCTTGACGCCTGACCTTGAGGACGAATTCATGCCATCGCCGAGTCCACCACCACGTTCCGCATCCCCTGCCCATATCGAATCGGTTCTACCCTCCACTGGGTCCTCCCAAGAGCCTGTACCTCAGTCTTGGCGACATGCATCTTCGTCAATAATTCCGGCCTCGCTGCGGCAAAAACGTGCTCCTGGCCTCCATTTTCAAACACCCAAAGATCGCTTCCGCGCATGTGTTCGGAAAGTGATTTCCATACACCGGAAAACAACAATCCTTTTGGGCTTCGGTCTCGCCGGTGCAGAACCTGGTGTTGACCCGCGCAGGCAGTCCGCATATCTCCATTACGCGCACATTCGCGAGCGCTGCGAGATCCAAATCGCCGACTATAGTACCTTGAGGAGTAGCTTTGGAAATATGGATAATGAGCGTTTTGTACAAATGTTAAATGATAAGAGAAGTTCGGAGAGGGAGCCATGGGTGAAGGTGAGGTGGATAAACGTGTGCGGCATTAGCTGGGATGTGATGAGTGCGCTTGCCCTGAAGTATGGTATGTAAATGGCCACGGTACTTCATGCGAGGTGTTGATAATAATCGTGCGTAGGCCTTCACCCGCTCGCCCTCGAAGCTGTCCTGCACAAACACGGACACACGCGCTCCAAAACGGACTACTACAGTCAACACCTCTTTATCCATGTCTTATCTCATACACTCGCTTCCTCCTCCTCATCTCCAAACTCCTACACACCAGAAGGCGAAGACCCACCATGGAGCTCCTCACCAGGTCCAATGACGCCAGGGGACTACCACAAAGAGTATTTCAAGGATGACGACATCCATGCAGATGCTGAAGGTAGCACGATGTATGGCGGCAGTGCGCCTGCAACCTGGCGACTTGGAAGCACTATCAGAAGCAGAACGTCAGCAACAGCTGACATGGAAAGTGTGGCAAGAGTCAGGGAGGATGGCTTAATCCCGCTAACATCCGCTACGCGGAAAGACAGCGCGGTGAGTTGCATCTCTCTTCATTCATCATATTTCGATTTGCACTTTTGTCGACGGTACTTTTCTACTCTTTTCTCTCCAATTCAGCGCAGTCCCAAACCAATACTCATTATAATGTCCTTACTGCGCAGTCCCGAAAACGCCGGGAGAAAGCTCAGATGACTCTCACTGATCTAAAGAAGGCGGGCCGCGTGGACGTTTGCATCCACCCGATATCAATTTTCTTATTGAGAGATGGTGAGTGCTAAACTCATTTGCCTAGTTGTGTCATCGTTGTGTGGTTTTACATTTGTTTCCTGCCATATTCTGTCCTTCCTTCTTGGCATACTTGTCTTGTCATGTATTAATTCATGCTGATCGGACTGCGACACATCTGGTGGGCTACGTGTATGATGCTTTGTGGTGCATATATGTCGATTTTGAGTTAACATTGATTATCGAGTCACTAGTATTATATACTTTTATTTCCACGCATATACCGTGATTTGTGCGCATTTTTGCGTATATGCTTCGAATGATAATAGCTGACTCTATGTGACACAGGCACAGTGATCTCTGTTATGCCGTCCAATTTCATCGACTTCACAGGTTCCATTATGGCGCGTCTCCGACAACCTGACACGGGGCTGCGTACATCTGCAGACCCCAGTCTACTCGTTCAAAGCCTGCTCGACCTCATCGTGGACTCTGCACTTGAGGTGGTGGATACATTCCATGAGAAGATATTACAGCTAGAATACGACGTGTTGATGAAGCCGGATATGAAAGTGGTTACAAGGCGTGCGCATTATTCCCCTTGTCCGTGTCTATTTGTGTTGACAGCCCTGAAATCAGTACACATTCTTTCCGGTGATTTGATGTTGCATCAGCGGACCCTTGGGCCCCTCAAGACGGTTATTGGTGGGCTACGACGGTATGACGAGGACCGGTGTGCTGCACTTCTCTCGCCTGCTGAGAAGTGGGTTCAAGAGCAAAGCAGAGAGAAAGTGAAGGGTTTCATGTCCCATAAGAGCAAAATATACTTGGTGTGTCATGACCTGTCTTCAGCCCCTTGTATAAGTTTTGGCTGAGTTGAGATGCGGTGGCAGGCGGACGTACACGATCATATGGAATATGTCCTTACAAGCATGGATATGTTCGCAGGGATCACAGAAAACCTGATCAACTACACGTTCAATGTGTGCAATTACTTGATCTCATTTTTTCGTGCTGATTGACGTGAGTGACAGATGAAATCATACGAGATGAACGTAATCATGTGCGTTCATTTTTATTTCATCGACATGCTTCGAGTTGATGTCGACTGTCAGGCGCCGCCTCACCCTCGCAACTCTCATATTCCTCCCGCTGACATTGCTCACGGGTTACTTTGTGAGTTTCTTCCCGCCTCACTTAGCCCACCGAGTTAAACGTATTGCATAGGGAATGAATTTCAAATCTATGTGGAGTGTCAATAACCATTCCGACGCCCTGTACGTATCCCGAACTCGCGCAAAACTCAAGCTGACGTATGCACGCGCACAGATTTTGGATGATCGCAATCCCTGTCACGACATTCGTCATGCCCTTAGTAGTCAGACTTCAAGCGTACTACGCATCATGCTGAGAGGCGGTGAGCGGCGAAGTTATTGATGGTGCGTTATTGCTTACTTTGTTGTGTGCTTATATGTTTATAATTGCCTGATAGACAAGTTGGCGTGAATGCCACTGACAGATGCCATAGCTCAGCGCGGTTGTACTGCCCAACTTTACGCGGTTTGTTGTTTTATAGATTTTGGAGCATTCACTTGTTCGGTCTGGGTATGTCTTGTTTTCTATTTATTGTTAGAGTGTAACTGTACTCGTTCGAAACTTCTTGTTCTTGACGTACCGGTCTTTGCTAAAGTAATTACTGCAAGTGATTGCCGCTGCGCAGCTTGTCTTGTAAAAGGACATTCTGTATGAGTTTCCATCTGCTTATAGAAGATTCCTTTTTGTGTATCAATATGTAGTATTGTGTATAGTATGTCGTCTATCTTACCCTGCGAAAATAACATCCAAGTATACGTGCATGGTATGTATAATTAACAGATGCTCAAAGAGCTGTATTGAAACGAAAGATAGTTTGAGTGTGAGGTGTTGGCTGCATGCAGCAGAAATCAGAATTCGCACACGGGTACTAAAAGTAAACATAAAAACTCGAGTTGCGTCAATTGAATGAGTCATGATTGAAATTGAGTACAGCTCAGTTGTGTGCACAGTGGGACGTTGGCTGTCGTTAAAAGCCAATGTAACTTGGTGTAAGATGAAGTAGACATTGAAACTCTAGCGGGCAACAAACAGTGTGAACATTCACAAAAGTTTTAACATGAGCGGATGAAAAGCCCAACAGGGTCCATCGAGTATCAAAGGCACATGGTCCTGTCACTCCTGTGGTTGAATTGTTGAGGAAAACTTCATAGCGCCGCAGCCAGTGCTTGAGGTCTGAAATATTAGATTACATACCCGCCGGGAAACAAAGGTTTATCACCTAGACGAGTAGGCAGACCACGGTTACATTCAAAAAGTACCTCGATAACCTGTGTATAGACATCATCGCGAAAGCACGGACCAACGAATGTTGGCGCGTTAATTCGGCGGCATAGATTTGAGGTAGTGATCAAGTTCTGACAAAGCGCTCCAAAACTTTCTTCCTGTTTCATGAAATCAGTTCATTTGAACGGAGGTAGAAGAAGTGAATATATCGAACAAACGGATCGGTGTCACCCGCCACCCTCAGTGGGTGCACCAGGCGCCTGTCTGTCTGTCTGTCTATCTGCGATATCCCAGTCGTCGACCAATCTTTCCCCTTGCACGCAGGTGACATGCTGATTTTTCAACTGTGCACGCGCAAGTTGGAGTACCCTATCCTACATGGAGCCTACGCTTGACGCGTGTGGCTCGGGGAGTATTTCAAGTTGTACTTTGTCACAATCAGTCACGGTGGACCGGTGAGTTCTTGCTGGCGATTATGCTGATTGCGGTGCATTTACATCCTTTATAATGGCCCGTGGTTCTGCTGCTGTAGTAGATGATGAATGTTGAACATATGGTGGGTCAAAGTTGGGAAGCTGAGATTTCCCTACAGTGGACAGCTTCAGTAGGAGATATATCCACGAGATATATCCATCATGAAGGACTCTTCTAGTGACGGTGTGATTACGTTTGACGCTTAAACGCTGTGGTGGCACGTGACCGTGAAATACAATTTCAATTTTTCTAGCATGCACTACGAATGCACTACGTCGGCAAAGCCTTCTCTCTCCTACAGCCAGAATATATATAAGAGGAAGACTACCCTATATTATCCCTCTTTCATATGGTCTAAGTATCTGACATATGTTTCGGCTGTTCGGCTGGGACACGCTGGGTTTGTGAGTATCGATTGACAGCGCATGGAAGGAACCAGCATGCACGGGTCAGTGGGAGGTCCAAGTAACTAGCCATGGCACAGCAGCCATAGCTGATGCGTACCCGCCATCTGGCTACATCGCAGCAGCGGGAGTCATGACTGTATTATCTGTGGCGGCAGTAAGCAACACATCTTCCTCAATACTTGCAGTCTCTGAGTCGGCAGGCAGAATTCATGCACGCAAAATCGACGCAATTATTGCCAGATCATTGATTGTGGTTCACTGACCGCTTCCAGTTATTGATTGTTCCTCTAGACCCGTGCAAAGGAGTTCAGGAGGGCATTCAAGATATCGTGAACATGCAAGCGGGCACGAAATTCACCGGAGTGTGGGCGGTTGCAGGGCGAGCTGGTCGCACTGTCTCCAGGGTTAGTAGTTGTGTGTTGGTTGTGTATATGTATGAGTGCACGCATGCTAATGACAACATTATGAAAACCAACCTCGAGGCACTATAGCTAAACGATAGCTCGTTATTGTGGCTGTGGTCGCGCAGCTATCCTGCAATTCATTGCGATCTCCGTATGCTCTCCACAAAAGCAAGAAGGTCATCTTCCAGCATTGGTTTCAATCCGTAATCGACGTCCAGCTGAAGGTCCAAAAGACGGTGGTCAAGTTCTTGGACCAACTCAGCAGGTGCAGCAGGTCTATCCTCTAGTTCAAGCTGGTCGAGCCATGACCGAAATGTATGGATCTCAGCATCTTCTACGTTGACGTTGAGATCAGGACCAGTCATCTCTCCTTTTCCGACTTGCTTGGGAGGTTTGAAACGTACAAATGCATACGTATGACATCGATCTCTTTCATTCCCAGAGCTGTCTCTCGGTGGCGTATGCAACGCAAACACCCAGCCTTCTCCTTGGAGACCTCGCAGCGAATACTGCGGAATACACGCGACCTCTCTATTCTCGCTATGTGCTTGGCGGAGCCCAGAAAACAAAGTGGCAGGAGTGACAGTGGATACGTGCTCCAGGAGATCAAGTTGCCATGGGGAATCTTTGGGGCCAGATGCCACATCTAAGATAGCGTGGGTGATGACAGTTGGCTGGAACAATGCTACGAGATCGAGGATAGCGTGGATGATGACAGATGACTGGAACAATGGCAGTGCGCATGCAATTGGATGGCTATGCGTGCCTGAGGCTTGTATGTAGGAGAAGGCAATGGGGTAGGGTGCGTTTTCACAAGTGAGGGCCAGAGGCTGCAAAAGAGCGGGATGTAATAAGGTATCGAGTGAGCGAAAAAGATGCATGTTGTATCGCAGGAGTTTATAAACGTCGTCATTTTCTATCAAAGGGCAACCTAGAGCTATTAATTTGTTCAAGTGTGGAGCAAGCTGCAAGATCCTTGGGACGATCTGCGCCGTGAGGTAGGAATTATGGGAGAGATCTAGTATTCTCATTTTGTTCCCATGGATGTTCAAGATTTCTTCAACCTGATCGTCTCGTACGGCTATCTCCGCAAGTGACAGCACGCCGTTGTTGTCGCTCAACTTTTTCACGACAACACTGTGCAATAATGGCATTCCATTGCGAGGAAACGGCAATAGTTCATGCAGGGCGCCATAAACTTGAAACGTTTTCCCAGCCTGCCAGAGTTTATACATCTGTTCGATGTCATACGTGTCATGGGTATCCTGTGTAATGGTTATGGTTGGAATTTGTGCATTCGATTTCGTCGTTAGTTCTGGTGCGACTGATTGTAACAGATGCATCCCGACAAGCTTTCTGACTTGCTCGCTGATCGTGAAGTCAAAGGCTTCAGATCCCGACGAAGCACAATCTTGGGGAATTTCAGTCCTCTTGTATTCCTTTGGCCAAACTGATATCAGAGTGTCCAGGTTTATGAGCTTCACGTTGTCAAGTTTTGTGACATGGCCATTGTCGTGTAAATCACCCTCCGTATACGCATGCAGATATTGGCGCGCAGAGAGCGGCATACGTGGAGATGGGATAGCTTCGCCCTCACCATTGCTTGCCGTCCTTGTAACGTGAACGAAGCAATACGTCGGCGACCTCACCTCGGTGAGGTCAATCACAGTAATATCTTGTTGATTGTCTGCTGAACAGACTCAATTGTCGTCTACATTTATAACAAGGTGCAAACCTGCACTATCGTTTCCGATATTCTCATCGAGGGGAGAATATTGGCTATACCCAACATTTGGGTTGCCAGGGATGATAAACTTTGTGCTCCAGCACATAGCCATGAGGAAAGTAATGAACGGGCAACAGACAGCCGGTAGATCCTCGTTACTGCAGTACTTGTCATGCAGAGCGCTTGTTTCTGACTCTATTACTTCCTTATTACTCCCATGTTTCATCGTGGCAAGAAAGCGAAGAAGACAGCACAGCGCTATTGCCCCTTGACATTGCATGACATGATATGCTGCCACACAGCGGTACTTGGAAGATCCTGAGCCCGCCGTACGGACGCGGGCGATGACGAATATATGTTGTCGTTCACCCATTGGAAATCTGAGTGACGACAAGCTTAAGATAGGACTGTGGTGAAGACTTGGATGGAGCTTTTCGGACGACTCGGGGACTAGTGGCGTTAAGCTGTACATGTCACGGGTCCGCGTCACAACCGCGGCAGGCGCGGCAGGGTCGGAGGACGTCAAAATAGTTGCGCCCAGTGGTTAACTTGAAAGCCAAAGCTTATTCTTATCTAAACTTGCGCCAAGTACCATTTGTTATCCGACCAATGAAATTTCATTCAACCTTTCAAGTTAACGCGCATGTCAGGCCTTAAAGCTCCAGCATCCAGCGACAGTCAACTTGTTACTCGGTTGAACAGACTTGGACCTGACTGCCTGAATAGTCAGCACTAAACGTATCTCCTTGCCAGACAATGTTCGACGTGATGGCCCTCAGAGAGAGCATCTGGGAAGTGTTGGATGCTACTTTGAAGAAGAGTGAGTTCCACAACCGTCATAGTGACCAGAGTACAACATTAATGCTGATTATCTTGCGCTACAGGAGACACTACCACTCAGTGAGCCAATAGCACTTCTGCCGTTGCAGTATTCTCATTGCATACCACAGGTTCGACCGTGGAGATATCTCTTTCATAATTATCGCAGGTGCCATGGTATTCTTTATGATACCAGGGATTGGTTCGCAATTTCTCTCACATCGCATTTCCCATCCGCTCACTTACATTGTTATATCAGCCTTTCTATATTCCGGATTGTCAAGAAGAAAGTCCGCTTTGTCTCTTATCTGGGCAGTCTCTGCCAGCAATGCAGTCTGTATTTTTCAGTGGTACTTCTGGGGTTACTCCTTGGCGTTTTCGCCAACTGCCACCAACGGATTCATAGGCAACCTTGCCAACTTTGGTCTCATAAATGTTCTTGGCGACCCGTCACCAGGTTCCCCGTTAATTCCTGACCTGTTGTACTCATTCTATCAGATGGAATTCGCATGCGTCACAGTAGGAATCCTGATGGGCGGGATCGCCGAGCGTGGACGGGTTCTCCCGGCTATGATTATCACGTTTTTGTGGATGACCTTGGTTTATTGCCCCCTCGCTTGCTGGCCGTGGAATATAAACGGATGGGCCTTTAAGTACGGCGTTTTCGATTATGCAGGTTAATCAATTATGTTTACTGCTGTATTGTTATCTCTGACATTGTTTTTCATTCTAAAAGGTGGAGGCCCTGTGGAGATAGGAAGCGGGATAGGAGGACTTGCCTATTCCTGGGTGCTTGGCCGCAGGCAGGAGAAGGAACTCCAAAACTTCAGACCGCACAATGTTTCCATGGTTAACCTGGGTACATTCATGCTCTGGTTTGGATGGCTCGGTTTCAATGGTGGTAGCGCTTTTGGAGCGAATTTGCGCGCCATCATGGCGGTGTGGAACTCTATGCTTGCTGCCGCATTTGGCGGTATTGTTTGGTGCCTCCTCGACTATCGTTTGGAGCGCAAGTATACCATGGTCGGGTTTTGCTCTGGAACTATTGCAGGTCTCGTAGCAGCCACGCCTGCTTCAGGATACATCCATCCCTGGGCGGCAGTCATCATGGGCATAGTCACCGGCGCTGTATGTAATTACGCAACTAAAGGTGAGACTACTGGATTGCTCGGGAGTGCACTTATTGACCGACCCTAAGTTAAATCTCTTATTCATGTGGATGATGCACTCGATCTTTTTGCCGAGCACGCTGTCGGCGGGATCTTGGGTCTCTTGGCGAACGCCTTTTTTGCTTCCCGTTCCATTATCGCCCTGGATGGCGTCAACCTGAATGTTACTGGTGGGTGGGTCGACCACAATTGGAAACAACTTTACATCCAACTCGCCTATATTTGCGCGGTGTGTTCATACACGTTCGTTGTTACTGCTCTCATTGTCAAGTGCGTCGACTGCATTCCTGGTCTCCACCTACGCACAACGGCTGAGGGTGAAAAACTCGGTCTTGACGAAGTCGAGGTAAGCCTTATTATACTCTTGATTTTATATTGGTCTAATAAGAGCCCAGATCGGTGAATATGCGAACGACTACATTGAAGTACGGCGTCACTTCATGGACTGGACGGTATTTGGCAACGGTACAGGTACACACCGATCCAGCGTCGCTGATGATAAACACGACCAACCAACCCTCGCACATCGGGATCAACAACAAGACCTACACATTGAAGAGTTAAATCCCGATGCTAATAGTGCTGACGAGAAGACCCTTGATCTCCCCCATGCCGACGCGGCCTCGGTCTCTTCTTAATTGCAGATCTATTTCAGCATCTTCTTTCGTCTGTTGTTTGGGTTATTGTGTACACCAATCTCCATTCTGTTTTCTATTCCTATTTCCATGCATAATTATTGGGAGGGGCACGTTGCTAACCTTCTGTACTTCACTTATAAGGCGCATCCCAGAAAGAGGGCGCGTCCACAAAATGGTACATATGGTTACCTAAACATCTACTAGTACTACATAGTATCCCCAAAAAAGAGGGCGTATCCACAAAATGGTATATAGTATAGTTACCTAAACATCTACTAGTATCCTCACTACATAATATTTATCACTGCTGGCGCAGTCAAGATTCGAGTCTGTTAGTTCTGAGCTCATAGTATCCATCTGGAGTGGAGAAAGGGCCTGGAAATCAATCGCGCTTGTGTCCGACTACAAATTGGTCACATCAAACCACCACTGTATTTACAACAAAAGATGCCTACTCATGTCAAATTCAGTCGATCTTATTCCAAGAACAAACAGAAGCTACACGCCGAAAAAGGCACACGGAAGACGATCGCAGTGTAAAGATGATGTCTCCATCGAAGCACGACCGGGCTTGCGGATGAAAAGGCCTTGTGAGTCGGAGTCGTACATATTTTTCAAACGAAAAATAATCCGCTTATTGAAGTCCCAGATGTGTACGTGTCCATGTAATCCTCGGTGGATATTTCTTCCAGTCTTTGTCCAGGCTGAGGAGTACGATCATGGGGAAGACAAGACCATCATGATAGGCCATTTTGCTACCGCACACGATGACTCCGAGTCCGTGACTGGTGATGCGGAAAGAAACATGTATGTTGAGGTCCCGGTCTGACCAGAACATCTGCACAGGCATCTATGAGTGCAGCACTGTTCCCGAGAAGATCTGTGCTGTGGAACGATAGATCGGCCAGACAGCTGCGTACTATGCAGAGGATGAACGGTGGCACTTTTGAAAGAGATAGGTAATTCGGTGTTGCAGTGACGCATCAAGTTCTTGTAATGTATACAAGGTTACGAAGCTGATGGCAACAACCATCTATCATCCTTCATGCAATAGTAGACAAATATACGATCACCAGATTTTAAAATTTTCCTTGACCCTCACACGATAATAATTAGACAGGTTCGCTGCAGGAAAATGCCCAATTACAATGTCTAGCTGCAGACGCTTAGGCTGCGACCGCAACATCCTGTAGAGGGACCAGGGTTGACATCAGAAACCGGGGTTGAGATGACAAGCTGCCTTCGGGTTCGGAAGAGTTGTGATTGTAGGTGCAGTCCTGAATGAAGAACGTTTGTCCGATCGGCAAACTAGATAGACTATTCATTCGGGAAGTGTAAAATATAACATACACCCGAAACCAAATCGCCACGGCTGTGGAATGAATGATTTCTATTTGGCCATATCATAAGATTAGTCACGTGATACGATATAATCGGAGTTTCCTAATGAATTTCCTATTTTGAGTTATCTTGGTGGAGTGCTGGTCATGACAACGTTCGTCATTGGTAAAAGCCGTGGGCCAATCTCAGCTACTGCTACTTCCGCTTCAAACCAGTAGCCGTGGTTCTGACATATCTTGGCCCTTAAGGATCAAAGGCAATGTTTCCGCCACCGCCGTCACCGTGGGATATCGCTTCCACCTATCTATATAAGTGAGACATTGTCCTTCAACCCTTCTACATGTCTACCACATCCTCCGAGAAATCCCCAGAACAACCGCATGAGACGGTAACCAATCGTCTCACCGAAGTCGGTGCGAAGGACCAGCGTGCCTATGAGCGCGCTAGGCACCAGACCAAGGAGCGGCGGGAGTATGCACAAGTGAAGGAGCGCAAGGAGAGAACGGTTGCTGGAGCACCAGCACCAGCCCTCAAGGAAGGGCATGCCAGCCGAGCTGCTAAGAAGGCTAGCTTGGAACTCTGGGATGGCAACGAGCTTGACTCTCGTATCCTCATTGGATCGGGGCGTCCTGTCAATGTCGCACCAGTGCCGAGGAACAAGTCTGGTTTCTCCAAGATGGCACTTGCAGATTTTGTGACGTTCAAGACCAAGAAACGGTTCAAGGCGCAAGGTACAGTGCTGCCACATTTCGTTCGTCATAATTCTGACTCAAAGTTGTGCATAGATGCTGACTTCGAAGTCCTCCCGCCTGTTCGTTCAGTCATTGCTCTTGATGACTTTGGACATGACATTGAGATCAATGAGCCCTGGGAATTCATTTCTCTCTCCCCTGAATCACCCGCCTGCAAGGGCCTGTCATACGCTCAGGCTGCTGCTTTGACGCTTTAGATTACGCTATTGTGGTTGATATTTGATTAGTATCACACCATATCACACCACACCCATTATGACTTAGTTCATTCCTAATTCGCTCATTACGAACTCATGCTATATCTTCGAGCTCCACGTCGTATCGTCTTGGTCCTTGTTATAATTCTACTTAATGGACTAGGCGGTTTATTTAGACCTGGAGTATCAATATAATTGATTGGTGTTGGATGCTGCTAGTGTATCGAGGGCGCCGAAGGTCTGAAAATGGTAAAGCTGAAATTGTCCCATGTTTCGATGCAGCCGATAAACCTATGAAAGCTAGATACACCAACCTGCTAATAATATTAATCTGACCATGGTACAGCGCGAATAATTAGGAAAAGCCGGTGCGTATAGTTGGATTAAATACAGGCAGAGGATGCGCCTGTCCAAATATGAGTATATGCGGAATGACAGATGCATGTTTCAGACTTACCTCCGTGTTGAAGACATAGTCTGTGAAACAATGTGATACATGAACTACGTCTTGTCAATTGAACGGGGGACTCACCGTTGAGAGGAAGTACACTTGAATCCGCAAAGAGTAGATACAGATACTTTAATGTTTCGCTCTGATGAGAAAACTGAGTCAGCTACGATCATGTGGGAAGGACAGAGTCACACACCATCAAGAAAGTCTCCATTTTATCGTCATACTCCACGGGAACTTGATCCACATTTATCACACTCGCATACCCACCCGTCGGGATACGGCAATGCTTTTCGATGGCCTGAAATATCGCCCAGCCGTAATCGCGATACTTGGGATCACCGGTGAGCCTGAAGGCAATGAAAATGGATTCGACAGTTTCCGGGCTGCAGTACAAGTTGAATCCTTTATGAGTGAACGGCGCAACAGAAAAAAAACATACCGGAGGATATATCGGGCATCAAAAGGAGGAGGGGCGTTAGGGCTGGTAATTCACAAGCAAGTCAATGTGCAACTCGAGTGACAAGTGAGTCAATATACCGCGCGCCTTTGATGTACCAGTCCGCAGGAACCACCGAATCATCCATCCCATCGCCCAGAATACGGAAGTGCGCAATTTCAGGCGCCAGGCCGCTGACCGCCATGTTCAGTGCACATGTAAACACTACCGAAGCACAACGAAACATACGTTTGGGTGTCATGTGTGGCCATACATGTGTCAATGAGTTCCACTCCTGTAAGCCAATCACGTTCGCCTTGGTTGGTGAGTTCGTCGGTTGACGGTGGAATCGAGACATTGTGAGTAAGGGCACCGGACGTCGTGGCACCGAGCATGAGGGAACCGCCAAGGAAGCACACGAGATGATCTTGCTTGGGCGTTAAACGCCATCCGCTATTGATCACGTTAGGGCAATTATCATCGAAGAATGAGATATAGCCAACAGTTCCCCATTTTGAGTCCGCTCTGGGTTAAGTTCAGCGATGTAGAGAAGCTGGCTGGAAAGCCCTCGTTTTACCAGGTGTGTTTGGATACCTGTCATCGCAGTGTCATACATCTAAAACGTATCATGAATGATGTATGGACCAGACTGTCAAATACCTATACCTCGCGATATACAAGCTCCGTTTGGTTCTAAGGGAATCATCAGACTTTCCAACATCGACCTTTCCTGTATACTATACTTACAGTTTGCAAGTATTGTTTCCTGTGACTCAAAGATGAGAGCAGCGTTAAACTTAACATGATGTCGACTCACAGTAGATATTCGTAGTAAGAATCCCCGCGAGATCCGAGTCGGATCGGCGAAGTTTGGTAGCGACCCATTTTCGAGCTGGCATATGAGCTGTATGCTTGGCGATTTTATGAATTCAAGACTTACTCAACAAAGATGGGGACTAGCCCGCTCGTCATTGCGCTCGCCCTCAGGACGGCCATTACCTGAGACAATGTAAAATCTAGTGCAGAACCTCAAGTAAAATACTCACATTTTCAGCCTTTTCCCAATACGTATCCTCATCGGTAAGGTACGCCAGATAGCGGAACTCGAGTTGTAATGTTGAAGCTTCGGCCGTACTGATCATTCCACCAGTATCCCTATCTGGCACACCTTCTCGAAGCGCCAGATTGATTAGTGATAATGGAAGACCAGACTCTGTCTCAAAAACGGGCAGAATGCGGCTACCGAGTTCCTGAGCCTTCTCGAGAAACACGGTGTCATCCCCAGACAAATGGTACGCCGACAGTAAGCCTCCTAGGACTCTGATTGTGACCTGATGATCGAAAACACATCAAGTCGCCAATATGCTATGAAAGTATTTTCTACTCACCTCAAAGGTATTGAAATTACCATCCCGTTCGAATGAGAGCTTGTCTGCCACCCATGCCCTTGCACGCTGGTACTCATCCTCCAGCCCCATAATAATCATCGTGTCGATAGAATCTGCCACAGTATACCCAATACCCCCCGCTTTAGTTAGATTCGAGCCAGTATGCGCGATCGGATGGTACTCGTCATCACCCATAGCGTCTCTTTCTACTGAAATCAGTTGTTTGGCTCATAACTATATGAACTGCGCTATTACCGTATGCAAGCCACGCATGCTAAGGTCAGGTGTCAGTCCACGAAAGGCTGAGAAGATACATGCTTTCGTACTTTGAAGGCCTCTACCACTGCGTCTCGTCTTGCTTCGTCTGCGGTGAAGGTGGGGACATAATGCGTTCGAACTCCTGGTAGATGTCTGGTAGGTGCACCGAGGAGCGGGCTCTTCACTAGAGCCAGAAACTAGCAATGGGTAAGTAGAATCCACCGACTCTGAAAGCATTTTATACAGACATTGTAAAGTGCCAAAGCCAACACGGCGGCTAATAATATATACACTTTTGGAAATGCTGGACCGGACTTGGTTTCACTGCCCGTCTGCATGGTTGGTGCCAGTCATTAGCGTATCAGCCTGCCGAAACAACTGTCAAGTGCGCACATCGTGACCATTCGTGAACTCAGTAGCTGCTTTCTTCCTCTGTCTAACTCCTGGTTCTTCCATGACTGCAAGTGACAAAGTGATCTAAGCAAGCGTGGGCAACTGGTCAACTTCCTTTCGTACTTGCCTAGGCCCGGGGAAAACCGATATTATAGTTCTTAACGGCAACTTGACGGGCGTAGCTGGTCCGCAATGGCATGCCTGGACCGCGCCTCCCGTGACGCGCCGCCCGTGACACGGCTGTGACAAGAAATAACTCTATATATATCCTAATTTGTCCATCTGGACATATCATAATTACATAAATCCTTGGTTGCCCAGGCCCTCCCGCAGGTTTGAATGTATACACTCGTCCCTACTTTTGGTCCCGCTCCTAATACTTCACGTTCGGCACCGGTTCGGGCCGGGGACATGTTTGTAATGAAGATAAGGCCGGATCAACCTCTTTCTGCTCGACTTGACTTTGCATTCTCATATCTGATTTTGAACGCAACATGGCTATCGAACTAGCACCAATCGCCCTCCCCGCCACTGCCAGTCGTACTGATTTTGACCCCGATTTTGGCCGGGAAGTCAAGGGCGTGAAGCCTGGCGAACTAACTCCTGAGCAATTCAAGGAGATCGAGACAGCTTTGTACACTGTAGGTCTCGGATCTTCACCCGGCGCACTCAACTTATGTACTTCACAGCATGGAATTCTGCTATTCAGAGATGCTGCACTGACACCGGAACAACAGTATGCTCTAACGAAGGTAGGCGAATTCATTGACATAGCTTTCAACGCAGTTCTCAAGTTCAGATAGGCTTTTGATCCTGAGTCCGAATCATACGGACATGGTAACAACAAGACGCAGTCAACCAAGAAGTCTATCCTTCATCCAGATCTTAAGACGATTCCCCGGGTGCCCCAAGTTCAACTCATCGGCAACGGGATGGTTTACAACCATGAAGGCCTTGAATCTGCTGCTCTCAAGCACCCCTCGCATACAACCTTCCACAAGACCCGTGTCTCTCCTGAAAACGAGGCCCTGGGCATCACCAGATTCTATCGTTGGCACATAGATGCTGCGTTGTACGATTACAATCCACCTCGTGCGACTACCCTCTATGGCATCACTGTGCCTGGGGGTGATAGGCAGACTGTCAGGTACAGCGACGACGATGATCCATCCGGGGAGATCCTATCTGTGCCTCTCGGGACCACAGCTTTTGTGTCAGGAAAGAAGATGTTTCAGATCTTGCCGCCTGAGTTGAAGAGCCTTGCCGTTCGGACTTCTGTTCGGTACGCACCCCACCCTTACGTCTGGATGGCACCTGCCCGTGCGAAGTCGGACGGTCTAGGAATTGTGAACGAAGGTCTAGAATTGCCGCTGAGCGAACTTCCAGAGTGGGAGCAATCGAAAATTAAAACGCTGCCTATTGTACGTCCTACTTCCATTCCGCGGACATGAGTTTAAAAAAGCTGAGCACGCTTAGCTTTGGAAGAACCCTGTCACAGGCGAACTACACTTCCAAGTGCATCCTTGCGGTGCTCAAGAACTTATCGTGAAACCCTTACCGCTTGGCGCTTCCCGTGAGGGTGCTTTATACCCCGATGGAGAACATATCAAGGACCTTGGGAAGGTTCGCGAACTTCTGCACTCGATGCAGCGGCCCGGTATTGCCCCCGGGGTATTATTTTTGCTTTCTTTTTCTCTCTATGTGAACTGATACGACTGCTTAGTTGGTGTATCCACACGATTGGAAGGAACGTGATCTCGTCTTGTTCCACAACCGCGGTTTGCTTCACACCGTCGTCGGTGCTTTCAAGCCCGATCAAGTTCGCGCATTCCACCAGTGTAACCTCGCCGCGTCCGATGTTCCCGCTGGCCCCACAGAGCAGGATATTATTGCATGGGCTTGAAGTACGATCACATGTCTGAAACAGTCACTATTTGACCATTCGCGATCGGAAGCATATATATGCGACACTATGGAACTATACAATATCAATATCAGTGACGTTCACTTTGCCTCGATACTCGTGCATATGCATTTATCTCTTGTAATCAATGTACTCACGATGGACTACCTGGTCATCCTGTATCCAAACTATAGCGTTGTCCAAACAATTTGTACTACAACTATTCAGGTATCGCAAGAAGAACATGACCAAGACAGGGCAGGTGATGTGAACCGTACCCGCAATTAGGGCTATAGAGACCAGATAACTAAGTGTGTGAAGCTAAGCGGATCCAGAGGGCATAGAAGAGGAAATCAAGAACTGGTTCAATCGAACGCGGACAAAAACGCGAAGACAAGTTTTAACGACAAAGAGGATAAAGGGATACGAGATCAATATTAAATCAATTTTGTAAACGCAAAGCATCAATGAGAGACAGGCAACATGAAAGACACATACAAGACAACGACCGATGAGAATGATCAACATATAAGGCAATCAACGTTATCCACGGCGACGATTCATTGGACGAGGATGCGGGAATATCAACAATTGTCATTGGATTTAGGCTGCGCGGTTGGCGGAGAATGCGGAGTTGACTTGTGGGCTTCGTCAGAACCTTCACGAGACATGGATGAAGGCGAAGGACTGGAAGATGGTCCAGGTCCTGCAGAGACAGGTGTGCTATCTAGGTGTTCATCAGCAGGTACACTGTTACCGCGTGCCATGTCTTTCCTAGGCACCATGGGAGCGGAACTGAAAGCGTTGCGGAAGTTGTACATCGAGCGGAGGTCGCTGAGACTGTGTGTTGTCTGACGATGGTGACCCTCATCCTCAGAAACTTCTGTTTCCTCCTGTTCGTGATCTGTCTCCTCAGCCTCCTCACCCATTACAGTCCGGAGGGAGGAGACTGCGATGTTGGTATTGTTCATGAAGCCAGCGGCAGCCGGGCCGTGATAGGAAGATGTTAAAGAGGTAAGTGGAGGAAGAGAGTAGGTGCGTGGAAGAGTAAGAGGAGCGCTTCGGCTCGCCGCTCGTGAAGCAGCAAGACGTGCCGGATGGATCGGTGGGGTGGACGCAGCCGATTTAGTCTTACGTGCTGGGCGGACTGCTCTGCGGGTGCTGCTCGTCTTAGATGAAGAGGCGCGCTGAGCAGCTGCAGAGGGACTGCCGTCATCAGGAGTAGACTCTGCAGTGGTAGCTGGATGTACGGAATCGACGGAGGTCTGAGAAGAATTGTCACCCTTGTGGACACGTAGATGTTGAAGCAAATTATCATTCCGGTTGAAACGTTTGTCGCACGTGGGGTGAGGGCAGTCAAATGCTGATCGTGACGGATATTATTAACAAAGTCCGGAGATGCGATGATGCAACAAAGAGGCTCACGTTTTTCATGTGTATGAATAGATCGGATGTGCCGTTTGAGATGCTCTCCACGGCTGAAGCACTTGCCGCAGTCTTCCACTTTGCAGACATAAACGCGTCCCTTACGTCCCTCAGCTGCTTCTCCTTCTACTGCGGCATCGTCGCCGGCGGTAGGGACGCGGCGACCGCGACTCTTTTTTGTCAGGTTCGGAACGGGAATAGGGGGGGCCGTGCGTATCCTCGGTCCACGACGTTCAGAAGTAAATGAGGAAGAGGAAGCGTCAAGGAAAGTATATTCCCCGGGCATTGGGGTGCCACTGGGTTCGAATGGAGGCGTGACTTCCTTTAACTGAGGGGTATCCTCAACCATTGAACCGGGAGACGATTCCGGGATCAACACGGTAGGTTCCATCTTGAGAAGCTTCGATGGCACGTAAGTTGGGTCTTGATCTGCCTCGACGTCAGTTTCGTCGTCGACTGCTCGCGCGTCGAAGGATCGTTTGAGAGAAGCACTAGATCCTCTATATGGCGTGTCTGGGGGGTCACCTCTGCCGTGCTTTCCCCAACGAACGGTTGGACGACCTGTTGTTTGGGAACGCGTTACTCTTCGAGAATTCGGATTTGAATCGGTTGAAAGATGTTGAGAGTCCTGTAAGACATTATAATGGAATATAAAGAGTGGCGTTATCCTGGTAAATATTATAACGGAATATAAAGCAAAAAAAGATACTGACCAAATTATTAGGTTGATTAAGGTCTACTAGAGTGTCGTCGTCTGGTAAATGTGTTGATAGAGCTCCGGGAGATTGGTTGAATTGAGATTCAGGGCTTTCCATCGTTTTTGCGACGCCTGATGGGAGAATGAGAACAAGGGGCTTTTCGGAGACGACGACTGCTCACCTCTTCGACAAAGATTTATCCAATGCTGTTAAAGACTAATTCTACGGTATAAACCAGCGTTGAACTGTGTTTTCAAACCAACAAAATTTCCTTGCAAACGAACTCTGGCGTAGGGGATTTCGGACAGGGGTCCTTCGTTGTTTTTTTGCCAAACTACCCCGTTCACACGATCGAGCCCTATCCACGTGTTCAACCGTGACGGTCCATGGACCACTCGTATCATAGTCCAGGACCGTCATGATCACTACGGTGCACAGCGGGCGACGCTGTTAACGTCTATACTATATCGTTCTGCGTTAACTCTGCTTTGAGTTCAGTTATCTTCATACTAATACACTGGGAGGGTACTCGGTGTTAGCTCCCACTTTTACCAGATTTACCAATATAGGCATCCTCTGCTCTGCTGCAGGTGTATCGGGACCACTACTGCTGGGCACTTGAAGCGCCCGCTGACGCCTCCACAAGATCCACTCTCTATTTCCTGCCTTGTCTCAACAGTTGCCGAACTGAAGTAATAATTTGCCTTTACCGTCATGTGGCAGCTACCAGCTTCGTTTGGCACGCTCCTTCGTAGCTTTGGTTTCGGATAATCTTGGCCTAGATTGTATGTTCAAGAATGTACGTATTGTGACGATAATCTTGTTGACGCGACTCAGTCTCAAGGCGATGTATTTATTCCCAATTTCCGCACTCGCGTCTACAACGGGCTGTCCAAGTAAACGACATCGTCGCGATACTTTCCGTTCACTTACCGGTGCTTACTTCCCTGATTCTTTAAATCGCCGTTTTCCTTGTTTTTTACTATTAATAACGTTCTCATCCATAGCTCCACTGGCCGGATCCAACCTGAACAGCGTGTCTTGGTGTCTACAAATGAACAGTGCCTGTTGGCTTTCGCACATCCGCGGCATCGACTGATGGGATGTGTCAACCTTCCCATGGACGATGGGGCGTCATCTGCTACTAAGCACTGAAGCCACAAGCCATTAACTCATCTCAAGGCCACAGTGACGTTGCCTGCTTGTCAGTCACTTTTCTCGAATGCGTGCTTCACGATAAGGTTATCTCTTCGAGGCTATGCACGTACACTCGCTAGAATCGTTGTGTATGTTCTCCGCTGTTCCATATCCACACACTACTAATGTATGCATTTGCTAATGTCGCAATTCTCAAAGCATCACATCGTCGGGACCTGCCGACTGATTGTGAAGTCATGCGCTTCGGCATTGTCCTTATTTCCTCTCCGAGTCAATCCGCACAGTTATTATAGTCTTCCAAAGAACGTGTCGACTTGCCTAATGGCAATACGGCGATTTTGTGTTTTTGGAATATATTAGTAAGTTAAGGGAGCCTATTTACTGTTCGGGCGCTCATGTTACGCTGACTGAACATGAAGCAGGTTTCTGTATTTGGTGATTGTCAAGTATTGCCTTCGCTGCTTTGAAATTCATATCAATAATCAAGATGCAATTGGCTGTAATTGAATTTGAGACCGTCAGGACACGCAGCACACACTGACGGTCACGTCAATTTCGCAGTCAATCGGCACCTAAGCTACTTTTTGAATCCAGGGATTATTGCGACATCACCCTTGGATCAGTCACCGCACGGCATACTCATGCTTGCCACTGGCACAAATCCAGCAAGGCTAGCTATTGGATTAGCATGGTTCCCCCGGTCTTCAGTTCTAATTCCATTCGACAATGCTAATTACCTGTCAGTTCGCACAGGTTTCCGCTTAATAATCGTTGGCGCTCCGTCCCAACTATAGCGCCACCACTCTTAGCCTGTTGAATCGGACGTAACTCGGATCTATGTTGGACAAGCGTTAGACAGCTGCGGTGCTTGTAGACCGCGCAGATGCAATCATCACATCCGCAGACAAGGTCAGGGTCGTCTATTACTGATCTTTGGTGTATTAAAATGAAAGTTGCCGACTGTCGCTCCAGATCAAGTTGTATGCTCATTCGAATTTTAATTAATTTTATGGCTATCTGATGGGGCCTTGTCCGCTTACGTCCCGTGCACACTCGCTCCCGCCAAGATGGCTAGTCAGAAAATGATTTGCCGAATTTAGCTATCTGGCGGGCATTTCCATAACGCCCCTGCTCTATGGAGATAGAACAGGCGCTTTAGATTCGAGTATCAACCGCAAAAAGGAAGGTTGAGCGGCATTGTTGATTCTTGGCAAGTCTCTATCCAGGATCACAATGGCGTGCACACGCCTGCCAACCGACCTCTTCATAAATGAAACCATCGATTAAAAACGATATGCGGCGCGATACGAATGTGATTCCCAGGGATGTAGTCGTTCATGTCAAGTGCCATGAATAGATTCTGGTCTAATTTCCCGTAGAAGCCAATAAATAGATGATACACACCGCAATCAGGGTGGCTGGGGTGATTGAGAAGTGCGTGATTGGAAAGGGATGGTGAGGTCTACGGCAACGCAGTATGAATTTAGAAGGTAAGTAGCACGGTTGGTGTGGGGACCTGCGGGAGTGGATTTCCGATCCATAGATATGAAAGTGCGAGGTGAAACTCTCAGGGAGCTTCTCGAGGAATTCTTGATTTACGTCGCTTTGCCACCCCTGGCGCGACTGACATGCGGTGACAGGATGGAGCGGAAGCCTTTCCTGGGTAACGGACTGATTAGCTACCGTAAAGAGGTTTTATGCTGCAGGGAGGAGTAAAATATCAGGCTGCAGGGAGCCGAGTGCCTCGCGTTGGGAAATGAGTGGTGTAGACGACAGATAGATCAAAGAAGGTAGCTTAGGCACAACTATGTACCTAAACTAACGATATCTCTGTGAGTATAGAAGGCAGCTCACGAGATCCCTACCTGTGCAAAATAAAGCACGAAGAATACTCTGACGTAGAGATGCTCTTCGAGAGGGCTAAAAGGGTAGAACATCCGTGTGATTTGCAAACCCGTTACGATGATGATAACGTAGATGAACGTTCACGGCTTGAGATCAGCTGCTGTTAGATCGGAGCTTCCGTACAAACCTTAGATCAGGCTCTAGCCTGAGATGGTACTAGCTGCTGCCTGCCGGTGCTTGAGAACCATAGCTCTCCAAAAGAGCAAAGATTGTCGAAAAGTGTTCAGTAGCCTCGTGCTATGACCACCGAGCATGACTCGGATAATGTGGCTATACTTTTCGATTGAAAAGGACCTCGTCCAGAGGATAGCCATTAAGGAAAGCTGGTACCGAAAGATCCCCATCGAAGAACTGGCAATCCGGCAAAGTAGGATCAACAATAGTACACAGGTAAGGCTTCTCTATGATCGCAAATGAGTTTCGCTAAATCGTTCTCTTGACTCCGTATCACTACCAGGTTCGTCGGCGGTGCAAGGTTTCTTTATGCTGTACTAAGTGGCACTAAGGTTGCAGTACTAGATTCTCGGTTTATCATCTGCTCTCGTTTCGCAGGCTGTCCCTCCTTCACCTTCACCTTCACCTTCAAGTTCATCGCCGCTCAGAAACTGCGGTACTCATTGACAGAAGTTGACTCTTTTATTGTTCTCCATCGCTTCTAACAGAAACATCAATTTGACGAACACTCACGATTTTTGAACACGACGTGACTCATTTGAAGAGCAGTGCACTCTGGCAGCAATTTGCTCCACAGCCCTCGATCGCATTTCCATACAACTTTCTAGGCCTCGGTGTCCCGCCGTCGACCAACGCGCTCCCCGCGATTGTTCCATTCTCAGATCTTTTTCCCCCTCAATTGTAAATTACATTCACAGCCACACGATCACATCCGCTTAAGGTACCTGAACGCGACCGCTTGCCTTGTGCGCGAACCTGGCGATTGTCCTTGGTATGACCAATAATTTCCAACTCAAATCAATTCCCTTATTTTAGTGTCCTCAGATAAATCTGGGCTTATATTCACTCCAGACAAGGCAAGACCGTATTACAACTCTGTCCTTAAATTCAAATGGACTCGAATATTCGTCCCTCTTATTTCGACTCTGCTCCTTATCCTTTCCCCCATCAGCCAGCCCCACGACAACAGTCTGGACGTTCGGCGGCTGTCAACATGACAAGCTCCCCGTATTTCGCTCGCACGCATTCACATTCTAGTTCTAGTCCTAGTCTTGGCCATTTCTCCCCCTCTATTCGTTTCAATTCATACTACTCTCTCGCACAGCAGTCGCCATATCCCCAGCCACTCCCAGACTATAGCCCATTCCCGTCGGACAGTTCAGCCGCTTCCGCTGAATCTCCGCTCTCTTCATCCTCGGCCAACGAGAGCCCGCTTCCCGAACCTCCCATTGATTCGATGGAGAACGACACATCGCATGTTGTTGGTGATGATTATTATCCCTACATCATGACCGATGACCTGGTCGCTACTGGATACTTGTTCCCGCACGCTCCACGGGCATTCCTATCGGGGTATGTGGCCGAGAACCCAGAGGTGTATAAGCAGCCTGTCGCAGCGCCACTGCCCATGCCCTTGTCAGTCGCAATGGGGTATTCTTATTCACCTGAAGCGAAGAAATTTCAACCGTTGTGTCCTCCACCGCAGCAGGAAACGGATCCTCAGCAATACAGCAACTCCTTGTATGGTTCTCCTCCTACACCTGCAGCTCATCTCACCCATCCTGTGGGGAGCGATGCACACTCTTATCCACAGGATTTTGATGCTGCATACCAGCCGCAGGCGGCCACAAGCTCTTATCATGCTTTCCCGGCTTCGGTCCCCCCAGCTTCGCATGCCTGCTACCAGCAGCCTCGTCAGAACATCAAAGTAGAAAGCATTACCGACCTTGTAGCTTCTTATAGCCCACCAGCTGATATCTCCAACTCGCCCACCAGCTTGACAATCTATGATGGTCTTTTTGAGACAGGTGCGTACTCGTCGAATGTTTGGACCCCTGTACCTGACGTCCTCAGCATCAGGTTCACCCCCAATTGGGCAGCATAACACTGGTATATCGGAACTGGTAATGCGCTATATACCAAGCCAAAGCAATTCGTTGTCATCGATGAGCATGCCTGTACTGCCTGCACCTGTTCCGCGACAAGCGTATCTTGGATCATCCATTGTCAGCGATTGTGAGCGCACGTGCCAGGAACAGGAACAGCAACGACAGGCTTTGAGAGTTCAGACACAGGGTTTGCAGGAGCAGAGAACTGTGCGACCTGCAGAGGTATCACCCGTGATGGGGTTCACGGATCTACCGGAACCTGAGGATGAGGATGCTGAAGGCGAGCCAGACATTGCAGCTTTTAATCACCATGGGTCCAGCTCCAATGGTGGACATAGTTCAGGGAAGCGTCACTTCATGCCACAGGGCTTCATGCAACAGTCTGGTGAGACTTTCCTTGTCGAGAGAGACGATGATTTCAGTTTGGACGACGAAGAAGACGCAGACGGTGTTGATGAAGTTGGCCTTGACAACGACGATGATTACGGCGCGGAAGAAGTACAGGATGATGATGGAGACGGCGACTTCGTACCCCACATGCGAACAACGTCAAAGAACACGCGAAGCTTACGTTCTCGATCTTTTTCCGGCAGGAATTCGGCGCGGTACCATCCCTATGGCTCAGGACTCCCACAGCCTGCACCAAAGCGTGCTGCGAAGTCACCTCTTATTGCTGCCTCCACTTTGACGCCAGGCTTGTCATCTCAGGTAGGAAAGTCTCGCAAGAACGCACGGTCCCTCCCTGTTCCCGTTCCAGTCCCTAACCTCACGAAGAAGTCGAGGGGTCGTCGCGTGCCGACTGTGAATAATACCGGCGGCAGCGGTCGGGCCCGAGGTTATAGTGACCCCCTCGGAAGTCGGATCTATTTGTGTGACATTAGCGGTTGTGGCAAGTGTTTCGCAAGAGGAGAGCACCTGAAACGACACATCAGGAGCATCCACACCAATGAAAAGCGTAAGTTAAAATTTTCTACCGTCTATTCCATCGTTCTTATCAACAACGGCAGCGCATAGATGTCCATACCCTGGTTGTGGAAAGGAGTTCAGTCGGCACGATAACCTAGGCCAGCACATGAAAGTCCATAAGGATCTTCCCAAGTTGATGGAGAGGATGGGTATGGTGGATGACATTTAATTACATCCACCGTGATTTCGACAACGGCTTCAGGTTTGTCGTTGGTTCGGAATCCCGGATGCGCAGGACTTACGCGTTCTTCGTGTATTCTTCTGCGGTGTAGTCGGCTTTTCGCCAGGTCTGGCCATTGCGTTATTGTTCTTCGACCCACCCTTTCTCTTTCTCTTACTCGCTCTACGACTCTTTTTCCATCTCTCGATCCTGACTCATCTCCTGCACCCGAAACTCATTTGATGACCCTCATTTTCTTGTTCCTTCCATGTTTGCATTGACCGGCTCCATGTCACAATGCGTCCTCATTGCCGCACGTCGTCCTGGTTAGCTTATGTCTGTTATTCGCTTCTCTGTCATGTCATCGCCACTTTCAAAGCACCTACATTCTCGTGACTCTCGCCCCGCTCCTTCGCATCATCTCCATGTCGACGGCTAGTATGTCGCTATCGTCGCCACACGCTCTCGCCTCTCAGTTACCCGGAGCTCTTGTTCTATCCGTAGAGCAGTCTTTGTTCGCCACAGAAGACTGCGCCCACTATGCCGCCGATTACATGCAATCCTTGACGAACGTTTTCTTGACATCCGACGCTGCCACGAAAATTCAATGCCCCATGCCAATCCTGTTGTATCTTATCCCTGCATTCCATCGCCACGCTGTATCCTTATCACTCATCGCTTGCACTATCATGGACAGCATTTTTATTTACCTCTCATCATTCTCAGTCGTATCCTAACGCCAGTCTGCGTATGTAGCCATACGTTATGGTTGTAAAGTATTTTACTCGGGTGTTTATTTTGGGGATTTGTTTTACGGGTTTTATTATTTTCTTAGTCTTCTTTGGGGAATTATAGGCCCTATGATTAAGGCTATGTAGCCACGAGTGGACAATAAATGCATGTGTTTTTATGTGCCATCAATTCAAGCTGCGCCGTCCGGCAGCCTGTTAGCTTCTTGGCGTCTCTCAAGCTTTACGGCTCCCGATCGTGGTTCGCAGTGGGGACCAGGGCCGCGTCACAAGGATTCATAGAATAGACATAACTCAGCGGCGTATTACATATCAACCGGTAGCTGTAGAATTACACGAGGGATTCTAATGAACATACTAGCACAGCTGTTTATATTACGAATAAGAGGGCGCCTTTCTTGGTTAGAAAATGACTCACAGGACGAAATTCGTGAATGTTCCAGACAGAGAACGATCGCAATATATTACTAAACAATTGGGAGTTAATAGATAATAACCAGCCAGAGCCGGTATAACAGTATACAACTCGAGAAAATAGGAAGAAATGACAACCATCAGGGAAGAGAGCTATGCATCATCTGTCATGATGGCGAAAAACTCTTGTTCGTTAATCTCTCCATCCTGGTCGAGGTCAAATTCATCTATCATTGCTTGCCTGCGAAATGGAAGAACAAGGGGTGAGCAAATTAGGAACACCACGAACGAAAAAAATCAGTCACTGCCAAACGGCGGTGAAGAAAAAGCGGAAATGCAAAAGAAGGGAGCTGATGCAGTAACGAGCACGAAAAAGGGTTACTGGGACGAAGTGCCTACGTGCCTCTCGCAGACCTTGCACCCCAAAACGAGAATGAATGGGGTTTACTCACAATTCATCATCTTCCAATCGGTCACCGATCTCTTTTGCGACACGTCGAAGATTCCGTAGACTAATTTTTCCTGTGTTGTCATCATCGAACAATTGGAAGGCTCGGCGGATTTCATCCATCGGATCTCGCGCCAGGATCCGTTCGCTCACTAGGAAAACAACGTTAGCAAAAAGGGCGCGCAATCACGAGAGAAGGCGCTGTAGGCGTGAGATATCCGATTTTATGGAGATCCAATCATGTAAACATGAGACGCGTGTTGGGGATCTGGCGCGGACTCATCGCTTGAGTAGAATTAATGGAGCTGAACTACTCAACTGATTTTTGCAAAATCCTCAAAGTCGATTAGACCATGACCGCTCTTGTCATGGTCTCGTAGTATCTTCAATACCTCTGCTTTCTTCATGTCAAAGCCGAGGGCGCGCATCGCGACCTTGAGCTCGTGATAATCCAGCGAGCCATCCTTGTCCGTGTCAAACAGTTCAAAGGCCTCTTTTATCTCTTGTTTTTGTTCATCGGTAAGCTCGGGACGTGTATGCGTGCGTCTCTTGGCTTTTTGCGCGGAAGCAGAATACATGGCGAGCGGATTGAGTGTGATGTTTAGCTCAAGCAGTTTAGTGGTGGCAGAATTGACGTTTGTTTGACGCCGACGCGTCTGGGACCCCTTGCACCACTACTATAAATGCCAGCGCGATTCGCGTCCGAGTCGAGTCACTCAACCTTTTGTCGTTCTTCGAGAACCATCGGGAGTCATTACGACGACAGAGTCACTATAAGTTCTTGAGGTACCGCTAACACGCCTATAACAACACAGAAATTTTCAGTAGAGCTATCCAGAAGATGACTTACTGTTCTCGCTGTAACCGCTCTTTCAACTCCTGGCCTGCTTACTACCAGCATCTCAGAGACTCCCCCAATCATTGGGAGTGTCAACCTTGTCAACAAGACTTTGAGTCTCGACTAGGACTCAAAGAGCATTACGTTCAGAGCCCCCGTCATCACTACTGCCAGTATTGCAACATCCATTTCGACTGCTCGTCGGAGCTACAGGATCATTACGAATACGAGCACGCCTACTGTAGCTCTTGTCACAAAGTCTTCAAGAACGAATTAGGCTTGCACGAGCATAACCGGCAGAGTCACGCCGACGTGTATTGTGTTCTGTGCAAAAGACTCTTCCAGACTCCGAGCAACCTTCAGTCTGTAAGTTTTACTCCGTTCTTGGACCTGCACAAAACCTAACTTAGACGAACTAGCATTTGAACTCTAGTATACACCGCCCTAAAGACACTATCTGCCCCTTCAACGGATGTGGCTTGGGGTTCATCAACAAGTCTGCACTCATTCTCCATCTTGAATCTGGCTCATGTCGATCGGGCGTCAACCGACGCGTCGTTGACAACTGGGTCCGCGCCAATGATCGCTCTAACGCGATTACCAACCCAGCGCGACTCATCACTGCTGGCGAACGTGCCAACATTAAGCTTATCGCCACAGAGCAGTCGTGGAACGGGCAGGCTTATGAATGTGTTCTTTGTCACACGCAGTACCGGGCGTTGATGGACTTGAACCGTCACTTGGATAGCCCTCGCCACCAGGAGAAGGTCTATCGGTGCCCTCTCGATACCTGCCGGAAGCATTTCGTCACCCTTAGTGCGTTGTGCCAGCACATTGAGAGTGAGCGTTGCGGTGTGATGAAGTTCAGGGCAGTCCGAGACGTCATGGACAATCTCCTCAACGGCGTCGCCCGCATGACATTGTAACATGGTAAGTTCTACGTGACCATTGAAGGTCTACAGGCTATAACCGGATACTTCGTATCTAGCCCTCGTGTTGTCTGCGTTCCTTCACATGCCATATCCACATGGTTTCATCACAGATAATCACTTTCTATTCTTCTACTATACTTTTTTTTCATTTCTCAACCGGCATTACCGCCTTACCTATTGCAAATCACTATCTGCGTACCTTTACATCCTTTTTGATAAACCAATTATGATAGTTTTGCCTGGTCTGGCCAAAGCAGGTTTCTTGGTCTCCCTCAGTTGTACATGGTAGTCATATCTTACATACGTCCTTACTTTCCGCGTTTCAATTGCGCCGTATTGTGAATCAAATCGAAGTTGATAAGTGGTCTCGTAATCCCGTCTCTGACTCCATCCTCACTGTGCAAGCGGAGGCAAATACTTTAAATGGGACCGCAATCATCCAACCAGCGTGAATTGTAAATGTTTGCTCTCATGCTTCACCCCTTCATTACCCTGCCCCTTATTGTGCTATTCATTTGCGAGGAAGTCATCGCCAACACGGAAATTATCAACTTCCTTGCCGCTGAGGAAAGCAATGTCGACTTCTCGTCTACCACGGTTGACAGTTGGTAAGTTCGAACACGATGCTTGGAGCAGCTCCTGGTGTCTTGACGCAGTCCTGCGTGCAGGCCAGTTTTGAATTACAAAAATAATCAGGGGTATTGGAACGTAGATCCCCCTCTACTCGACACGCCTTTGCAGCAGGTATGCGAGTCAGAGACAGGCATTGATCCGGCGAACCCCTTCTCATGCCTTCATGAGCTCTGGGTAGCGCTAGATCTCGATGATGAAAACTGGATGTCCTATTCAAAGTTTACGCTACGTCTATCCTGGCCTGCTTCCGTACGTCGCACGCTTTTTCATTCCAATCCCAATCCCAATTCACATTCGTCAACCATACGTCGCTATTACAGTCCCCCGCGGATTTTTTGCTTGAAATCCACAGTCCTCAGGCGATCTTGACCCGTTTGTCTAGACTACCGCAACAGTCAGCGATAGACGGTGCTTCCATCACTACGCCGCATTTATCGCGCACGGGTTTATCCACTACTCGCCTCAAGTACGCCAGGATACGAGTCGTTGATACTGGCATACGCACACCCACACGCACACCTGATCTCCCTGTTTCGGCTGCTCGACCGATATCATTCATTCTCGTTCTCGAACAACTCTATCTTGGCGTTATACCGGCTTCTCTCGTTCCTGCTGCGTGTTTCCTTATCCCCGTTCTGGCCTGTGCGGCTCTAGCCACACCGTGGATACTTGGTTATCTCGATCATTTCATAAAGGAGGCTAGACAGGAATTGCGCGATTTTAGCACAGTTGAGGAAAAGAAGGAACACTGAGATGTGTTAGTCGTGCGGTATACATGCATTTTTCTCGATGCTGTGGCGTTTCATCTCGACCGTGGGCGATCCAGCACTCGTGATACAAACACTGTCATTTTACGCGCGTCAAAGAGAATCCATTTCATACTAATAGATCGAGTTAGCATCTCGGTAGACTACGGCGTGTGCCTGACCAAGAAATACACCGTCTCTCCATCAAAACCAAGACTCCGCCACAGGTGTGATTGATATCAAGCAACGCTCTCCAATTCAACAAGATGAACGGCTGCAAACCACGCAAGGATGATTTCCACCCGTGGGCCGTGCAGCGGTATGTTGAAATTTAACGGCTTCTTTTTGTTCCCAGCTTTGACTTTCTCCGCTGCTGCCTTCTCAGCACGTTCCTTTTGCCTTGCAGCTACAGGAACAAGCAAAATTCTGGCACAATCCAATGCCTCTAGAAGATCCTCACGACTCCCACTGAATGTACTAGAAGGGGTATTTCGTCCGTTGGTGGGCAATGAGGAACCCGACGGGATTTGACATGTGTTTGAAAAAGATGTGAAAGCAGAATAGAATTCAGCGTCTGCAGAAGACGTGGACATAGTATCGGTCGAAGACATCGGCGGTGAAGGGGGCGGTGGAGGCTCAATTACAAGCCGGTTTGTCGCCTTCTTACCCTGTATGTATGAATGAGGTTGTACACCGGGCATCCACCCACTAGCAAGGCGTTCGAGGACCTCGATAAACTCGGCTTGAGCCATCGAACGTGGAGGTAGAAACACAGGGTATCCCTCCAGCCCGTCTACAACAACTGCAGTCCGCGAGAAAGTGGCAAGGAGAGTGGGTAACTCGGCGAGCATAAGTTGGCAAATAAGGATACTGAAGTGGGACTCCACGAGTAGGGGATGATAGGTGGTGAACGTTGGCGGGAGAATGGAGTCGACATGTGCGAGGCCAGTGGCGGTTGACGTATGAATATTTGGGCGCACCAGCTCAGTTAAAAGGAAGGCAACCTCCACCCTTTTGGCCAGATCTGCTTGCATTGGCGCAGGACCTTCTAGAGTGTCAAAATGAGAGAGGAAGCGTTCATGATCACGCAAACTCTTCTTCAGGAGGGAGTGAATATTTTCACGAAACCCGTCGTTTGCCAGAACTTGCCGGTACGCCTGGGCTTTGGGGCCATCACTGCGTCCCAGCGGTCCGTCAGGATTCCCCATCTCGACTCCCCCGTAGCGGCCATTAGAGAGGTAGCAAAGGCGCATCTCAGCTCCATCAAGGGATGAATTGACCTTGCTGACCCCCTCGAGCCGCAATATTGCAGATTCAATGAGGTACACGGCATGCTGCAAATACGCTGCCCCCCTCAAAAATAATAACTGTGGTTCGATAGGGTCTGGTGCATCTGGCAAAACCGAAGGATGTAAGAGTAATGGCTCCCCATTTATTCCTTCGATATTAGTCCCATTCGCAGCGGCACTAGTACCACTAGGGGGCGCCTGTCCGTGAATTTTATTGGAGCTCTTTTTCTTTTTAGTAGCTTTCCCTCGAAGCTCGCGGGAAGATATTAAATCTTGATGTGCGGTACGCGCTTTTCTCGCCGCACGGGACTCTCGTAGCGCATGAGTAAAGTCTTTTGTCGCCAAAGAATACTCGTCGCGGAAACAGTGAACTATTCCACGCGTCCGATGATATTCCAGGCGCTGAGGATAGGCTACAATCAATTCATCAAGCACTTGCGTTGATGTGGAGTCCGCAAGTTGCCTATTAGAACTGAATTTAAAAAGTCAGGTAAAGAATTATATACGCGTTGCACGAACCGGGAGGGGATTTTTTCATGGAAGAAATGAACATATCGTGCATCAGCGTCGTTAGGATCTGCGTGTGAGTCGCATCATTAGCGCTGCGCCCCAATGAAAAAATTGATGGGGCCTCCTGAACATACCACACTTGAGAACTTTCTCAGCGATATCATCAAATACACTTCCTCCTTGCATCACCATGACGCTACTGGCAATTTCATCCGCCTTATAAGCGGCCGCAAGCTTCTGAACAGCGAGGGCTCTAAGCCTATGTATGCGCATTGCGCTCATAGCGACATTCCTGCCACCGCCGATGTTATTGGAGCCGTCAAAGCCCAGCCCTTGAGCCGCAGCCCAGGAATTATTGATTGGTGTACGTATAGAGCCAGCAGCAACAGCCGAGAGACCAGAGGATGCGCGTACGGAAAGTTCAGAAGCCTCATCGATGAGCCTCCGAATCGCTGCAACGTTCCGAAAAACGCCAGGGTCAATGGGTGGCGGAGTAGCTTTACCCGGGGCAGGCAGGGGAAACGCAACTGACTGTGAGGTCGGAATATACGGCGTTGGTAGTGTGGTCAAAGTGTTGCCTGGTGATTCCGGAGGAGTATTATCCTTGAGTGAATACAATATGCGGTCGCGGTCGCGAGGACGTGGCGCCGGTCGTGACTGGATGTTTCCGAGTGAAGTCTGGGACGAATAAGCAAGAGCGGGTAGCTGCGTTTCCGACGAAGACAGGGTGGCAGGGTCAAGATTGAGGACAAGCAACGATTCCAGCAATTCCAATGGAAGTTGCAGCCACGGGCCCTGGTATAGTACGCGAAGGATCAGTTCCGCAGCTTCAATGAGATAGAGAGCACAGTTACGTGGTAAGAGCTGATATATTTCCAATGCTTGTTTCTACTAATACAAAGCACGGAAGCACGCTCAAAGTCAGGTGAAGGGGATGCCCGTGATTTTGCCGGAGGATCAATAGCTTCACGAGTCTTTGGCTTCTTTGATTTTTTCTTCTTCTTTTTCTTTTGGCTCGCCTCCGAAGGTAAAAGGTCGCATGTGGATGAAAGTCCAATGGAGGAATTAGTAGTAGCCGAGGACGTTATGACCTGGGTAGTGAACTCTATGGACTCGACTTGCACGCCATGTAACGGTGTGGTATCGTCCTGGGAAATGAAATCCATTTCCGACGACAAAGGGCCCTGCTTCGACATCGTCTGCGACGGTCAGGATGAACTTGGAAACTAGATGGAACAAGTAGCCTGTCGCTAGTCAGCTCTCTTTTCACCAACTTAATCAAGAATTAGGAATCCTTTCTTTGGACAATATTTCTCACGGTCTTGATCAACTACGTTCACTTGGTACTTGCGATTTGCTCATCGAATGCAAGCTTAAACGCTTGCGCTTATTCCTTGCATCATGCACTCAACAGTGGGCCAAGATAGATACACAGAAACGGCTCCGACTTCAAGCTTCAGCTTCAAAATCACATCATCTCAGACAAATCTCACATGCAGGTTCGGGTATTCGACATGTAAACAATCCTTCGAAAGGTTAAGTTGGCGTGTAGGAATGATTGTTGACTTTGTTCGACTTCTAAAAACAAACGATCCCACTTCCTTCTGTCCCCTGCCACAAGGAACGTGCATCAACGATCCCGCAGAATCTCGCAAATCTCACCAATGGATTCATGGCGGTGTGAAGGCACGACGGGCATTTTTTCCACCTATGACTATCTGATATTATCGTCGATATCGGGCGTCCCTCTTCATGCTTGGTCTTGAATAAGACTGCGAGGGTTTGACGGGAAATGGAATGGAATGATAAGGGTCAGGACGAGACACGGAGAAACTTCGATGGACTTGGGTAGCTAAATGGAATATGCGAGAAGTGTTAAATACTGAGGGGGATTAATCAGTGACTGGCTCTACGAAAGTTACCTGGAGTTCTCAAAACGGGTGGCGTGAAGGATGGGCAAAACAGAAAGGAGGATATAAGTGAATTCGTGAAAGGACACCGAAACGAGAAGCGGTGCATACGATTGTCATCATTCAAGTTGTTGAAGTGATGAGTTCGTCCAACGGTCAGGGTGAATGCGAAGCCTTCCTTACATTCTTGCATTTCAACAGAGACGTCGCCAGCCGCCGCTTGCGTCGGCTGGCAGTGCTCTCGTAGTAGGGACTACGTACGTATATAGAGCCCCACGTGTACTTGTGTAACTCCCTCTTGAAGTTAAGTCTCTTTTTGAAACGTACTAGGCTCAGGGAGTCGTCGGGTAGGATAGGCGTCGCCAGTCAAGTAATGACATAACAAGCCAGGATCGCTAAACTGATGAGCGCCAAAAGATTGTGAATGGTCTGTTAAGCCCTGGTGGGACATGGAGCAGTCCTAAGGCCTAAACGTTAAACCTCAGCAGCCTTTGGTTTAAAACTCTTCCAGAGAGTACCGGTGATAATCAGATCAAGAGTAGCGCAGCGTAAATGCGATCCTAATTTGGTATATTACGTCATCGTCGATATACGTTGAACAATTGAATTGAGCACGCCAAGTCGCGTAAACATTCTGGCTTTATTTTGTGTGCCGAGCATGCGGCTCCAACTCACCGCGGAAGCTCTCAAGGTAATCGAAGAGATAGAAGGCATTATCCACTTCCGCTATACACGGAAGATTGTTGCTCATAACAGGTTTCAAGATAACAAGAAGTCACGTTCTCGAGCGCGGGTTTCACCACAGCAACTTGGCGTGGATTCGCCCCTGCCAGTGTTTCTTGCTCAGCATCGCCATCTAACTGATTCGCGCTGCCGTCGGTTTAGTCCTCGTCGTAATCGTTCCGTTTGAGAGTCCCGGCCACACATGTGTACCCAGCTGATTATGACACGGAGCGCCATCAACCGGGTCCTGTAAAAATGTCGAACGTAAAGATGGGGAATTGAGCGGCTTCCGCATGCTACGGCACTCACATGACACCCGGGCCAATCTTTGAGGCTTTGACAAGCCCATCAGAATGCCCCTGGGCATGTTAGAACAAAGCCTTACCTTGTGGTCCTCTGTGTTGGCAAGCTTTTCCTTACACCAGATACCTTGGTTATTATAACCGTGTAGGCATCAATTCCGTGGCGTCTCACGCCCGAACCTCGTCTCGCATGTGATTCAGTCAAGCTCACGGATTGGGAAACCGGGATACCAACATATATCTTCCTATACTTCTCTAGGTCCATGTCCGAGTTCTTCTTCAGGATATCCACTATCTTAGCACCGCTCACGAGACCTACTTTCGTTCCTGCTTGATAGCTCTTATCCGAGGCAACCAGTTCTTCAACAGTGTCATTCTTTGAACCTGGTAGTCATGAATGAGCTTGGGTGTTCAGATGAGTCGCTCGGTGTTCAGACTAGGATGAGTATAATGAGTTTTCACGGTAATCCGGCTTAGTGTCTTCTCTGAACCCACACTCTCGCCACTAGTTCGCCTTATCAAAATGTTCTCAGTCATATCTTATCTAAGACTACTTGCAGGTTGCATCGTGCCCATTTACTCTCGTATTTATGATAAGCACTTATAACCTAATAATTACAGTTTTTTTTATTACTGACCTATAAGAAGGGCACAGTTTGACCCCCAGTAGCCTATCAGCCTCAATACTTCCGTGTTCTCTCCTCAATATGGCTCCTTCAGCCTCTCCTGCAACCGCTACGACGGTATACACTCCCGTGACAACAAAGTCTACAAAGTTTAAACACCCCCTAGACCCTCTGACCCCAGATGAGGTACTGATTGATTGGCTTTCTGCCTTCAACGTGTCCTCATTCCCTCTTCTAGATCAATGCAGTGTCTTTGGCGATCCGGCTTTACACTACCGCAAATACACCAATCAAGGCCGTCCGCTTCATCACTTGCACTCTTGTCCCTCCTCCGAAGAGAGCCGTCCTTGCGGCACTAGCAATCCCTCTGACTCCGGGCGCCCAGCCCGAAGCGCCCACTCCGATCGTCAGGAAAGCCGAAAGTGATGTACGTAATAAAAATGCATTTAACGTTCTACTCCTTTTTTTTCTAACTGGCGACGGGCCTATCACCTAGTTCTTGGACGTCGTCAACGGGTTAGTGATTTGGTACAATAATCGTGATCACACGACAACTCATCGTAATATAGGGGTACATATAACGCTATCCTGTCTCTTGAAGATGGCACGTGGAACGTCGATACCTGCGGGTTAGTCGCAGAGGGCGCAGAACCTCAAATTTCTCCAGAGGAGCTTGCCTTCTGCGAGCATGTTGTGCGCAGAGATCCCACAGTTCAAGCACTTGCGAGAGAAGTCGGTAAGTGCTGACTCGCTGTGACTTGGGATCCTACTCACTGTCTCATAGGAGTGGAACCCGACCAAATCTATGCTGACGGTTGGGCTATCGGCTATGATGACCGCTTCCCAAAACATACTCGCTTGCAACAAGCTTTCGTCTTCGCTCGTTATTCTGAGCATGAGAACCTTTATGCCCACCCATTGGTTGGTTTTTTTATTCACTTGCTGAATTTGTCGACTTAACATATGTGACTACAGGATTTCGTTGTAGTCATCGACTCCCTCGCAGAGAAGGTTATCCAGATTGACTTCCCACCAACTTACAAGAAGGCCAAGGATGGTTCGGTAGAGTTGGGTGTCTCGAGTACAGAGCCGTGCCCATTGTCCGAAGACTCTTTCACCGAGTCAAAACGAGAGCGCATTCCACCCCCTGTCCGGTCTTTTGATTTCCTCCCGGATCTCCTCCAGGCGGACCCGACTCACAAGCCTCGTGATGATATCAAGCCTCTTCACGTTCTCCAGCCCGAGGGCGTGTCATTCAAGATGGATGGCAATGTGCTCGAGTGGCAAAAGTGGAAGATGCACATCGGTTCGTCATTTGTAATACTCAGCCTTGTTGTTTATCTGAGATGACATTCATGCAGGATTCAGTCATCGTGAGGGTATCGCGCTTTCGACCATTACCTACAACGACGACGGCGAAATCCGTCCCGTCATGTATCGTCTGTCGCTTGCAGAGATGGTTGTTCCATATGGCGCACCAGAATTCCCTCATCCTCGCAAATTCGCCTTCGACAGGTGAGCAGTCTCTCGAACAATTGTTGATGGGTGTCTCAAATTATTCTAGTGGTGAATATGGCATGGGGACGATGGCAAACGAGCTTTCCTTGGGCTGTGACTGCCTTGGACAGATTCACTACCTCGTACGTATCCATAGGTATTACTTCATGTGATGATGTCTTACCGATCCTCCTCCAGCCTGGCGCGTATGTCACGCATTCCGGGACTCCGTTTATAATCAAGAATGCGATTTGTATTCACGAAGAAGATGCTGGTGTTCTTTGGAAGCACACTGACTATCGTCCCGGTGGCCGCCATCAGACAGTTCGCAGCAGGCGTCTTGTTGTCAGCATGGTCTGCACCCTTGCAAATTACGGTATGTTGACTGGGACACAAATCTGGCTTGTGGTGGCTGAGGTTTCCATTGCAATCAGAGTACATCTGGAACTATCATTTCTATCAAGACGGTAACATTGAAATTGAGATCCGTCTTACCGGAATTCTGCAGGTGTATGTCGCTGCTCAAGACGAACCCAACCCTTACGGTACGACTATCGCTCCGAGTATCAACGCGCACAACCACCAGCACCTGTTCTCCGTTCGGGTCGACCCGATGATCGATGGCCTCTACAACTCGGTCGTCGAGTCCGACATCGTCCCTCTCAGCGCCCCCACTGGCTCGAAAGAGAACTTCGCAGGCAACGGTTTCGTTGTGAAGGACAAGGTGCTCAAGTCTCAAGTGCAAGACGGCGCGCGCGACTTCGACTGGGCCCGTGAACGTCGCTGGCGCATCACCAACCAGGCGAGGACGCATGAGTCATCAGGCAAGGATGCAAGTTATGCTATCATGATGAAGGGAGGTGTGCTTCCGCTTATGGCGCATACTGACTCCTGGGTTGCTCGTCGTGCTTCATTTGCTCACAAGACGTTATGGGTTGTAAGAGATCAGGAGGGTGTAGATGGTAGCAGGATGTGGCCAAGTGGAAAGTACGTCCCTCAGACGCGTGAGGAGCCTGAGGACTCTGTTGGCAGATGGGTCAAAGATGGAAACGGAAGCATCGAGAACGAGGACATCGTGCTCTACCTGACTGTTGGTGCGTTGTACCCTTGCTCACATTCTTTGGTCATTGGATAAACGATATCCCCCCACCTCTTTCGTAGGCACGACTCACATTCCTCGCCCTGAGGATTGGCCTGTGTGAGTACCGCTCACTGCATATAAGAGTCCGGCCACCTAACCCTCCCTTAGCATGCCAGTTGAGCACGTTAATTTGATGTTCAAACCTAACAATTTCTTCACGAAGAATCCGAGCATGGATGTCCCAGGAACAAACGACCCGATGAGCAAGCCAGCCTTCAATGGAGCGAATGGCGCCAACGGCTCGAACGGCGCTTGCTGCTCCCATTAATGTGATACCACTCACCCGACGTTTTCTTGGTTCTGCGTACTCGAAGGACACCAGTGTATAACATTTTTTTCACCGCTATCGACTGCCCATGCGTGTATCAGATATCTCGAGTACCTAGTATGATTTCTCGGACAAAGATCCGAGCGTTTAATTTGTCTCCACTGTATTACCTATGCCTACTTGGATAAATTTCCAAGCTACTTAATACGATTTACTGCTGTCATCTGTGATCTGGCGAGAATGAGGGAAATTTGAGATTCAACGAAAAGGTGGACTTGCCTTGGGGTGGATATCCACATGTAAATGTTTTCGCGCGCGAAAGCGCGATCCTGGGTGTATCCTGAAGTCCTCCTCTTCTTCAAAAACTGAGTCCCTGCATCGTCGGTCTTCTCGCGTCTTCTTCTAATTTCCACACCTGTTTCTGCTGATCCACGCTTTGAACACCACCATCCTCAGTAGATTCAGCATCGACCGCTCTCAACGTAGGCTTCACACCAAGCGAAGCGCACAACGCCTTATATCGCGATCGAATCTGGCGCTGCAGCTTCGAAATATCAATCTCTTCCATCGCACCAGAAGCCACCACATCAGCAGAAGGATTTATCCGTGGGAACTGCGATACAAGATCAAGTAAATGCTTGATATGGTGCATCGCGCGTCTGCAAAAGAAAAAGAAAAGTCCGAAATCATCATGGAGAGAGGAAGCGAGACAACGCACTGGTCGTCCCGTCCGTGCTTTGCGTATATCGTTTGCCAGGTGGTAGCGAAGCCCTCGTAGAAACCGATCTCTTCCCATATCTCGAAGCCTTTTTCGCGCCCGAGGGCTCGACCTTCGATCAGGCCGTGGATGCGTCCGTGCGCAAAGCCGTCGGTGTACCCCGCGTCGTAGAACCTGAGGCTTGCTCTTCAGAGAGATCTGGCAATTAGAAAAATAATGAAGCCAACGTCTGTTCCAAGTGCACGAGTGCTTCGAGATCAAATTCATCAGCCATAGCTAGAGGGATTGGCGGTAAAAAGGCTGCATATGAGTTGTTTGGCAAAGGCTTTAAAACCTAACTGATACAAACAAATTGAAGTCCTACTTGGCGCGGTGACACTGCACTGAGCTTACTACAACTAAACATCGCGCGATGATATAAAGATAAAAAGTTATCAGTCCATATGCTCATATTGATTGTCCATATACATGACGTTTACTACCTTATCCCCTCCTCGTAATACATAGGGGTATACAACCTAATATTAGTAGAGTGACATAAAAAATGAAGCAAGGTATTAATGAAACCCCTCATAGCGCATTTGCACGATCCAATAGGCCTCTGACGCGTCTGCTAAGTCTCTCGGCCTCTATTTTCCGATCAAGGACTTGCTGAGCAGGACTATCCTTCCTCCGCATCCACATCTTCCCACCTTTACAATCACTTTCTGCTCTCTTTGCATGAAGAGCGGATAGATCAACAACACGAGGCGATGAGGAGAATTTGATGACGTCCCGGTAGAGAACCTTGGTTTCTGTGGCGAGCGAGCGAATGGTAGGAGGAGCGGATGGAAGTTCCGTATCGGATTCGTCTGTGTCGGATTGTCCTGAGGGGTCCAGTGGAGGTGTACGTACACGACTGATAGGTTCTGGGAGATGTGGTAGTGCTTGTATTTCCTTGAGCAGGTCCTGGCCCTTGAGATACGAGTTTTCTGTGCGCAAGAAGCGGACGGTGCCACGAAGAGCCTCGATCTATGTGAGAGTCAGAACAACAATGATAAGATGGCTCTAGACCTGCACGGACCTGCTCCAGAAGGTGTGATGTCTCCACATTACCTTCCATGGGGACATTCTCTGAATCGACAGGTTGTGTGCCAGCAGCTGGACACGACAAGTTATCGGACCGTGCAATTGACCCCAATACAAAGAAACATACCTTGTCGCTCCGAACCCGCAACCAACGCCTTCAGTTTCGCATTGTCTTGCTCGAACGTATCCAGGTCTGCCTGCAGTTGCTCCATTGCCTCTTCGTATGCACGTTCCTGCTTGCGCGCTTTCGAGAGTTCAATCTCAAGATCTCCAATGGTATCCGCTTGCTTCTTGACCGCTTCCATGCGCCGTTCCATGTGCTCAATCTTCACCCCTGACTCCTGTATCACTTGGTCTTTCGTCTTGAGACTCCGTACAAGTCCTTGTATTTCTTCCTGCAGCTGTGCGGCTTTCTGCTCGGCTTCGGCATTGATAGCCATGCTGGCTCTGATCTCCTCAATTCGTAGGACCCACGGTGGTGTGCCAGAGACTTGGTCATCGTTAGCATGATATTTGACGAATATTAAAGTTAAAAGAAGCCTACTCTTGAACACGTTCTCAGGTTCCATTGCCAAAGGAAGTAACTTGTTGCACTCCGCTGATAACTGGGCAATAGCTTCACCAACCGCCTCGAAGCACGAGGTCCCAGGTTTCATGTCCTTGGCGACAGTGGACATTGCAGTCTGCCTGGCGTACGACAACACTGTTGCAAGCTGAAACGGAGCCTTGGCACTACGGGCGTCGCTAAGGTGTGGAATTACTTGTTGGGCGAGCTACAGTTGTACAAATAAGCAGTCTTCCTCAGAAAGGGGAGCGAAAACACTAACAGAGATACCAAAGTTGACTAGCTCGGGAACTGCATTACTGAGAGTCTTGAGTTGCTGAACGAGATGTGACTTGAGTGCCGAAGACTCCTGGATAACGTCATCGAGGCGCTTTGTAAGTTTCCTGCCAACCGCTCAGCACATATCCGCAACGCAACAATCGACCTTACCTAGACAGCACCTTGGCGCTCTTACACCTTTCCAAGAGTTTCTGCAAGGGCTCGATGAGCTCTTCCTCGGGATCATAGCCACCCATGTCGAGGACGATATCTGTGGAGTAGTTTGTGTAAGCGATGTCGTGGCAGAGGCAGTGTCACGTACCCTCGTCATTGAGAATGACAGCAACGGACGTCTTCGTGAGCCCGATCGAGGCGGCAAATACATCGAGATCATGGTCAAACGAAAGTGCATACCCGAGTTCGCGCTCGCCCAGATCCTGTTCGAACCCATCGAAATAAGTCTCTGCCAGATGATCGAATTGTGCTAGCATCCTATGTCAGAAGTAAGCATTGTCTCATTCGTCGACATGAAAAGGCAGGGAAACGAAAGTCGCGAGGTATGGAAATGAAGACTAACGCACTTGAGCACGTCACTGACGAATTCCATCTCCCTAAACTCATCCCGTCGGAGAAGATCAATGTGTAGATCGATGCGTTTCTCCATGGGGGCAATCTCAGGGTATATTCGCCCGATATTGAGGAACGATGTAGGGTCACACCGCCTGAGGATACTAGCGAAACGTTTGCAGAGCGTGGAAAAGGACGCGGCACGGCCGCGCATCTGTTATTGGTAAATAAATGTTACAAGTGCCGCTGTTGAAAGTCAGAAAACACAACGCACTTCACATATTCCAACAAGCGTTTCCGAGACGACACCATTGAGTGAGTCTGGTAGACCATGAGCCAGTCCCACAATAGTGTTGATGAGGTCGGTTTTGTACCCCAGGCGTGCGAAGAAGAGATAACAACTTGTAGCGTCGCTGTCGGACTCGACGTATTGTTGAGGTAGGTAAGGCTAGAAAGTGAGAAGATAAGGTTGCAAGTCGAGGAGGGATTAGAACAAGTGAAGAAACACAAGAAGACTAAGGGAGTGATGGGAAAATAACGGACAGGACAAGAAGAATGAAGCAAATATGGGGGTCGAAAGGAGACAGACGAATGAAGTCATAAAGCGGAAGCGCGGTAAGGCAGGAATGCTTCATAATCGCGACTTCATACTTGCATTGCCCTGCACACAGCTTCTGCTTGACGAGAAATAAACGCAACGAAAGAAACGGGGGAGAGGGTGAAAATGAACAGAAAAGTCGGAAAGCAAAGATAATGGACAGAGGAGGGTAATGTTCTCAAACAACAAAAAATGAAGCCCACCTGCACAATTCCCAATAATTCTCCCCTCTCCCTCGCCTCGAGCTTCTTGATCTCTAGCTCTACTGCCCTTGCCTGGTTTTTAGCAGCCGAGGATTGGAGTTTCAAATTCAGCGACATCATCGTTGCCGTCTGGTGCGCAGCCGTAGCAGACTCGTGCTGCGCTGTTTGCGTCGCTGAACGCATGGAGTCGAGTTCGCTGGTAAGTGAATCAGCATGACTCCCGCGAAGACAAACAACTGAAGAAGCAAGCGAAAATAATAGGAAACCCACCCTTGCATATCTGCAACGACTTCCCTAAACCTCGCGATGGTCACATCTGCGTCTGACACTATATCTTCAAGTAACCCAACTCTGACCTTCTCTTCTCTCAGGTCCTTCTCGCGATCTAAAATTTCGTCTCGAAGCTCACGCTCAACTTGAATGTGGTTCTCTTCGAGTTCGTCTGTGAGTTCCTTGAGGGCCTCGAGGTCTTCGATCGTGACGCGCTGTTCTTCGATTTTCTGGGGAGGAGGATGAGCGGGTGTAAACGAGGCAGAGAATGGGTAACATTGTGTGATGGAGGATAGATATATATGTTAAAAACAATGCTCCTGGAGGGAAAGGCAGAGATCATACACACCTCCGAAAGCGATAAATTTCGTTCTGTAAGCTGCACGAGCAGATCTTCTGCTCCTAGTGCATCATCAAGTTGTTGTTGTAGCGATGATATCTGAGTTTCCGCATTGGAAAGCTTAATTAGTGTTTGTTCGTATTGGCCTATTGGTGACGTCAGTTTAAATTAAGTTCGAGGGAAGGGAGAAGAAAAGGGAGGCAGAGAATGGTGACGATCAAGATGACAGGTACTAAAGGGACATGCCTTGTAGGTCATCAATACTCGTGATGTCTTTCTCCATCTCTGCTATGCGGCGGCGCTGTTCTTGTTCTGTCTCCTGCGACATGTCGCGAAGGCTATTTCAGCGCACAAATCATGAAGAATTCGATGTAAAAACATAACAAATATAACACACCGTATAAGCGCCTCCTTCAATCGCTCGTTCTGTTTCTCAAGCTGGATATATGCGAGTGATGTCTTAGCGTTTGAATCACCATCTCTCCCCGAGGCTACAAGAAATAATCCGTCAGCTAATTGCCAAACCCAACACATTATACTAACCACCATCCTCCTTCATGACATCCAGCTCCACTTCAACACGAGCAAGCCTTTCCTTCACCTCCTCCAACTCCTGTTCTGCTAATTCGGCCTTCTCCTCTGCAACCTCCTTATCCAACATCGCCATTTCCAGCTGCTCTTGTGAATCCGCACCCCTTGTCTCGCCCAAATTCGCAAGTTGCTCTGCATCTGCTAATGCACGCTTCGTTGCAATCAGTTCAGACTGGAGTGATTGTAGTTTAGCTTGGAGTTTGGGGCGCAGGGCAACGAAAGACTCGGCATCTGCGAGGCGAGTTTCAAGCTCACGAATGTGTCGAGCATCATCAGCGCGTTTAGCTTCGAGTACGCGTATTTTCGCATGCACGGCGGAATCTTCGGTACGCTAGAATTTGATTGAAGTGAGTGAGTATAGAGTATATGCACGTGGACTTACGGTTATGGGTGATGCAGGCTCATGCGAGGGGACACGAGAGATGGAAGGTGACGGTATCAGTTTCGAACTGTTTAGAGACGGAGAGTCGATTGGTGCGGGGGGCTGCAGAAACGTGCGCGCGACAGGCGAAGGTGGAGGTGGAGGCTCCACGGCCACATTCTTTGGTGGCAGTGATAATGGAGAGGACGTCCTCTGCACCTGGACGAGAGCCTCCTGTGAAGAGGACGACCCGACCTTAGGGGTCTGCAAGGCGGGGCTCTGAGGGGTGGAGGATTCTGCGGATGGTTGACGGGGAAATGATTTGCGATGTTGAAGAGTTAAAGATGGAATGCGCTTCGCGGGCGACGAGGCAGCCGTGAGACGGGAATTGCGTGGGGTAGCTACGGCAGAGGCGGAAGAGGCTGAAGGCGTGGCCTTCACGGGACTGGACGACCGGGAAGAAGACCCTGATGCGCCATTTGAACGCAGTGATGCTGCACGCGAAACGCCAGTGCTAGGGGTACGCTGATGACCCATGACTGTCCGAGCGACCTGTGTTTTCTATGAATACAGGCCAGGTCAGGGTGGCTCTGGTAAAACAATTATACAGACTCACAGGAGGCTGTGGTTCAGGCTCGGCATTAATTACCTTGACCTGGCTTGGACGAACGAATACGCCATGGTTTGGCTTGCAAGAAAAGTAGGTGAGGCCTTGGAGGCTTCCATCGTTCTTGCCCTTGGGCTCAATAAGCTCAATACCAATCCATTTGCCCGACGAGAAAGACGTGGCGCCAGCAAACCGCACTATTCCACGCCCCGCTGAAACTTCGACGAGCGCACCCACCGGCGGGTCCATCTAAAAGATGAAAAACAAAACGAATGAAAGTGACGGTAAAGATTATTGTGCCAGTCTACTAAAACGCGTCTTGCCAAAGTAACCGAAATGGTCCATGTCACGTGGCAAGTAGTTTACGAATTCAAAAGTCCATGGACCAAGTACACGAACCTACCGAAGGTGATCGGACAAGATCAATCACTGTACTATTACCACTACCGACTTCTACTGTCATGCAAAACGGTCGGAATGTTCAAGGTTCGTTTTACATAATTATCATTCTTATTTACATTACATGATGCAAGTATAGACCTCCTGGGGTTCAGAGAGCGACAGAACTCAGACATGGGCTCGGATGTCCTCACGGAGCGCGCTTGGGGTTCTGCCTCGACTTCCGATCCATCGTCGACGCGCACTACAAATGGTGCTCATGGACTGCGAACAGCATCAGATGCAACATTGCCCGACCCAACTCCGATTATTCCATATTGGTCTGCAAAGCGTCATCTCACATGTGGTAATCCTGCCCCTCGTTCATCTTCAGCACGTCTCTTTCCATGGCGGGGAAGTGCACCCGGAAAGCTCAAGACCGCAAATGCAGCTCTCGTCCTCTGTCTGAACATTGACGTAGACCCCCCAGATATAATCAAGACTAATCCCTGTGCAGCGCTCGAATGCTGGGTCAATCCTCACTCCCTCCCATCTCACAAGGCTCTCGAAGCCATCGGCTCTAACCTTCAGCATCAGTTTGAGGGTCTGAGTCTCAAGATCCCTTACAAACCCATCCTTGATCCCTCCTATGAGGATCTCCGCCGTTTCTGCCTCACTCTTCGTAAACAGGCCAAAGACGAAACAGTTTGTTTTTACTACAATGGTCACGGCGTTCCGAAGCCCACCCCTAGCGGAGAGCTTTGGTGTTTTAACCGGAACTACACACAATACATTCCCGTTTCGCTTATGGAGGTCCAGACTTGGCTCGGTAGCCCAGGCGTATATATTTGGGATTGCAGTGCTGCCGGGCACTTGCTCTCCAACTTCATCACCTTCGCTGAACGTCGGGATCAGGATGCGTTCACCACACGTGGGGGATACGCAGACGGCATGCAGCCGTACATGCACTCCCTTCAACTTGCCGCGTGTGCTACCCATGAGCAACTTCCGACATGTCCGGAGTTACCAGCAGACGTTTTCACGTCATGTCTGACTTCCCCCATCGACATCGCGCTGCGATACTTCATCATGACCCATCATCTACCAAATAACATCACCCCCGACATGGTCATGCAGCTACCAGGAGATCTCAAGGACCGTCGGACACCTCTTGGCGAGCTCAACTGGATTTTCACCGCCATAACGGACACCATTGCGTGGACCACGTTCCCTCGGGACGTGTTCACGCGGCTGTACCGTTCCGACCTCCTCATCGCAAGTCTCTTTCGAAATTTCTTACTCGCAGAGCGTATCATGAAGAACTACCACTGCACCCCACACACACACCCTCCACTTCCAGCCACAAACACTCACCAACTCTGGGCCGCATGGGATTTAGCTCTGGACACATGTCTACGCCAACTGCCTGAACTTCTCGCGAAGAGTCCAGGCGCGCCCAATAGTCCCCCAAGTCCCATTATCGGCACAGGCGCGCGCTCAGGACACAGTGGTCAGCGCGGATCATCTGGTGCTCCGAATACCGAGAAACCCTACCAATATATCCCGAGCCGCTTCTTTACCGATCAGCTCACTGCGTTCGAGGTGTGGATTTCACGCGGTGGTTCTGCACTAACAAAGCGTGGTCCTCTGTCACTACCTCTCCAGAACGGTGGGGATCGCTGTGACACGCCTGACGTTGTAAATGGAACCACTGCCCCTGATGCTGATCTTGTCCCACGTAAACCCCCCGATCAGCTCCCCATCGTCCTGCAAGTGCTGCTCTCGCAGCCCCATAGACTTCGGGCCCTGATTCTTCTTTCCCAATTTGTAGACCTCGGACCCTGGGCCGTCAACCTTGTGCTCACCATTGGAATCTTCCCATATATATCTAAGCTCCTGCAAGCCGCAGGCCAGGATCTGCGTCCGGTGTTGATCTTCATATGGGCACGCATCCTTGCAGTAGATCCCAGTGTTCAAGTCGACCTATATAATACCGGGGGATTCAAGTACTTTGCGAATGTGCTGGCGACGCAGGAAGACAACGAGCTGCCTAACAGCAGTGAACACAAGGCTATGTGCGCATTCATTCTCAGTGCCGTTGCAAGAGACTTCTATAACGGCCAGATGGCATGTTGGCGCGAAAGGGTGTTCGACGCTTGCTCCGAGCGCCTGGAAGAGGGCGACTTTCTGCTGAGGCAGTGGAGTGCGCTATGTATTGCGCAAATATGGGACTCCAATGATGAGGTCAAAGTGTATGGTGTAGATCGTGGGATTCAAGACAAGCTCATTCTCATGCTGTCTGACGACTCGCCTGAGGTCAGAAGCGCAGTCCTATACGCACTCTCGACTTTCATGGGTGCGGCTGGGGGCAAAGGTCAGGGTGGCGCTGGGACTGGGACTCAGTATCAGCTTGAAGAGCGCATTCACTTCAGGATGGAGGTGGCTGTTGCAACTGGAGCCACTCTTGCTGTAAGGGACGATGCAAGCCCAATGGTGCGTAAGGAGTTACTCGTGCTCATAAGCTGCCTTGTGCGCGAATGGCGTGGGCACTTCGTCGTTTGCGCGTGGATGTACTGGGAAGAAGACCGGCGATGGCGCGCAGGTGAACCCCAAACCCATCACCATCATCATGCCGAAGAGGAGGTCACAGCTCAGGCGCTCGCTGAATGGCTGGACGGATTTGGCGATGACGAAGGCTCGAGGGAAGAAAACCGAGTGTTACTCTCAAGCTTTTTTACAATCTTTGTGGTGCTCATGGAGTTGACAATTGACCCATACCACGAGGTTGCGACACTCGCACAGACCGTGATGGACTACATTTTTGCGCTGCTCCTCGCATCACCTTTTGCAAAACTTAACCTTGTCCCACCACTACCCGTCGATTACAAGCCCGCTGGTGCAAATGGCGTGCACTCACGTGTGAGCTCGGCACAAGGATCACCGCTGATACAACACCCGCCCTCACCGTCATTATCCCGTCCATCAAATACACTCCGGCGCACGTCATCCTTTGCAAACACACTGCGTCATCTTGCAGGGGGTATCCCTTTCCCCAGTAGCGATGAAGCACGCGCCCCGCCAAGCCCTGTACCATCCTCGCTCTCCCGCTCTGATGTCCTTGCTGCATCCCGTCCCCCATCACCAAACTTCAACGTTGCACAGTATGCTTCGCCCTATTCACGTCCGCCAACGCCATCAAGGGATAAAGAAAGAGACTTGGCTTCGCCTCCGGTGTCACCAACTGCAGGGACTGCGACCTTCCTACCTTCGCATGTGATGGAAGCGCTTGTTGAGGAAGATATGGTGCGTTTGCGAGCACGGCGTCGGGAAGGAGCACATGGGCGTCGTTCTGCAGGGTCGGGGCTCGGTCACGCAGGGGCTAGTGCCGGCGGTGGCCTGAACAGTCCATGCGAAAGTACATTCTCTATGGACTCGAATGTCAGCAATGTGCCGCTTGGCTGTGGGACCGGTAATGGACTGCGTGATGTACTGCCTTTGAAAAGCTCGTTTTTTGCTTGGTGTTGCGAATACTTTACGGAGCCGCAGATGCGCGTACGTGCAATGTGACATTTGTGGGTATTAAATGTTGATACTGATTGTGCTCTTGTTTTGTTTTTGCAGCAAACGGAGGCGGACGAACCAGGAAGCGTGCAGTACAATTACCAAGTGTGGAGGCAGCAGCGAAATGAGCAAGTCATTACAGAGACGCAGAAACAGGCAATAGTTGCTGGTGCGTACTATGTCCCGATGTGATAATTAACGCCAACGCTGCGCAGAGAGTTCAAGATGGGATCGTCCTGTGGCCAACCTGCACGTGAACAGTCATCCCTTGTGCATGGCAATGCATGCGTACGACCCCCACCTAGTTATTGCGAATGACAACGACATGATCAGGTTCGTGTGTGGTTTATCTTGTGCTGTAATGACCCTATTGACGCAATCACAACACAGTGTATGGGATTGGACACAACGCAAGCGCTTGAATTACTTTTGCAATGGTAATCCCAAAGGCACGAGCATCACGTCGCTGCAAATAATTAACCAGGATGTGGGCGGGATCATCATGACTGGTGCAGGTTCGTACTTAACTTCTTCGTAATCTCAAATACTTATAAGTTGTGTAGCCGACGGCATCGTGCGTCTGTACCGGAATTACGACCCCACAGTGAACCAAGGTCCACTTCAGATGGTCAGCTCATTCCGTGCACTGCATGAGTTGATTCGGGTGCGTAGGGGTAGTGGCCTTGTGCTAGATTGGAAACAATCGGGTGGCACGCTGCTGGTTGGGGGCGACTCTCGTATCATCCGTGTATGGGATGCCCACACAGAGACTCAAGTCCTGGTAAGAGGGCAATACCTCGTAGTGAGAACTAATTACTCATAACTTCAAAGGATCTAGAAACTAATTGCGACAGTCCTGTGACCTCTATCACATCTGATCAGGGCTCGTCGTCCACATTCATTGTTGGCTTTGCCGATGGCCTGGTCAAAGTTTTCGATCGTCGACTAGAGGAAGAGGACGCTATTGTTAGATCGTATCATGACCATCACTCATGGGTACAGAATGTCAAATACCACCCGCGCATCAGCGGTCAGTTCTTGTCTGGAAGGTGAGCTGAAGCCGTGTAGTGTGTGTACTTGGATTCACATAAATGCAGCCTCGCTGGCGAAGTCCGTCTGTGGGATTTGAGAGGCTCTGATACAGCGATTCAGGCTTGGGACTTACACCATACGGGCTTGTCTGCGTTCGATGTACATTCACAGACGGGCGTGTTCGCCACGTAAGTGCGATTTTGTTTTAGGAAGAATGGTTGGCTGACTAGGTTGCAGAACATCTGCTCTTACTCCTGCCAACTTTAGGCACCAGCGGCTTATGGTACACTCTATATCAGATTCATTGTTACTCTCCACGCTTAGCCTACCAACGGGCCTCAATGCGTATCCCTCTCGACCACCAACGCCTTATATCCCTAGGCATACGTCTTTCGCGTTCCACCCAATGGAGATGTTGTACGCTGTTGGGCAGCCTGATGGTTCTGGTGTGTTGCACGTGTTACTTGATATGAGTCAAACCGCTAATCACTCCTTGAATATCTAGTTAAGATCACTGGATGCAAACTCACATAGAGAATGTACATTCATGAATACCCGCGCATCACCATCATCAAATTATATGGTGGCCGTGTCCATTTTCCTTATTTTCACTGCTTTCTGAAGCCCGCTGGGCTTTTTCTTTTTACAACGTCCTTATATCTCAGCTCAACTAACTCGTAATCAGATCTTTCTGTAACTATTACTACTACGCCCTGATGTATCCCCAAATGATCGAAGCAAATCAGTCTGTCCGACGAGTTGAAACTTTTCTTGTAAAGCCCAACCCTTCTGGCTCTACACGTTCTTGCAAGTGCATAATATACCTATAATTGATCCTACAAGTCCAGATATACCGCCCACAGTTCAGTAAGAGTAAGTAAAATTATAACGAGGACCAAGACGATACGATGAGCTCGAAGATGTAACGTGAGTTCGTAATGTTAGTGAATTGATAAGAGAACTAAGTCGTAATGGGTGTGGTATGATGTGGTATGATACTTATCAAATATCAATCGCAATGGCATGATCTAAAGCATCAAAGTAGTAGCCTGAGCGTACGACAGGCCTTTCCAAGCGGGCGATTCGGGGGTAAGAGAGATGAATTCCCAAGGTTCATTAATCCCAATGTCGTGTCCAAAGTCGTCAAGAGCAATGACCGAACGAACAGGGGGAAGGATCTCAAAGTCAACATCTACGCACAACTTCGAGTCAGCGTTTTCATAAACGAATCTTGCAGCACCATACCTTGCGCCTTAGATAGTTTCTTGGTCCTGAACGTCACGAAATCCGCAAGCGCCATCTTGGAGAAACCGGATTCGTTTCTCGATGTTGGTGCGACATTAATGGGACGACCGGATCCAGTGAGGGTACGAGGGTCAGGCTCATCGCCATCCCAGAACTCCATGCTGGCCCTCCTGGAAGCCCGGTTTGAGTGCCCCTCCTTGAGCGCTGGTGCTCGTACCCTCGCCGCCGCTCTCTCTTTGCGCTCTTTCATCTGCGCGTGCTCCTGCCGCTCCTTCGTCTGGTGCCTAGCGTGCTCGTATGCACGCTGATCCTTCGCATCAAGTTCAATGAGACTATCTTCCACCGTCTCACGCGAATGCTGGAGGGACTTCTCAAAGGATATGGTAGACATGGATGGTTGAAGTTCTCAAAGGACAGAGTACTGTGTCTCACTTATATAGATGACATCCCGCAGCGGTGACGGCGGCGGCGGAAGCATTGCCTTTGAGGGTCACAGCACCACGGCCAAGTACTGGTTTGAAGTGGATGATAAATAGCTAGGATTGGCTCACAGCTTTACCAAGCTAAGGCTACTGTGGCCCATAGCCTATAGGGCCATCACCCAAGATAACGAAACTCCGATCGTAAACGTCATCACGTGACCACGTGACTCCGTGTGGCTCTCTAATTTGAGTCTTGCCTTCATCGGAGTGCCGGAGATGGATGCCCTGAGCACTACTGGGAAATAGTAGTCTTATCCTCAATCACCACTGTAACCGCAATCGACAGTAAACACGATCGTCTTCGAAATGATCCTGTAGCTCCACTAATTGCTACAGATGAGAATTTGGCCACTTCCTAAGTCATTCTGCCGGACAATGACTACGTAAAACACCTTGTTAAGGCCTACAGTGGAACTAGTAGTCCAGGAAGCGGCAGCGGCACCGAAATTGCAAACTCCCAAAGTATGCAGCTCACTCGGTTCTCGAGTGTTTCTCTATTTTTTCCCGCGCACTGTGCGACCCTTCATGAGTGTATGGACCATCGCTTTATAAAATATACACACCTCACTCACGTAGCTACCCACAGACTTCCATTTCGTCTCCTTCGGAGATAACAACAGATGAACTTACCAGTGAAGCCGGCCAACAATCAGCACATTCTTCATCAGGCATGCTGCAAGATCTTACCAAGGAACTGCAGAAGAGCTCGCCGTTTCCCATAACTTGCGGAGGCTTTGGGGACATCTATAAGTGTCAGTTGGCGAGGCCAGATGGGACCGTTCCAGTAAGACCAGTCTGTGCACTTGCGTCACATATTTTCCTGAATATAATGAAGGTAGCAAAGCGCTTCCATTCGGGATATTCTGATTCCCCCTAATGTCCTGCCTTAATATCTTACCTTACATAGTACTTAGAGGTCGCAACTCACCACCATATTTACCTTGACGACAACATGACCGATGCGAACAAACCCCCGACTCGAGAGATTGTCCACGTCCATGTCACTCACCCAGACCGCGACAATCTTTTCCGCATCGCAGCAACTCCCAGTGATTTGATCAAAAAGAATGTGAAGACTTTCGGCGTACAGTGTGCGCAATGTCAAAAAACATTGGATAAACTTTTGAAATATTCAAAGGTGCGTGCTGGTGGCTGATATATCTAAATCTATCACAGGCGCTTATCACATGTTTTCGTAGTGCAAGGGCGTCTGGTATTGCTCAAAAGAGGTATGATCTGCGACTTGGACAAAACAAGGTGGCAGCTACATGGTCAAAACTACGAGACGCCAAGCTGGTTCTTTCTGATACAAACAATAAAAAAATCAACCATGTCGAGGCTTCTTCTTTGGCGAAGGCGATGATTCTTCTCTCGGTCTGGGCCTCTTCGGCTTCAAAAGGTCGGGGAGCGGACAAAGTTCTATACCAGTAGCACGCTGTTGCGCACCATCGAGATATTCTGCAGCTTGTCTGTGGATATCATTCAGAAGAGTGTCGTCAAGCACTAGCAGGGGATATTTTGCCTCCGCCTTTCGATAACCATGTTGGAGAGCATCTGCGAAATGAGGAATACAATCGCCAACATCACGGCATGTCTCTGAAAGGACATCATCACAGACGGTTTGAAGTTCGTCAACAAAGGAGAAGAAGTCCCGGCGTGATGGGCTGCCGACCGTACCAGGGAATGCCAGCTGGAATTTTTCCCACTGAGCATCAAGGGAATGATTGGCGTCTGTCGTGTCCGTGTCCGTGTGATAAAAGAAGATCCAGGTAAAAGCCCACCATACGGATTCGATGTCGTGCAGGAAATTCATGCGAAATGGAGGGCGGGACGGGAGGCTTGTATCAGGTTTTCTACCAACTGGTCGGACGTTAGAAGATGTTGGGCGGAAAAGGTAGTTCTGTTTTTCTACTTCCACCGCCATGAAATGGATTGTTCCCTGGTGACGAGTTAACAGCGAAAGAGATCATCTTCAAAAACTCTTACCGTTCGAACATCGTGAGAAGTTTGTGAATCTATCTTCTTTGCGTACTCGAAGTCACCCAATTTCCCGATACCCCCGACCCAAATTACGTTCCCGACGCTGAAATCGCGATGAATCCAGCCTGCTTTGTGCATATAATACAGGGCTAAGGCTGAATGAGCGACTGAGGAAAGGAGTGACAGTGATTTGCTCACCCTTAAGTCCGTCGGACAAGCAAGTCAGGTTGTCGGCCAAAGAGGTGACATCCTTGACAGCGACTCCAACATCATCGAACACAGTGCGAGTATGGACTCTGCGTGGGATGCCGGTGTCATTTCGCGCAATACCGCCCAATTGTGTGGGAAGAAAGGCAGACAGTCGACCAGAGTCGGGTATATCGCCTGCGCTAGGTAAATGTGGTCTTGCGGAGAGGATGGGCCGGAGATCGATGGACACCCACTTCCAGCTATGATTATGCTCTTCTCCAACCAGCGGGTCCAGCGTCACGTCTGGGGTATCGTCGATTATGACATCCTTCCAGAGTCGGATTCCAACAAAGTGCCTCTTGGCATCCGCCAACTCATCCGCTTGCAGCTTCTCCGCACAGGAAGCCAGGATGCTTTCTAGGATCTCACCCTCTGATTGACGTTCAACTTCTCTCCATGAATCTTTAATGGCAACCTTCTTCCCCCCGGCGTCCGTGGCTTCGTACACGCGAGTTCCACGCCCAACCATAGAGTCTGCGCCATAGGTTGCAAGTTCACGCATCGTGGTGAACACTTCGTCCCCGATAGTGAATTTATATTGGATTTTCTTCCCGTCACGGACCCGCTCGACAGTGGGGTCCCATCCGAGCTCATTCATAGTAGAAGACGCAGACGCAGATCCAAGAGCGTAAAAGAGAGAGATAACACCGTCGATGTTCTAGATGTACCATGCCTGTTAGTACCCTGACACACAGCGCGATACGTTTGCGTACCTGAAAAAAGTCGATAGGTTCTGTAACTGCGAGACACGCACGGTTACTGAGCCACAGTCTTAATTGCGTGTCCTCGATTGTGATACCGAATGCAAATCGCCTACAGGGATCCTCCCGCATGATACTGTGAAGGCTCCAGATTATCTTCTGTTCATCCTAGAGGCTTTATGAGCGGACGCCGACAAGATCTGCAAGAACTTACGTCTCGGAGAGACTCGGTATCCTGTTCCTTCTTGAACTCGAATGGTACGGCAATGTCGAACCAATGCATCTTTGCCTCAGTTTCTTGATCGTTAAGTACAAGGTAACCATCAGGCCTGGAAGTGTTGTTGCGCTGCGAGAGGGGTGTTCCGTTTGGGTTCGCTAGGAAGGATACTCTGCGATTCGGGACTTCTGCCAAAATTTCGGAGATGATGCGACCGAGGGGCTTAAACACATTCTCTTCGGACCCTTTCGATTTGGCAGGTGGGGTAAAGTCCGTCCATCGCAGGCCACTCTCGTCGTCGGTGAGAATCTTGCTCTCTTTGTTGGTCAAGTTGTTGCGTATTCGCTGCAGATCCTGCTGAGAGGGCAAGGCACCGACACATTTCACTAGGCAATCGAATGGAACCTGCAGATACCTTCCCAAATCAGCGAGAACAGCAATGCGACCGAGTTTCAGATCCCCCGTGCGGTAATCCGTTTGTGATGTATGACGAGCGAATACAGCTGTATCTGGCGGCAGCATTTGTGACTTCTGTGATTGTGGTGTATGAGGAGGGGTGACCATTGTGATTCGATGAGGCAAGTAAGGTCAATTTGGCCTTGGGGAAATGAAACTACACAAGAACAAGACTCTTGGACGTTGAAAGCGCAATGTGGAGGGGCCCTTGAACTCGTACCACCACCATGGTCGTTTTTTCCCACGCAAAATTTGCGGGCAAGGTAGATGTAACGGTCACTCAGAGATCGTGCTCGTCACTGACTGCTTCTCACCCTTGTCTAAAACGTATTGGACTCATTTATTCCTATAGCTACAGCTACTCTACTATATGCTCTGCCGACGTACTTACTACCCGTTTCTGTCCCCACTGCCTCTCTTTACCGTTATCCCCCGAGCCTCAGTAGTATAAAAACAGAGTCCATTCGTAGTCGTACAGTAGTGTTTTCTGGACCCAAAATATCAGACTTTAATCCTGTTATTTCCCGAGAACGTTCTTCTCTTGTGCCATTGACTTGGAGCTTCGCGAGCTAAATAGTCACTGTCACAGTAGAGCAACGCCTGCTCACAGTCAAATACTGGCCTTCCCTAACCCATGTCCCACTCTTAAAAACACCCAGAACTGACATGAAAGACATTGCACCATACACTACACCCCGCCTGCAAAAACTCATAAAGACCCCGAACACATGGGCCCAACATAACCCCAGTGTAACCTACAGCAACCAAGCCAACTCCCCCGATCCCCACAACATAAAAAGCAAACAGCGACATGCCGGGTACCTGTAAGACGAGGTCTGAATCATACATACTGAAAGTCGTCCAAACGATGAAACTTACCACGTGGCTCTGCCACCCCACCCGGCCCACTAAGTAAGACTCACCCGCCCACGCAAAACAGCTGGCGTCTGCCCCGCGTAATAAACCATGAGCATAACTCCCACAGCGAAACATAAACGCCCCATACAAAGTAAGGTGGAAATGGCCACCTGGTCGCACTGCCCCGCAGTAACCTCTGAACGAAAACATGGCCACAAAACAAAAACACTGCCTCCCTGACCACACCTAGACTCAACCGATACACTCCGACCTGCCATCACCATAGTAAGCCACCCATCCACGTAAAAAGACTGCAGCAGCCCTGCTATAACCTCCTCCCCCCAAGCTAACCGGGCCAATGCTAAGCCTCACTCCCACACAACAACCTCAAGGCCCCTCGCCCAATGTAAAAAGCCCTGAACATGCCTACCCCCTCAGCCTCGGTCATCACCACGACCTCCGGACACAGTTACTGCCCCATTCGCCAGCTGGCACCGTGCACCTACCACGACACAATATAAATACTGTGCACCGATTGAACGAACCTCCCCACTCATCAACATGAAGGACTCCCATCCCACATCTATTAAGATCTCTGCCCAAGCATCCCGCCCCTACCCAGGCACTCCACGCCCCAATCCATCCACACCCCGTGTCGGGCCTAAATTCTTCCCGCAAAACATTTTGCAGGACGATGACGATATGGACACCATCACCCAGCCCCGCAGCACCACATCCCCCCTCCCTGACCCATTGTCGCCCACCTCCCCGTTGACTCCCACCCCACCTGCGAGGGTCGGTCAAGTCCATACCCCGCCATCTGACCTGCTCCTGTCCCCAGAAGGCCAAGGCTCACCCCTGCTGGGAGATCTGAGACGTAACAATAGCGGCCTTGCAGGATCTATGCATGCCCCCAGTGATGAGGAGGAGGATCATCCGATGAGCGCCCCCGCCGCCCAACACACCCCAAACGCTGAGGAACAGGCCATTTTAGCACACCTCGCGCTTGCGGAGAAAAACCGCTCAGTGGTCCAACACGACGGCCCCCAACACAGCACCGTTCTGCCCCAATTCACCCCTACCCCCCTCGGTGGATTCCCCCTCATTCATATGTCACACTCGGCACAAATCTTTGACCACCTAGACAACAAGGTGCTCCTAGCCTGGTTCCAGGTCGAACACCCGAAATTTGTCGTCCGTGTATTTGACTGCACCGGAAGGGATGTATCTGAGAAAGCAGCCATTCTTGCTGAACGCATCCGGGCCAACATCGCGGTAGTCGCGAACTTTATCCATCAAGGAGCACAACCAGTGAGAGTCTCCCCCCCCCAACCGCAAGGCGGGAAAGATGTGAAGGAGCTCCCCCTCAGCTTCCTCGTCCATAACATATCCTTGGAAGCGAGAGACCTCATTGTATCACAGCGCATATGGTCTACCTCGGACATAACCTTTGAGGCACGCCCCTTCAGCTGCTACCGCCCACCTGACCTCCTTTTCTGTATCACCGGCTTCACGACCTCAGACACTGACGTAATAACAAAAACAGTCGCGGACGTCTGGGCATACGAAGACAACCGCGCCCAGATCAACGACATCCTCTCGATGAGTGAGATACCAGAAGAGAAGGTCCATGTGGCCATGTGGGACTTGATTAGATCCATCCACGTAGAGCGTCTCGACTTTAAGATTGCTGGCGGCCTCCCAGTCCCCCGCTTCAACATTTTCGCGCACAGCCCCACCTGTGATGCAAAAGCTTGGACAGAACTGCGCTCCTTCCTCCACATACTGGAGTACCCCACGGGCCTAGACGGCTGCGGCGCCGCAGTCGCCCTGACCCCTTGCCCCATTTGCCACTCCATTGCGCACCCCCGCGGCCTATGCCCCTTCCCCTCCGTCCCACAATGGAACAGCCCGAAGACCAGCAACAAATCCCTCCCTCAACCCTCGCGGTATGTCGGGAACGGCAAAGGTCGTGGACGCCGCCAACAAGCCTAGACCACCTCTACATACCTGACCTGTAACATACTGCACATTAGCCCATCCCCACTCAGTCCCCTCCCACTTATCTTGTACGTCTTTTCGTAGCTCACATTCCAAACGGTCTCTAGAATACCCTAACTCACGCTCACACAGCAACAACGGTCTTTTCGTGTTATCCTGCGCATCCACAACTGAGTCACACCACCACCTGGTAACTCCAACCACCACGCTATAAGTGACATCTTGTCTAGTCTAACCCCGACCTACACTAACCACAGACCCCCCTGAACCAACTGTAGCCCAACTACTACAGACAAAGCGCTCAGGAAGGAACTCTGGACTCAGCCCACGTGAGACCCGGACTGACACTGTTAGAGTCGACTGCCCACATCTACTGACTGCATAAGCAGGACAGGAAAGCGTCGGCGTCTCTGAAAAGCATGGCGCATGCCAGACCACGGAAGCCTATTTAGGCTAGGACGAGCCGTGCCGAGAGGCTGAAGTCTTAGTTAGTATGTGCGACCGGTTGAATGGGCGCCCCTCAAACAGAAAGCTCTGACATAGTCCACCCGTGAAGCTGGGAAATGTCACCCCTGACCCATATATTAGTCGTGCTATGGGTAAAGTAATCCAACTGCCAATATCAATACATACAACAACCCCCCCCCCCCCCCCTGGTCTGTCTTCTGGTCTGTCTTCTGGTCATGGTTCTTGCCTCCCCGAGCACAGAGGGAGGTCTCATCCTGTCGCCGGAGAACCTCCCAATGATGCGCGAGGGGAGTTTGGTGGCGAAGTACCCCCTCCTCGGCCACACCAGGCCCCTGCCTACCCTACCGCAGACAACAACACAAAAAAGAAAACAAGGGCAAATATCCTAATTGCCACGCTAAACACTAACGGTCGAGCGTCTGGCACTCTCGGCCCGAGCCAAAGCCAAACATCTAAGTGGCCTGCTATAAACCAAATGATGAGAGAGAAACGTATAGGGATTTTGTGCCTGCAAGAAACTCACCTAACACACGAGCACGAGCGCCAAATAGACAACCTCTTCTCCAGACGACTGTTGGTACTCAACTCTAGCGATCCTGACCGCCCAGGCAACTCAGCAGGTATTGCTTTCGTAGTAAATAAAGAACTCACGAACACCGCAAACGTGAAAATGACTGTCCTCGTCCCAGGACGGGCAGCTGTCCTATCAATGAAATGGCATAACGAAAAAAATATCACTCTCCTAAATATCTACGCACCGAACAACGCACATGAACACCCCATCTTCTGGACGAAGGTTAGGGAAAAATGGCTGGAGGCAGGTCTCAACAACCCCGACTTCATGCTGGGAGATTTCAACCTTACCGAAGACCCCCTGGACCGATCTCCCGCCAGACTAGACAATGAGAATGCTATTGAAGCGCTAAGACAAACGAGAAACGCACTGAATCTCCAAGACTCCTGGAGACTGACTTTCCCCCACCGACGGATGTTCACCCACAGCAGCAGCAACAATGACTCCCTCTCGAGACTCGACCGGATCTACGTCTCAGCTGCCCTCAATGAAAGCACCACGGACTGGGACTCATATATCAGCCAAGTCCCCACCGACCACAAAATGGTACTCACCCGTTTCGCCCCCCCGGGGCTACCACACATTGGAAAAGGACGTTGGGCGTGGCCCATTGGCATCCTGTCGGACGAATCACTGATAGAGAAGATTGTCAAACTAGGCATTGAGACCCAACAAGAGATCGAAAAGATGACTCACCGCGACGACACAATGAACCCACAGATAGCGTGGATGAACTTCAAAAGCACCATGAACAGCCTAGCGAAAGATACCGCCAAGGTGCACATGGCCAAAATAAACCAACATATTAGACAACTAACGAAAGACCTACATCACACGACGAACTCACAGAGCCTTGACACCTCCAACGACCTTAGGTCCCACTGCATCCTCCTGGAAAAAGAGATTGAGCACCTGCAGAAAAAGCGTTACAAGAACGCTCACCTTCGAGCCCAAGCCCAGTGGGCGATCAAAGGGGAAACCCTGTGCAAATACTGGTCAAAGGTCAACAGCCCCAAGAAGCCCAGGGATATTATATATGGCCTCCGGAAGCCAGGCTCCCCCCACCTAACGACAAAATCTGAAGACATGGCGGAAATTGCCAGAGATTACCATGATAAAGTACAACAGACGGACCTGCTCCCTGAAGAGATAGAGTTAAGGCATCAGACCATCATAGAAACACTGAGCAACATACCGTGCAAGCAACGTCTCGAAGTACCGCCCGACACACTCCTCGAACCCCTCCGCAGAGAACAGATCCTGGAGGCGCTATGCTCGTCCAAAGCTGGTAGCGCAGCTGGGATCGACGGCATCCCATACGAGGCCTGGAGGGCTCTACATGAGCACCACACCGCGGCCAACAGGTCCAACAAGCCGAATTTTGACGTTCTAAGCACCCTGACGTATGTTATCAACGACATACAAATAAACGGAGTCCTGAAAGATGTTAAGACCGTGCACAAAGGGTAGGACTGATTCCGAGGGGCTTGGCTTCAGCTCATGCGCTGCACCCCTTACCCGAGTATGTGCCCTTAATTTCAGAATGATGTCCGAAGAAAGTCCAAGGACGTCCGAAGCGCGGGAAAGTTCGGAAGGACTTTCCGGACGAGTGCAAGTAACTTCCGGACGAGTGCGGGAAAGTTCCGGAGGAACTTCCGGAAATTACGATGAGGTTTCGTCCTGATACGGATACGTGTAATGGCTACTTAGGACAAGTCCTAAGTAGAAGCAAACAGAGGAAAGGCTGCAAGGACAAAGTCCGAAGCAGAATAGGTCCGGAGGACCACGGGAAAGTTTCGGACAAACGTCCGGAAACTTCGGAGGATCGGATGAGCGGATAAGCGGAGCTCTGGCCTAGGGAATTTCTCCCTAGGCCCGAGATGGATATTGACTAAGTCGATAGACTAGAACTGATATGAGGATTTAGAGTGAGATCTAGTGCGAGGACTAATATGATATTCAGACTGAGGAACTACAGGACATATACAAGAGTTTATATACTAAGGAAATAACGGAAAGATCAGGAAGCAAGCGTCTGAGGCTATGTATGAAGCATAAGCAAAGTTATCAAGCGCAAGTCGGAAATGAAGCATAGGTTAACGGATCAGTAAGCGTACCGGTAGTAAGTATAACCGAGATACCGAGGACAAGGAATACCGAATAGAGGAATAGGCTGTGTTAACGTTATATGTGTTACGACTAGGATAGGTCGAGCTCTCCCTAGGCGGATTGCCTAATCTGATAGCGGGCTCGCTACTGGAGAGACGGGGATCTTCTCTCGAATGAGAGGTTCGGGGGTTCCACTAAAGGTAGCATCGGCTTTCCTTTAGGTGCGGCTTAGACTGAGTGATTGGGATGATCACACAGAGGAAGTTCTGATGAAAACCTAGTAGAATCAAGTAGGGAATATACATGATTCTGTCTGCTCTATATACTGTCGTCCGTGTGCACAGACCAATACTTCGTATGGTAGGTAAGTATGAGTGTGTCTATACAAGGGCATCTTATCTGATGCCATGCGGGCGATTATCTATCCATGAGGCTTACCATGCCTCTTCTATCTGTCCTCAAGGCGAAGCATGCCTTGGAGTCTAACTGCGCATGCTGCGGCATGCGGCTTCTCTTCTGACCATGAAGCAGAGCTTCTTTCATGATCCGGGTCGAGGACCATCTAGGTCCGTCCAGATGTTGCCTAGGCTGGTCTAGGTCATCTAACGGCATCCAGGCCGTTCTAGGCGTCTCTACGAGTCTCCGTTGAGTCGGTAAGTCTTCCAATGACGGTGTATAGGCGGGATAGGGGCTAAGGTCATGGTGACCTCCGTAGGAGGGGTTCTCGGTTACATGTTATTGTAACAATATGCACAGGAAATGAATTAGGAAGCTTATCGTATATCGGATCGGATCGGACCGGACCGGACCGGATGTCCGGACAAGAAGCGTGGATATACGGGATATGATATTAGGGCAATAGGACAAAGGATGAATGATGCAGGCTAGCTGCGGAGGTATGGAGGTCCGATGTACGGAGGTAAAGGGATCTGGACATGGATGCGCGGATGTGGATGTGCAGAGGTGCAGGGATCCGGATGGGTAGAGGACTGGAGACATGGATAGGGCGTCCGAAGGTCCGGATGAGGCGTGTGAACATTATCGGATGTAGGTCCGGAATACGGGATATGACAAAAGACTCCAACTTTACCCTCGGTTGGATGTGCCCTCTGTATAAGAAGAAAGACCATACCACAATAGAGAATTATAGGCCAATAACCCTGTTAAACACGGACTACAAACTATTAACAAAAGCACTGGCTATGCAACTAGGGAGGATAATACATACCCTAGTACATCCTGACCAGAGCGGGTTCATCCCGAAAAGATCCATATTCGACCCTATCCGCCTGGCGCAGGCAATGGCGACATATGCGGACATGCTGGAAGAAGACAGGGTAATCATAGCATTAGATCAAGAAAAAGCGTACGACAGAATCAGACACGATTACCTACTCACCACGCTGACCAGTTTCAACCTGCCACCACTTTTCGTAAACACAGTAAAATCCCTATATGAATCGGCTTACACGAAGGTAGCCATAAACGGCTTCCTTAGTAGCCCGTTCCAAGTCACAAGAGGGGTGCGCCAAGGCGACCCACTCTCATGTCTCCTTTTCGATCTGGCCATCGAGCCCCTAGCGTGCGCTCTGAGGAACTCCCCAAAACTGTGGGGATACAACGTACCAGGACTGACAGAGAAAATAATCGTCAACCTATATGCCGACGACACTACAATCTACCTAGCCAAGGAGGACAGGTACTCAGACCTCGAGGACATCCTCCAATCTTGGTGCCGGGCATCAGGCGCCAAATTCAACCTGGAAAAGATGGAAATCCTACCTATTGGTTCCCCGGCGCATCGAGCATCAGTCGTAACCAACAGAAAATTCAACGAGGACGACGAACCTTGGTCTGACCACGTCAAGATTGCAAGTGATGGTAACCCCATCAGGACCCTGGGAGCCTGGGTAGGGAATGAGCTGGACCACGCTGCCCCCTGGGAACCGGTACTTACGAAAATAGAACAAAACCTGACACGGTGGAACTTAGGCCACCCCACACTAGATGGCAAGCGACTCATTGTCCAGATGGTGGTGGGAGGAATGACGCAGTTCTTAACCAAAGCACAGGGCATGCCAAAACCAGTTGAGACCGCACTAACAAAATGCATCAGACAATTCATGTGGGACGGGAGAACAACCTCACCCATTAGCCTCGGCAGGTTGTATCAACCTAAATCAAAAGGCGGCATTGGCCTCCTGAGCATTCATGCCAGAAACCAAGCTATCGAGATTACCTGGCTACGCTCATACATGGACGTATCACCGTCACGCCCCTCCTGGGCATTTGTCACCGACGCCATCATCAGCTCCTTGAAAGCAGCGTACCCAAGTGCCTCTGACGATCCCCGCTCCTTCCTTACAGCCTGGGCCCCACCGGCACAGGGCCTGCGGGTGTCCTCGCTGTCCAAAAACATATCCAACCTACTAAAAACCGCCAAAAAACATTGCGTGAGCTTCGCACCCATCAAAATGCACACAAACCTTAAGCTCCTGCTGCCTGCTTGGGACCACATGGGCGCCCCGCCCAAGACCTACAATAAGAAAAAGGACGCATGTCTCCGAACGGTTCACAGGATCAGGACGGTGAACGACCTCTTCTCCCTCACGACCCGCCTAAGGACCAACGGACCTCACCAGGCCAGGCGGAACTGTGCCTGCAACCCCTGTAAAAACGATCTGGTATCTGGATGTCCCAACCCCCACAAATGTGCCAGTGCAGCGCAAAACATCCTTCAAAAGCTTCCCTCCAAGTACGACTACTCATACTCCCCGCAAAGAGATAACCTAACCTTGACGCACCGAAGGAAAGAGAAAAACACCAGAGCCATCCTGAGCCAGCGGGGAGAGGTCACTTTCGACCCCTCCGTCACCGAAAACGACCTGTCTGCCTGCATGAGGATCTTCACCAATGGGAAGGAACCCACCTACCCCCCTGCCTATAGGCTATGCGCACCCCCAGCCAGAGAACCGCTGGTCGATGACCAAACCATCATATACACTGATGGTTCGTGCCTGAACAATGGGAGAGCAAACGCGAAGTGCGGCAGCGGAATCTGGATCTCGCCCGAACACCCGCTAAACCGAGCAATCAAAGTTCCGGGGGACACACAATCCAACCAACTGGGAGAACTCACTGCAATACTGGTGGCACTACAACTCGCCGACCCTCGAACCCCACTAAAGATAGTAACGGACTCCAGGTACGCCACCGAAGGCCTAACGTCCCACCTCAGCCACTGGGAGGATCGAGGATGGATAGGTATATCGCACGGCGCCACGCTAAGGGCCATTGCCTACCACCTACGGAAGCGAGCTGCTCCAACGGCCCTCCTCTGGGTGAAAGGACATGCCGACAACGAGGGCAATGAACAAGCCGACCACCTCGCGAGTCTTGGCGCTGCCAAGGCCCTAGACGACGAGGTGGACCTCTCCATTCCAGACAACTTTGACCTACAGGGAGCAAAATTACGCTCAGTGACACAAGCCATAGCCTACTCCAAAATATCTGGGCAGACACACCTTGAATACAACCGGAAAACGATAGAACTGCTGGACGTAACTAGACATGCCGTGCACCAAATATCAACCAACATGGAAACCGATGAGACAATATGGCTCAGCTGCAGGAAAAAGGACATTGCGAAGAAAGTTCAGATATTCATCTTCAAAACGCTACACAACGCTTACAGAATAGGTGAATTTTGGCTGAACATTCCTCAGAATGAACACCGCGCAATGTGCTCGGTGTGCCGCAACGAAACTGAATCAATGGACCATATCCTGACAGAATGCACCCACCCAACTCGGAGGACCATCTGGATGTTAGCACGCGATCTTTGGCCGTCACAACACGGTCGATGGCCAGAGCCGACCATTGGCTCCATCCTTGGGTGTGGCGCCCTGAACCTCCCACACACTACTGATAACGCAGATCCAGAGGACAAAGCAAGGGCAGCGCGGAAAAGAGGCGCCTCGCGCTTGCTGAGGCTACTCCTGTCGGAATCTGCACACCTTATATGGACCCTGAGATGTGAACACGTCATCGGCGGCACTGCGCACCCGGAGGAAACCATCGCCAAACGATGGCAGAATAACATAGACCGGCGGTTACAAATAGACCGAGCAATAGCGTGCAAGAAGAAATCCATCGCACAAGTCCGGAACACGTGGGCTGACGTAATTGAAACAACCCCCCCAATGAGTAACGACTGGGTAACCACCCATGAGGTTTTAGTGGTATTAGACTACCCAGGCCCCCGCAGAACGGAGGAACCGGGTAGTACACAGAGTCCCACACTACCCTACTGACAGTAGGGCGTGCATAAGAGCATTTTTCCTCGGACGATACCTAGGTATCGCTATAAGCGTTTATGTAAGGCTCGACGGTGTCAGTTGTTACATAATAGACTCGCTTTTCCAAAAAAAAAAAAAAAGAAAGCGCAATGTGTCAGCGATGAATGAAACTCCGACTGAATTGAGCTGAGCGGCTGACATGCCAAACCCAATGACATGCAGTGGGATACAAAATTCCTGAAGTCCATGACAGAACTGGCTACTGTGGCCCATAGGGCCATCATGCGTCATGATGGGTGAATATATTTTACTCCGCTTATTCAGAACTTATACTGAAGCATGCTTGCTTAGCAGGGGGACTTCTTCAACCGCCTTTTCTCAGACATTTGTCCCAGTAGATCATGACAAGAGATGTTCCAACGAGACGTAGAGCAGTCTTGCTCGCCATTTTCATCGCTTTTGGTCAGTTCACTCTCGTCACTAGTACTACCATGTGCTCACTGAACTCTTCCTCGCAGGAGGTGCGCGGATGTCATACACAGAATAGAAAATGTACGTCATTTTTTAGCAACTGCAAGATTCCTATTTCTTTGCTCATATAGGCAGTAGATTAATATCCATTTAATCAAAATTCGGTGATAGGCTTCTTGTTTGGGTATGATATAGGCGTCATTTCCGTATGTACTCATACTTCCTCAGTCCTCGACATATCTGAACTTTTCGTCTACTTCAGGGATGTCTGATTTTATCTGCCAATTCGGCCAAGAAGGAACGAATAGCCAGTACTACCTGTCAAGTTCGAGACAATCGATCATTAATATTGTCTCTGTTCTATCGGCTGGGTAAGACCGCAATATCTGATTCCACTCTGTGCTGACATTCATACTCATCGTAGCACGTTCTGGTGGGGAAATTATATCTCGTTGCTTGTAATATGGTCTGACGATACCTAAAGTGGAGCCATCGCTCAAGCGTTCACATCTGATCGGCTGGGACGCTGTGGATCCATTCTGTTCTGGTCGGCTATCTTCACTGTCGGCGTGGCTATCCAAACCAGCACGACATACTCTCTTGTTCAGTTGCTCATAGGGCGTCATATCGCAGGCTTAGGTGCCGGTTCATTGTCAGGTTGGTGCTGATGTCAGGATATGACTTTGTGAATCTAACTACATCTATTCAGCTATTGTGCCCCTGTATAACGGAGAAACGGCACCGAAAGCTATTCGTGGTACAATCTTGGCTATCTATCAAGTCCAGATTATCTCGGGGTTCGTGAAGTCTTCATCCTCCATTGTAACAATAGGTAACACTTGTTATCTAGCGTATTTTTGAGTTATGTGTTTGAACTTGGAAGTCACACAATCAACAACTCTGCGTCCTGGCGACTCCCTATCGGATTGCAAATGGTCTGGGGTATCATAATTTTGTCTGGAATGTTTTTCCTTCCAGAATCTCTGTACGTGCAACTTCTGAGAACCTCTCATTTCAAACTGATTTGACCTTCATTAGTCGACATCTTCTCGGAACTGGACGAGGTGACCAAGCGCGCAAGGTCATTGCAGAACTCAACGGAGTCCCAGAAGACGACCCTCTTGTGATTGAGATTGTTAGGGAACTCGATTTTGCTATCAGAGCAGAGAATGAAGGTGGCAAAGCGACTTGGTTAGAATGCTTCTCCACGAGAAATGCACTGTGGCGTCGGACAATCAATGGCATGGTGCTTCAATTTATTCAGCAGCTTAACGGCCAGAACTTTTACTGTAAGATCCTTCGTGCTGATTTATTCTGACCCCTAATGACTATTGGTGACAGACTTCTATGGCGACACCTTCTTTCAGAGTGCAGGTGCAGGGCGAGTCTTAAATCTCTCCACTTAATGCTGTTTAGCTCATGAAATGGCAGGCTTTCACCTTATATCATCCAGACGATTCTTGGAGCGGTGTCACTTTTTGGAACTCTCCCCGCGCTGTACTTCATCGAGACTTGGGGTCGCCGAAAGGTATTCCTTCTTCCACTAGACGATCAGAGCAGAAATTTACTTTTTTCCTAGTCCATGCTCCTTGGCGCGTCTGCGCAAGCTGTCTGTGCACTAATTGTCCGTGCACATTATCCGTTGGCAAACAGTGCTGGACTGATACTTCCGCTAGGTCGCTGTGATTGGGCATGCTACCCTTGCGCCTACTGGAACGCCAACTTCAGCACTTACTCCTCGTAATAGAGCTGGGGGCAACGTTGTCATTACTTTTGCAGTATTTCAAGTGTTCATCTTCAATACGACTTGGGGATCTACTCCGTGGGTGTACCTCGGAGAGTCTTTCCCTCTTCGAGTGCGCCCCAAATCAATTGCTTTCGGGTGTGCGACAAGTATGATTGCTCCCTTTTCGCTATCTGAATTCGCTACTCACGCTTGTTCAAGACTGGTTCTGGAACTTCATGCTCTCGTACTTCTCTCCAAGGATTGTCGATCGGTGAGTCTAAACTACAGCCAAAGATTCTGGGACATTTTTCGATGTTTGAACACCTCGCCAGGATTGGTCCAATGATAATGTTTGTCTTCTTCGGCATGCTTGTCTTTGGATACATCTACGTGTATTTTGCCATTCCTGAAACCAAAGGTCTAACTTTAGAAGAGGTGATGATTCGTGCGCGTTGTAAATTGCTACCCATCTGATGAATAACCCAGGTGGACGAGTTGTATCGCTCTGGCATCGCACCCTGGCGATCAGTAGGCTGGCGACCGAGCGAGAAGCATTATCATCCCGAAGTACATGAGAAACAGGGGTCGGTGAAGGTACAACAATTCAGAGAGTGAGTCTGAACAATGTTGGGTCTTGCAGAATCTAGCTGCTATTCGACCCTAAAGGGTTTCTGGACCAGGCTCAAGGCTCAGAGGAGAGGAAATATCATGAAAAACTACTGAAGACCCAGACTCATACTGATAACTGGTGAAAAGATAACTTGCTTATGTAAGCTACAAAAGTGCCAACATAAGGTAAGGTAAAAACAGTCTCTACAAGCCCAGCCAGAAATGAATCCCTACATCGGACTCTGGAAAATTGCTAGAGATATAAGTATATATGCTGCCATATTACGTATTGATATGATGAAGCGGATCGCGATGGAGTCCATCATGATCGGGCCAATGTTGTGTCATGTGCTATCTACGCCCTCCATCGCGAATGTTCGGGATGGGTATGTCTTGTTTTCTATTTGTTGTTAGAGTATAGCTGTACTCGGTCTAGATTTGTCCTTGTTCTTGATGTGTCGGTCTCTACAGAAGTAATTTCATGAAGCTACAACATACAATACACCAAACCTCAATATTCAATACAAGCACCTTTCTTCCACAATCCTATGCCTGAAATCTGACTGCATCTTTCTGCTTGGTTCGAATTGGCTATTGACCGGGAAAGACAATTTGTAGCCTAAACCACTGTCGGAGTATGCTCTGTCCCTCGGCTTGTAGCCCACGTTTCTGGTCCCTACAATATTCCGGTTACTATGGTCACATCCACTGCAACAGACTGATGGAGTGCTTACCAATCTGTTATTGATTCTCTGATTCTTGATTCTTCTCGCGAACCACTCTGCAGCAGTAGAACCAGTCTCGAAATTTTTGTCAGGTCGCTTCTTCACCGCTTCTGCAATAATATGACCGGATTCGACAAGAGCCCGCAGGACCTTCGAGTTGCCCGGGCGGGGGAAGAAAACCAAGGACCACCGCTCATATTCAGCCTGTACACCAGGAGGTGCACTATCCACAGTCATTCGACAGATTAGCAAGGTTGACAATTCAAGTACTCATGCACGCACACAACACGGTGAATGTTAGATTGCAGGATGCCTCCGCTGAAAAGAGATAACGCATCTCCAATATTGCAGACAGCATGTCCAGGGATGGGCTATCAGTAGATAAGTGTCTGTTGTACGTGCACGCGAGCACCAGACTCGTGCTCACTCGAATGTAGGACCACTCTTCGTGACCTGGGGGAAGTACTTGGAGTCCACCGAGGCGATTGTGCAAGAAGCTCTGGTAAAGTTTGATTAAGAAGACAAAACCCACGTGGTGTCCAGGTACCCACCAAGCTGCCGAAATCAGTATGCGCACCTATAGCAGGGATTTTCGCTGCTTCTTTAATCTGCACAGGAGGGTTACGAATACATCTAGTCTCACTACCACTATGCTCCTCCATGTCATGCAGACTCTCCAAAGTCCCTTTCGGCAGTCCAAGCTTGTCGTTGAATATATTCAATACAACATATGTCACTTCGAGACCTTTGCGGGCAAATGGTGCAATCGTGTTTTCCATGCGAGCATTTACGGTCGATGGGTAGGTGCGGTGAATGACCTGCGGGTATGCCAGAGCATCATCCTTAGAAACGTTTATGAATTCGACAGAGTCCAAGGTGCCTGCATTTGCGTTAGCCTACTACTTAGTAGTAGATTGGTCTAGAAATCCTACCAGCTGCATCAATCGCATTAGCCCCTGCTTTCTTGTATCTGATAAGGAACCCGTATAAAAGAGAGGCGCTCATGAGCTAGATCAAAACCAACCCGAAAGATCGACCGTTGTCTCCTTGCTCGAACGCCATAAGTTCTTCGAAGGGCAAAGCCATTGTCTCAGCTCCCATATCAAACATCTCGCTGACTTCTTGGTCTGCGCCATGATTCTTTAAACTGTTAGAGTTAGGTCCGGCGCAAATTCAATAAAATATTTAAACATGACGTACTACCAGAATCCGATAGTCGTCGCAGCCTCCCACAGTCGATTTACTTCCTCCACATCCCCAGCCTTGATGAGCTCATAATCAATAATCGAGAGTGGATGTGTTCGAACATCGTTGGGGAAAGGAGGAAGAGTACTTCCAGGCATAATATGATCTAAATAAGGATGTGAGAATGGTCATCGTAGTATGGTTAAGAGTGGATATACCGACTTTGAGTGGAGGCGGTAGGGTAAGTACTAGAGAATGCTTTGAAAGTGCTATGGGAACTTGAAGGCGACCATTATATACTATGCGAAGTAGTGCAATCACCACCTGACTTCCAATAGCATCAGTATTACCTATAAGTACTAGTTTACCTAGTGACTTTCCTGTTAGAATCATGGGGCAATCACAGCAGGGTTAGAAATATTTAAGATAGGTTTTAATGTTATCCGGAATCCTAGCTGCCAGACGACAGGCCTTCAAAACGTCGTGACTCAGGTCAAGGGGACTGGGTCAACTAGAAGGTAAGCACATAATTTACTCCACCGACTCGACCACATCGACCAATTTGAATCGGTTCGTCGACAGGAAGATGACGATGCACTATCTTTGAATCGCGATTGGTTGCATATAATGTACATTACATCCTCCTGGGTTCAACAGAATGATCTTTGCTCCAATGATATCCATCAGATCAGGCATGAGTCAAATGAAGACTACGGTTCTCTTCGCTACCCCGCTGACCAATGACAGAACTTGCGAGGTATTGGGAGTCACCGCTGATGAAAAGGGCGAATGTGATGAAGACGGGCCGATGGCCCCACACTGAGGCTTACTTCATTCGCCAGAGGACTTAATGCATGTGGGTTCATTGATCAAGAGTAGGCTGCACCAATACTGGCAGCTATGTAACAATAGTAGATAATTTACTTTGCGATGCCAATGCGCCATGCACCGCCACCTCAGCACGGCGCGGGAAGGTAATGGTGGAAACAATGTGATGACCAAAATGTACTTCATAAACCCTGTCGTCCGGGGTAATGAAGTATAGGTGGCGAAAGGAGGGGAACATCCGGGATTCTGGTATGGAGGTTAAGGATCCATCACATCTCCTCTCAAGTAGTTCTAGGTCATCGCTGGCGACACGAGCTCCATCCGGATTCAGAAATTCCACAGTGTAGATCTGGTGCTTAGGGATCTGCACGGGTACGGGTACTACTGGGGTACGGGTACGGGTCGGGATTCTAAGACCCGCGCTCTTACCCGTACCCCAGCTATACCCGTGCCTTCCATAAATGGTAGCACCTCCTGCATCAGTAATAGCGGACGCCATACTTCCCGCGTGCATGCTACAACCAGCACCACCACCAACACCGGCACCTAACGCACCTTCCCAAGTCCACCAACTCCACGTTCACAGCGCGCGCGCCCGAAACGCGTCAACAAGTGTTGACGCGATGCAAACACACGCGGACAACACGCGAAGACGAAAGGACAAGAGAATCGAGGAAGGGAGAAGGGATGGTATAGAGATGAAGGAGGAAAGAGGAACTCGAGGAGACGAGACTTTGGGCACGCTGAAAGTGAGTACTCACATTGAAGACTCTACCCCCAGCAACAACAACGACGTCATACGCGTCACGTCGCCAGCGCCTATCTTTGTGCGCCCAGCACTCGCACCACCACATCAGGAAAACAACTCAAAATTGATATGACCAGTTAGACCTGACAAATAAAACCCATTATGATACATCTAGATTTAGAATTACATATTATGATCTTTGCACAACATGTGTATGAAGAAATACATGACAATGTCAAGGACATATCAATTTGCTATGCATCTTATAAGTATACAACAAATATATGAAGGGATATATAGCTATGCTAGGAACATATCATTTTGATATGCCTCTCACAAATATATGACAATTATGTGAAGAAATATATGACTGTGTCAGGGAAATGTCATTTTGATATGCATCTTACAAATATGCAACAAATATATGAAGAAATATATGACTATGCCAAGGACATGCCATTTTGATATCCATCTTATGATTATGTAACAAGTATATGGAAGAATATATAACTATGCTAGAGATATGTCATTTTGATACCTATCTCACAAATTTACAACAAATATATGAAGAAATATATGACATGCTAGAGGCATCTCATTTTGATATACATCTTACAAATATGTGACAAATATATGAAGAAATATATGACTATGTCAGGGACATGACATCTCGATATGTGTCTTACAAGTATGCAACAAGTATATGGAGAAATATATGACTATGCTAGAGGCATCTCATTTTGATATACATCTTACAAATATGCAACAAATATATGAAGAAATATATGACTATGTCAGGGGCATGTCATCTCGGTATACATATTACAAGTATGTAACAAGTATATGGAAGAATATATGACTATGCTAGAGATATGCCATTTTGATATGCATCTTACAAATATGCAACAAATATATGGAGAAATATATAACTATGTCAGGGACATGACATCTCGATATATGTCTTACAAGTATGCAACAAGTATATGTAAGAATATATGACTATGTCAGGGACATGACATCTCGATATGTGTCTTACAAGTATGTAACAAGTATATGAAGAAATATATGACTATGTCAGGGGCATGTCATCTCGGTATACATATTACAAGTATGTAACAAGTATATGGAAGGATATATGACTATGCTAGAGACATGCCATTTTGATATGCATCTTACAAATATGCAACAAATATATGAAGAAATATATGACTATGTCAGCGACATGTCATCTTGGTATACATATTACAAGTATGTGACAAGTATATGGAAGAGTATACAACTATGCTAGAGTCATGACATCTCGATATGTGTCTTACAAGTATGCAACAAGTATATGAAGAAATATATGACTATGTCAGGGGCATGTCATCTCGGTATATATATTACAAGTATGTAACAAGTATATGGAAGGATATATGACTATGTCAGGCAGGGACATGACATCTCGATATGTGTCTTACAAGTATGCAACAAGTATATGTAAGAATATATGACTATGCTAGAGGCATCTCATTTTGATATCTGTCTCACAAATATGCAACAAATATATGAAGAAATATATGACTATGTCAGCGACATGTCATCTCGGTATACATATTACAAGTATGTGACAAGTATATGGAAGAGTATACAACTATGCTAGAGACATGCCATTTTGATATGCATCTTATAAGTAGAGATCAATGTGACAAGTAGCCTTCAATAGTACACATTATTTGGCTGGCTGATGATCAAACTTATAACATGTTGTGACACCCATTTCATGTTACTAGTAAGTACCTGCACAAATGACAATTGTGACAATGACTTGACAATGTATTATAACCTGATGTCCTGAATTATATTATAAATGACCAGATGACTCCATCTTCAATCCATCTCCTCCCGGGCCCGCCCTCATTTGACATGCTTTTGATGAGCCTGGAGATCTGACTGACAACTGACTGGCAATCAGGCTCATATTCCTTGTCATCATTATCATGGGCAGACTTTAACAAGAGCCTCCAGGTGAGCTTCTCCAACATATTATCAGGGACAACTCCAACACTTGCAAAACATTAATAATTGGTCTATAGAAATTCTAAGGACACAATCACATCTGAAGACAAAAAAATCTATACCCAGCACGACGCACACTCACAAACTTGAATACCCCTTCACCTCCTCCTCCCAAGTCCAGGCATCTCCCCAAAAACAACATATCTCTACTACCTCCTCAGGCATTATCACATGCCAACTCGTGAGTGATCGATGACTTTGTCTGAATCCTCAGGTTCTGATTGTTGTCCTACTCAGCAAACATCAGCGCGACAGATTCCTGACGTTTTTTGTGACAATTACCAGTCGTGAAATCTTCTAGTTCATCAGCTTTCCATTTTGTGAGCTAAAACACGGTCAGCGGACATTGTAAGAACAATTCTATCCAGAACTGACTTTGACCACATTTTCGGTGAAGTTGGCCAGTTGCGCAATGTGGATACTGAAGCTTTGGTCCGAAACACCTTCATCCAAAAGTTTCAGAGAAAAAGGTTTGGTTGGAAAATCAAAACACATTTGGTTTGACCTTGTACAAGAGCGTGATATCCTTCTCACGCAGCGCAGATGCATCTTCTTGGTTCACATGAGCCACAACGTGGAGGTTTTTCACGTGAGGAAGCTCCTGGTCGAGGGCAGTCAACTCGTGAAAGTGAGTAGCAAACAAGCAGAAAGTGCGGATGTGGGGTGCAATATGCCTTTGGGTGCCATCAGATACGACTTCAGGAAATAAATGTTGTTCTCATACTCAGATATAGACCATGCCAGGCCGAATCCGTCATACATTGAAGTTCCTGAAGACAAGGCAAATATTGACAAAACATGCTTCATCGTCCAACAGAAGACATACCGCGGCCGAGCTCATCGATGATAATGAGAGAATCTTGAGTAGCAGACTGAACAGTGCACGACAGTCAGACAGAAGAAAGATTGTGTAGATACCACTTACTCGGAGGATCAAAGCAGTCTCAAGCATCTCGGCCATGATAGTCGAGACACCCTTCAACTGACTGTCACTGCCTGCACCCACACGGCAAAGCACCGAATCAAAAATCAGTAATGTTGCCTCCGAGCAAGGAAAAAACATCCAGTCTGTGCCATGAGAGCAATGACTCCAACCTATGAGGTAGGTTCAAGTTGAGAAGGGCATTCGCGAACGATAGGTAGGTTAGCTCTGTTGGAATGGTACAGGAGCAGCACCTACTACTGATTATCTGAAATTCACAAGCCGGCACATGACACATGTAACGGTGACAGTGCCATAAACCTTACCCTTCACCATTTCCACATCATTTAGAATGAAGCTTATGATATCGTCCTGAACTTCGAGGCAAGGATGCTGCGCGTCGCGTAATATTAAGCCGCTAGAACCTGATGTGCGTTGATCAATTCCTGCGTCAAACATCATCTCCAAAACTCGCCTTTCTCCAAGACTTTCAGTTTCACGTATGGCTCAGGAGCATTTACAGAAACATGAGCGAAACTAGATGATCGTTACCACATGTGCAAGCTCCAGTCACAGGGCTCACCTGATGATAACGTCTAGGTGTGCAATGATGTGGTCGAGATTCTCTAGTACAGATGTATATCATGATGTTGCTGTGCGAAGGAAAAGGCATATGTGAATGCGAAAGTAGTAATGAAAGGAGTATCTTACATACAATGCTCACAACTTCCTTCACTAACCCGCTCTGCATTTGCTGATATTCATGCGTAGCCTCTTGATGGTCCATGGAAAGTGCTTTTAGCTTCTTGGTTGTAAAGTAGACTCCGCTCTTGACAGTCCCGAGTTCAATATATTTGTTGTTCCGCATGATGGCTTTCGCATCCTGATAGGTATGTGGGCTCATGGAATCTCGCAGTACGGGAAGCTTACATTCTTCATCAACCTGAAGCAGTATCTTGCCGGTCGCACGATGTTCAGCATCAAGACCATCCCAGATCTGAGAAAACGTCAGCCCTGTTCGCCATCATTCTGATAGACATAATATGAACCTCCACAAGTTTATCTGCCAGAACTTACAGACGCTCGTCATAGTCAGGCTTGATCACGTAATTATGATTTTCGAGTTCTTCAAGATCTAGCGTTGACTCTACCATTTCACCATATTTGACGAGATTCTCGTTGACAGCCTGGTAATAGCAGGTGTTAGAGGGAGCGGTGATGATGTAATTCGACGAAACTATGACATGCGCACCTGGAAAGGCTTGATATAAATTTCATCGATAAGCTCCTTGTGCTCCTTGTGTTTGTACTGGACACCTTCGAGAGTCTCGAGAAAACCAGGCAGCTAGTTGGGTAAAGTAAATAACACTGAGGGCCAGGAATTGAAGCAAAGTACCTTGAGGATCACTTGATATACGCTCACAACATCCTCAAGAGATGCGATAGATTTCTTGAATCGTTTGCTTAGTCGGTGGAGGTCAGGCATTAGCTTCAAGTAGTCATCCTGCGGAATGAAAATAAATGACGCCCTTGACAAAGGGTATTGTACTAACCTGCAGTTTTCTCCGAGAAGATCCATCATCCACAAATGTCTCCACAAGGTCTTGCCGTTTACTTGCAAGGCTAAAGTTTTGTTACGTCAAGTGGAGTAAGAAACGGGCATACGTGTTTCGTGCAGATTTACCAAGGGTTGCTTAAGCCATGTCCCGAGAAGCCTAGTTCATTGAGCAGTCTTGCATTTATTTAGCAGACCAAGGAGGGTTGCATGTTTATTGATACTTCCCTACAGGGCGACCGTTAGCAGGGAAGATATCAGTATGAACTGCATCTTGAATGACTTACAGCACTCCCAGGGGCGTCAATCAGATTCAGTGCACGCAATGCACTAGCATCCAAGCGCATACATCGTGCTAGATCGTGTGTCCGTAACTTGTATGCCCCGTGATTGGAAGGATCAGAAAGGAGAGAAAGATAGCTGATCGAGGCAGAAGGTGCAGACAGGGCTGAAGGAAGGGAGAGCTCAGCTAGATGATATTGTGAGTGTTGCTTGAGCAGTTAAGATATCAAAACCCACGAATCGAAGCAGCAGAGTCTGAATCCGTTTCTGAGTCGATCGTTGATTTTTAACGTCGTCTTGGACATGTTTTGGAGTAAACTCGCCTACTAGTAGGACCTGGAATTAGATGGACTTAAGAAACTGCATGAATGTTGACTTACTTGGTTTACGTTCAGTCACAACCACAACACACCTCTCGAACACGGCTTTTAGCTTGCTCAAGTCGAGGTCGCGGTCTGTTGTTCCAGTGGGAATAATGGCTTCTTTGACTGAAAGTCGTATGAACAAGAGACTATTCAACCAGTGTGAGGAGATAGCGATGACGGTCTGCAACTAAGTACACCCACCTCAAGGTTCGAGAAAAGATCGTTGTCAATGCAGTCAGCAACTCCGAACTCCCTCACACTGGTATCCGCGAAGACAATGCCGATTGACTTGGTCTTGGCTTTGTTCGTGACTGAAGATGATGATACTTTGACAGCTAAAACGATAGGTGCCGATGTAACATCGGAGCTGACAAAGAGAAGGTCTTCAACAGCTTGGAGATTTCCAGGTGATGCCTTTCGAATGGTTAATTATGGCTATAAAGACAAGACATTACTTACTCACCTCCGATGTTTCCAAAATGAATTTGGAAGCTTTCCTTCCCTGCCCAGGTGCGGGCACCAATATTTCTACGCATAGCTGTTTAGATGTAAGGGTATCTCGCAAAAATGGGCGAGCCAGGGTATGGCTGGCCGCAGTGAGCGTGACACTCGGAAGACCACCAGCCTTGCCTCCAGCACCTAGACACTTGAGGACGGAGTTGGTACGAAAGACGTGTGTTGCGACATAGTGAGCATCCTGCCCGTGGACAGAGTAGTAGTCTGTGCGATCAAATAGACGGATCGTTCCAGTTTCAGGAGATTTCTTTGGGAGTTTGGAAAAGAATGCAACGAAACCGGGGTCAGAGGCTGGTCTCAGGTCAGAGTTAAAATTCTATGGTCGAGCAATCAAAGACTCACTCAGTTCATGCTCTGCATCCTTTTCCTTCCCACACATGCCAAGAGCCACGCTACTAAATTTTGACCTGATAACACAAGGAAAAAGCAAAAGACGTGTCGCGTCACGTGTATTGAAAAATTGCTCCCGCCAAATCTGCTGCCATTTCACGACTTCGTTCATTATGTAATTCAGCGTTGTTCAACTTCAGTCCCAGCAATGTTTCAATGTGAAATTCTCCCCTGTGCAGAAACGAGGAATTCACATCTCGACTCGATAGAGTAGTACCATAGAAGCAATGGTGATCATAGATACCTGTTAACTGGTCAATAATAGCCAGCTTGTACGGAAAGTTGTTCATGTGGCACAACAAAAGATAATTCCACGTACTAAAAGTCATTAATTATCTATCTTGTTCCTTCCTAGTACAGAATCGTTATTGATCAGTGTTCTCATAATAGACTTAGGACTCGCGCACACGGGCATTATCGGTATTGTATCAGATTGCGGCACGTAAACATACCAAATCTGACGTAAAATCCATCAATACCAAATCTAAAGTCTGATTCGTCCGGTAAAAACCATATGATGCCACCCCTATGAATTTCATGTACATTAGTAGATGACTTGCCATGGTCTTCTCGGCAATTTCACCGAGTACTAGAGCAGGCACGAATCATCATACTCACCCGCACCGCAATCTTTTTCTTGTATTCCTAGAACACTGCGTCAGTAGTGTGTCCTCAGATCAAATGTAAGTACTGACCTCCTTCAATGTTGTCCCAATAGAGGGCATAGTATGCACTTGCTAGTTCGCGCTGGTAGCTACTGTGCAACAATGAACGTGACCGTCATCAGGATGGCAATGATAGGTGGAAGGCGAGGGAATGGTGGGTGCTGACCGCAGAGGATTTGCGAAGCACACGATAATTTGCCCTTGCAAAGGTGACAATCGGAGGTTGCAAATTTAAACTTGAATAGGTTGCTCCTTCGAGAAGTTTAGAGCAATCTTCACAGTAAAAAAAGACCATACCTGTTGTGAAAGCGTAACTTTACTACGCACGCTTCCAAAAATAGATACAAAACTATCAGAAGTCAGTTCCTTCATCACAACGGTTTGGGGCATACTGGCAACTAGCGTGTTCAGAACGTCATCAGTTTTACCAAGATCAACATTTTGAAACTCTGAATCGCTGCGAAGGTATCCAAGATAGCGGGGGTTGTGATACAGCGAATTGGCAGTGTGCAGAGCTAAATGGTGGCAGAGAGTTGAATGGCAATGCAGGCTCATATCGTTCCGTCACACCCGGTGGTGTAAAGACACTGTAAAAAGACCTGTGAGTGAGTGAGATCATCAGAGGGGGAGAGATGGAACAGACGTTGTCATCACCAGCGCAAAAGATGGACATGACTCCAGGGTTTCAATGATAGTATAATAAATGCTTGACGATTTCCCCCTTGTATGAACTGTCAATCTGCACGCATATAAGAACCACACGCACAGACCTTGTTTACAGCGATCGTGTGCTCTTCTGCGACCACGAACTCCGTCGACTCGGAAGTCGTATTCATTCCGTCCCTGAGGGGCATTATCACTCCGAAATCTGCAGCGCGTGGATTTCGTCCTCTCTGAGGGTTTGGTGACTGTTGGAGTTGTCGCAGACTTGGAGGTGATGTGTGCAAGGAGAAGGCGAAAGTAAATGCGATAGATAAAATAAGACAGGTGAAGACGTGATAAAAAAATGCACGCACTGGTGGTGTACGTGTGCAAAGTCCAAACTCCGAGTGATTGATCTGCGCGACGGTTTACGAGACTTCAAGACGCTCGAGCTTTGGGGAGTCTGTTAATGCAGAAAACGGCGGCTGTAAACGGTATGTAGAGTCATTCATCAATATATGAGTATTGCAGTCAGATGACAGCACACCTGAATAAGGATGACAGTTTGCGCTGCCACTCTGGGTAATCATGCAAGAGCTCCTCAAACGCACGGAGCTGGTGTTATACCGACAATTTGAATGATGGTGCAAGGAACAGCCAACAAATCAACAACAATACAACCATGTGAGAAAGAATAGTCACCTTTTGCAAAAACCCCTCGACGACATCCAACTTATCCCTTCCTACGATGATCTTCTTGTCTGCGTACTCAGAGTACGCGAAGGACTTCGAGTTTCGGTTGGACGCCTGGGTGGAGGCTGGTTCGCATGCGTGCGGATGCGTTAGAATTGAGTGATGTCGCTACTAGTATAGCGAGCATTCAAATTGGGAATTGGGTGAATGTGTGCGTGCCCATCAGTATCGTGACATAAGCGGGTGTTAGAGACAACGGGGCTGCTTGACGGTTGTATTGAGTGCTCCAATCTCTTACGACTGCCATTTGCGAAATATTCACATTGTTTCGCTGTTCTTCCTAATCAGTCACTGAAAAATAATTTGAGCTATGGGCAAACAAAAAGCAGTGAGTAACTTACGCGTGTCACATCGATATCTACTAATTTATGTCAGGACTGTTGTCGGTGCCCAACGAAGGGGGAGGTGGAGGAAGTAGTACGATGTCGAACGATTACACTCAGGCTGAGGCGGCGGGTAGTAGTGAACAAACAGTACGTGCCTCCGCATTTTGCATCAGTTTGTGTTGACGTTCGCGATCCAAGGGAGGGCAATGCTGACGGCGGGGAGACGTTGGGTGAGATACCTAAAGGAAGGGTGAGGAAGGTGACGAGTACTATGTCTAGCGGGAAGCCCAAGTATGCGCCCTTTACGAAAAGCTTCAATCTCACCATCCTCGTTGATTAATGACGATTGTCGGATAACCTACTTGACTGTATCACAATATTTTGCATCCATTCGACGAATGCTTGATATTTTTTTAAGAAAAATTTATACTCAATCCTACAACATTGTAACAGCATGTAGCATCAGATCAAGCCTCCAATCCTAGCATGTCTCGTGCCAGTGAAGACTCAGGAACAGATCAGGCTGCGAATATCGTTAAAAAAGAACGTTGATCAGTCTGACTGAGTATCGCCGCCTAGATCCCTGCAAAGTATTGATGTGAATAGTTGAAAGCGAATCTATGGCAAAACTCGAACCAATCGTAAGTTGTGTAGGCCGTATTGGTACAGTTCGTGTGTATTTTGGGCCTGTCGTGTGTTATGGGATATACATGTACTCGGATCGCCGAAGCATTCTTTGCACGAGGGGAGTGAATGGAGTGCGGAAGAAAAGTAAGTAGTAGGTTGGGTCCAGTGTGGCTTGCTGCTGAGAATGCCTTCTACTCCGTCATGCCCTGATATCTAATGGACATTGACCTTGAAGTTACGGTCTCGGCTAACTTTCTCTAGGTTATCGATTGCGCTACGGAAGTGGTCGATCAAATAATGGCCTGGTTTAGTTGAGAACCGATCACCTAATTTAATGGACGCTTGATTATCGACATAGATTGACACCAGGTATGTAATGTCCTCTTCTTGGGAAAGGAGTTGAGCTGCTAACGTTGGGCCTACTGATTCCACCTCACAGACAGTGTTTTTTTTGCTGGTTCCGAGATGAAAACGTAATATGCGCGGGTGACTCTGTCCTTGTCTGTATAGGATTGCCGCCTCTCCTATATGATCATCTATACCTGATCCATCGCAATATATCTTGATTTCGTCCTTATTGGCGGTGTGGTTCTTGATATCTTGTTCCCTGGACTCAGCAATGACAGTAGATTATGAGTTTCGGCCATTCGGGGGATGTCTGCTATGAGTGATGGTTTCGATAGAGGTAATGTCGAGTTGGGAGGCGTGATATAGATGGTGGAGAGATGATCGATGACATTTGACATATTTCCTGGCAGCTTTGCGGACTGGATCACGTAGCGGATGGGACGGGGGATGTGCAGCAAGACGTACAGCGGCCTGGTAGCAGAGGTTCTGCATTCTATGTTCCATTGGTAGTAGCTTCGCGTGTACTTTTAGGGTGTCAGTAGCCGTAGAGCGCATTGCCCCCGTAATACTTAATGCCGCTACTCTTTGAACTCGACCTAGTCGACGGGCCACTCCTATGGATCCGGATTGTTGCTTGTCGTCAATACCGGTGAATAGAGGGCGAAACCACAGATCGACTGCGTATAACATTTTAGGCATAGCTACTGAAAGGTATAACTGACGCATCAGTGAGAGAGGTATGCCTGTGGAAGTGGAGGAGATGCGACGCAGCTGCATAACAGAAGCTGTGCCTTTTGCGATGGCGTGAGCTATGTGGGGTTTCCATCTTAATGCTTGATCTAGGATGACTCCTAGGAACTTATGCGTTGCTATCGGAGTGATCGTAGTTCCACGAGTGCCGTCAGACCTTGCAGGCCACTGAGACTGGTCGACACGTTGGCTCGAGCTCAGAGGATCAACGCTCTCACACCCTGCGAACAGTAGGCAACGTGGGTACGCAAGGGTTAGAACGGTCGTGTTATAGTACTAATAGAAATCGTACCTTCACTGAAACAATCCAACAAAATGGATTAGTAGTCTGTGAGTGAGGACTCGGAGACATCGAGTGGCTCGGATGTGGGTAAACGACCTAGAGGCGATTAAGGCTGAAGGCTAAATGCTTCAATGTCGTCTACTTGTCAAGACAGGGACGGAACCAATAATAATTGGTCATCAAAAACGAAGTAAATCAAATAGAGGTAGCACAAATAACATAGATCCAGTCCGACTTACAACCGAGGTATGGTACAATTACAAGCAAGGGTAGTGTTACATGATTATAGAGCCATAAGAAGAGGTGTATGAGATTGAAAAGCATTCATCAAAGCATTCATCGTCAGATGTAAGTGACGCATGTGTGACAGCACTCCCTGGAGGTGTGCCTGAATTTATCTTAGTATAGGAAAACGGATGTGACTTATATACCTACCATCATCGGTACCCTCGAACTCAGCAATGCGTGCTAGGGCCTCAGAAAACATGTCCACTTCGGCCTGTGCACGCTGCTTCTTCAAGCCCAGGATATGCATGTCAGACTTGAGAATATCCGTAGTCTTGGACTTCATTGGTTGAAAGTCGTCGCTAGTGTCGATGTGTAGGGATCTGCTTTCTGCAAAGGACGCGCTCATGTATGCACGATATGTCATATTATCAACCCAAGTCCTCAATAAACGAGGCAGGGAAAGAAATTGATCGTCCAGCTGCATAACATCAGCACATCGGGTCCTCGTAGTATAAAGAGCACTCACCCCTTGAAAGGATTCATAAATATAAGGATCGTCGTCTATGGTTTGTGGGGAACCAAACAACGTTCGGTTTGCATGAGAATCAGGCCCTACGATGCCTTGAAAATGCGATGTCGTCATAAGCCATGCATGGCATTTGTCTTGAATGGCCTTCGTAGGTCGGAACTGATCGAACATTATCGAGCTGGGCGCCGCGCATGCTCCCGCGTATGCGACATCCTTCACTGTGGATCCTAGCTTGTTGGAGCCAACTAGGAGTAAATTTTGAGTATCGGACATAATCCTCGACGAACATGGCTTACTCGAGAATCTGATTTCTAGCTCTTCAGACAGGTTTGCAATAGCATTACTAAACAACGAAACTTCCATCTGAGCTCGATGTATTCTATGCTCCATCAAACACCCCCCTCAAGAACGGAATGCCGCACAGCTCCTCTCCTCTTCTTGCTGAAGTTACGTCTGCATGGCAACCTCCCTGAGGCTCACGTCCATGAGAGCTATAAGATCGTGGGTATCGACCCATCCAAAGAGCACCGAAGCTGTGATATAGAGAGAAGCTGGAAGCTGAAAATGAAGTTAGAAGACAATATCAAGAAATGTGAGCACTCTCACAGTGTTGCGGTCCTGTTTCTGAAGCCAAGATATGAGAGCTGTCTCGGTCTGCTCAGTTCCAAGAAAATGAGTCTTTGAAGATGTGTCATATGTAGAAAGAAAAGGGGAGCTGATATTTAACATGTCGAAGTTAGAGGGTAGCAAGAGGAAGGCTGAGGAATACTCTCGCGATCGCTGAGTGCTTACACAACCTATAACACTAGCTAGGAAGGCGATGTCCGTGTCACGACACGTTGGCCATCAAACTCTAAATACATCATGTTAGAGGGTAGTAAGAGGAAGGAGTATGCTCACATAACTTATAACACTGGATGGCGATATCAGAGTCATGATACGGAGACGATGGCCATCAAATCAGACGTGGCCATCAAATTCTAAATACAAAAATAGATTAGAAGTCATGAATGAAATAACAGTGACTTCACTACAAGTAATTGTTGACTAGTTCCGTCCGCAAGTATTAAAGATTGTTTCGAAGAATTGTACACGACTGTCACGTTATCAAAGGTCTACAGTCTGACGGAGAACAAAGTACATTTCAGACCATGGGCTCATTGCAGATACAAATTGTACAATATTGGACACAATTACTGGGTCAAGGATGGGTCGCTCCATTTCACCGGCCAATGCGGTACACATGGCCTCACTGCATCTCCGAGTCAGCATTACATAGTAAGATCCCATCCTGAAAAAACTCACATGATTGTGCACAACTCTCCTAGTTTGCCCATGAAGGGCACGTACTGCGGGTCCTCAACCTGCAGGATCAGCAAGATGGCTGTGTCGCGAAGTTCTGTATGGACTTGGCTCGCAGATGGATAGTCTGGCATGAGTCAATTGTGCCCCAAATGGCTACGAGTCTTGCCAGCAGCGCTTGATAACACTAGTGTGAAAACAAACGTGAATGAAGCATCTAGAAAGTAGAAGGCACTTACGCATGACCCTATCAACGCCAGTGTGTCAACCGGCGGATTTGTAGCATTCCTGAAGATTTGTGGCTCGAAATCAGCGATGGTGAGACGAACGCGGCATGTGGCCGTGGTTCGAAATATAACGTGATATACTAATTCCTTCGCCATCTGGTTCTCCAGAAATTTCACAAAGGAATTGACCTGTTGGACGAGGTAGGTCATCTGTCATAATAAGAGTGAATTCATAGAACTTACGCTGAGTGGTAACGAATGAGCGTAAGGGCGTATGAACATTTGCAGCAAGTCCACAATGCAGTGTCTTTGAGCTAACCCAAAGAAGTTGCCTAAGCCAAAGATGCGACTGTCGTCCATGGAGCAGATAGCTACTCTTCTATTGTCATACATGAACTGGCTCATCCACGGAAGAGCCTATTATGGAATAAGAGAAATCAAAATAAGATAAGCAAGACACGTACGAGCGCCAATATTGCGGACTCTGACATCGGAACCTGGGTGTCTTTGGTGAGGACTATAGAGGATTCAGCATGTGATGGTATGTAGGATTAAGCACCCGACCTGTTTCTAAATTCTCAGACGCGACATCTGCCCGAATGAGGGCTTGAGGCCAGCAGACTCTGAGTAACTCGCGTCTACGGTCAGCATAATCCGCAGTTACGAGAATATGTGGGTTGTCGGAGTGTCCACAACACACATGAACCCTCATGAGGATGCGTAGGTATGCGAGACCCCTTCGCCAGTTGGGACAGGTCGTCATGATTCTTTGGAGACTGTGTCTGGCTGTCTCTTTCTTGGTACAGGGAAGAGACCTGGTTCCGGTCACTGATGACATGGCTGACGAACCTACCCATGTAGTCTGGAGAATTGATTCAGAGCCGTTGACCGACTGATCACTGGGGAGGTAGTACCCGTAAGGATACTGCGCGAAATGAATCAGAGTTTCAGGCTCGTGTTCGCGAGCCACCCCAACCTGCGACCGTGACATTGTAGTACAAGAAACGATACAATCATAAGGTGGACATACATGATCGTACACACCGTATATGGCGCTGTGGAGGAAAATTTTCCCGTAACCATGGCAAATTGAGAAACGGCATGATTTCAGGCAGCTACACACAACCAATCAGTAGGAAGGCGTGGCACAGTCGAGATTGAACCTACAGCTAAGACAAATACAGGGACTTCCTTGCCCTCTCGCTCATATGGCGTGCCATGACTCATAGGAGCATGCAAATAAGCAAATAGTGACAGTTTTAGTTTGAGCTGGGAGGAGAAGGTCAGTATATCATGTAGCACACGTAAAATAAAAATCTTACATCATCCAGACTGGCAGGCGGACACTAAGCTCATCATAAGATACCCAGGATAAAAAGAGATACAAGTTGCATGCTTACATAGAGAGGATAAAGCATGGGCTGCGTGCCTATCCACAGATACCCCACAAATGACACGCAAACGGCGGGCGTACCCTGAAGGATCCAGTGTGAGTAAGGTATTTGGGTTTACAACAAAGAAGACAACTGACAGCGAAATATTGCAAGCTGGGAGGATGGATACCGTAAATACAAGCATTGTCATCGACGCTCGGTACGGAGTCGACCAACATCATCACTGTGACTGAGGAACTGGAATGTAAAGTCTATGCAAAGATTATTTAAAGCAATTTGCACGTCTGATTTGAGTTTTGATTATTTTCGACCTGCAACAGGCCATCGCAGCGCCATCGAAGAAGTCACAGGGCCTAGGACACTTAAGTTAAAGTCAGATGTGCATATTACATGTACATACCTCGCTTGAGAGACAGGCCATCACAGCGCCTTGAGCATATTACATGTATGTGGCTCCTTTAAGGTATACGCCGGATATCAAGTGGTATTGGGCGACGGCGACAGATTATATGTACGTATACGTTCTGAACTGTATTTTTGATCAGTCATATAATTCAGCGCCATCCCAGCGCTACAAACACCGTCTATCTCTGCAACGGCCTCTTGGATCTCATTACGTGGGTGGAACAGCATTCCTAAATATCCCGAATCAGTTCTCGTAGTCTAGTTCTACATCACTACCGTACATCTCATTAAATTGAGATATCAGCGACTCGCTACTGGAATCTGATCCCTGTAGAACGTTTTGCGTCCTGAGATCTCCACCTTCCTCTTCATCTGAAGAATCGTCTTCCTGGCCCTCGTCTTCATTATAATCGTCAACGACCTGCCCATCATCTTGTTCTGCACTGCCTCCAGGCACAGGCACATCCTGTGAAGTGGGGTGGTGAGAGTAAATGTGTCCAACTCCAAGACCAAAGTGGAAGCGCATCAGCATATCGCGGTCCACGAATCTAAAATGATGAGCTCCATATAACTTATATGTGAAACAGACCCTCACTCACCGATTGACATAGTATTCCCGCCAATCATCCTTGTCCCTTGCACATGCTGACACCCCCAATCCATTTTGGTATCTCCTGAGGCTGGCGAAAGCAGGTACGATGTGGCAGCCTCTGAGGACAAGCGCTGGATCCAAGAAATCGAATGAGTACTCGTCCGCCATAGGCGGAAATCTGACTCGATCTAAGCTCAAGGTGTCCCAGTCGGAGACCTGATCCGTGGGCTCGTACCATCGGATCCACAGGAATTCCATTCTGCGTGGAGTGTAGTCGACCATTCCGACTCCAATAATGATTACATTCACATGATAAATACCCAGGACCTTACCATAGGTGAACTTGTGACTTGCGTGCTCCACATCGTTGTCGGGGCGTAGCACCATAATATTACAGTGTTCAGTTCGTGGGTTGATTACATCTTGCGCACGACGAACATCGTATGTGGTGTAGTTAATCCTTGCGATGTTGTGGCGATAGATGTGATGTCCTTGATAATGAGTGTGTTGAGAGTGTGATCTTCTCCCGACTCCGACAGATTTTTTGACGTGTTGATTCGACGGACTAAATGTTCCTTGAGTTCAGCACGAAATTCTGCAGGAGCATGTGAGACGAGTCGGTTGCGGAAATACATTTAAATGACCTTGATTGCCGGATCGCCTTCATGGCTGCGTAAGTACGAGCCTATATGGATAGGGTACTTCTGCGTCAGGCCAATGTGATGGTGGACGTACGGGCTTGTCACTATCTCGGCAAGTTCGATGTGGGGGCGATGAACAATTTTGTCCCCTATACGACGAATGCGAGCTTGACGGCGTTCGATCCGAGTGAGCTGCCTCACGAAGGACTTGCGATCCGTGCGACGATATCTGGCCTTGGGTGAACGGTGTTCGAGTTCACCCTGGGGAGGTTCGTCAGTCAGTCGGTCAGCGAAGTCTAGACATGAACGATAGACCACGTACCGGTTCGGTACTGTAGGAATCGGACGTGCCATACCGGCGAATTGTCGACACATAATCGCCCAATGCATGAAATTTGTAGGTCTGAAAGTTGAATACCTTTGTTCGCTGTGCATTCCTTACAGGATTCTCTGCCTCGACCGCTGCCCCTTGCTTTCGCTTGCCCTTCTGGGATCCCTTTTGTTTTGCCGCTAGCTTCGCATGGCGTCGGGCGCGAGCTTCGACCTCCAGACGAAGTTCGCGGGTGTCGTACGCAGAACAAACTTTGGCTTTGAATTCCCGGAATTGTTGACCGACCGCAGAAGTGACGGAGTCCATGATATCAAGGGTCAAATCAGAATGCATTCTAAGCTTGGCCAGTCCGTGCCAATGCGCCATGGTGAATAGCAACTTGAGAACAGCCGTGTTGTGGGGTTCGGGAAGAAGACGGTCAAAAACAGGGATAGAACACTGCAGTGTGTCAGACCTTATTTAACTTCAATTGCGGTGAAATCATTACCTGAAGTAGGTCTTCGAAATTGCGAGCTGCCATCCGTTTCATCTCTGAGGAGTTGGCCGAAAACTTTCGGATAGTAGCTTGTCCGAACGTTGGAATTTGCCTGAATCTGGTCAGTAGGAGGGTCAGCGGAGTGGGTGACGTGTATTCCGGTAACATACCTCCGGTCCAATTCGTCGATAAGTCCCTTGTCTTGCGCCTCGACGATTCGTAGTAGGTGAACGAAAAGCATTTTCCAAACCCCGATTTTGAACTCATGTAAGAGATCTACCATGAGGGCGCAAAAAATGTTGAAACCAAAACGGCTGAGGCGATCTGAGAATGCATTCTGAGGCGTGTTAATCATCGTTACTAGCATGAAACTTGCAGCCTCACCGTGGTGGGTACCCAGGACTGTGGTTTCAGTATTTGTTCCACCGCGTGCTACCGACCCCCAAGTCCTTTTCATAGATCAATTTGCGAGCCTCGCTCACCAAGGAATGCCTTCCGACATCGTCGTGCAAGAGTCTCACGTTGTGTTCTATCCTGAGGCCGACCCATATTATGGATGCGATCCTTGGGTATAAGGCAACGAGGGCATGGGCAACCTCCCATGTTTCGTACTGTAGCTATTAGTACCCTATTCAGACCAGAATCAGCACAATCCAACCTGCCTTAAGAATAATACATACTTTTCAGGATAGTCTGCGGAGTATGTGAAGATTCTAGGATAGAATCTACGCATGACGCCGTCGCAACAGTGAATCACGACACCATGTTCATATACCTCCAGGAACTCGTCGTCCAGTAAAATCTTCCACTGCTCGTGGAAGAATTCTCGATGACAGTGCGTCGCACAATCACTATTTTTCCCGCCTATGAAATCCTTAAACGAATCTGGAAGCTGATAGCGTGAAGTTAGGTACCCTGCAAAGCCAAAATTATGGTAAGACATACTGTTTCGAAGTAAGCAATGTGATTGCTCAAGTTACACGATGGCTTGCACCGGCGATACTTGGATTCATTACCAAAATACATATATGTAGGCCAAAGCTTGGCATTGCCGAAGGAAGTGAGTTGCGTGGCATCAGACCAAAACATGAGGCCAGCCACTACTCGAGGCAGATCACAGCCGGGTTCCGCAGGCAAGCTTTGCACTTTGCTATGAGCTTCGTGGAAAGCCGGAGATGTGTAGAGGTCGCCATATATGGAGACCTCCGCGTCCAGATGGGCAGGGGTCCAACGCAATTTATACGGTTCGTAATGAAAGAGCTTACTATCTCTGGGGTTGGCAAGCTTCTCCCGCAGAACGGCCACAAGGGACCGATGATACAAATCAGCAGCTTGGTAGACACGAGGACCTGGTACTTCGGTGGTACGGGGAAAGGTACTTGGATAGAGACTGACTTTTTTTCCATCCAGCGTCTTCGTCCTCCCACACTTCTCCGTCTCCCTCGTCATACTCGTTCGCGCCCAACTTCATGTCGATGTTCCTCCAATGAGTAGAGCTAACGTCACTAGGGACGAAAGAACTGCAGCCCAATATTCCCACCAGCTTGGTATAATCTCGTTGCGACTTTTGGACTCCTTGGTTCCAGTACCAATCACCCAGCTGGAGAATGAGTGATTGGGATAGGGATGGTATGGAGAGTCGCTGATTGATGGAGGGGGTGAAGGGGGTAATTCATCGACTTGAGGGGCGCCAGGAATAGTTGAGAGGTCTGCTAATGTAACGCATTCTTCTGGATCGTGTAATGGTGGTCTCGAGGAAAAGTATTGACGCACTAGCCCGAAGAGATTCGGGCGGGTGCGAAACACCGTGTGCATTGCTGAGGCTGGGCGGTCTTCTGCGCTGACAACAGAGCCAATAGATTGTGGAAGTTGATCACGGATTTCCAGAGGGACAGTTGGTGGGGGCTGAGGAAGGACATCCCTAAATCTCATCGGTAGCTTTCGGTTTTGACGCCTCGGTCTACGTTGCGCTAAACTCATATCCGCCCCGTCTATGTCCCCTCCCTCACAGGAGGGCCCTCCTGCATCAACTGATGGATTGCGCATAGAAGACATCGTGACTTCGAGACCTTGAGGGACTGGAGAAGCGTCGGCTGCACGGACGAGCGGCTGGTTGGGATGCGAATCAAATAAGACATTGGGTGAAGCATCGACTGCAGACCCAGCTTCATCGTTTGAGAGGCGGGGCCTTTTCCTGTGGCCCATAAACTGTTTGAAAGAAGATAATGCCGACGAAAGACGCTTTTTGGTGTGAGAACATGAATGTTGGTGTTGGCTGAAGTGGTTCTGCGCCGTGAATGTGCGCTTGCAGATACAGGTATAACTGGACGCTGTCATGGAGGAATGTCAGGATCACAAGGAGTGGCCTGAGGTGACTCGAAAAAAAATGATGCGATGGCGCAGGGATGACTGATGGAAAATGTGATAGCGTGGTCATTCCTATGTTTAGTCAGGCACGCGATGGCACAGGGATGAGACCCAGCCGCAGGAGGCTATATATTTTGGGATAGACGCATTCCAGCCACCTACTGTCCTTGCGACTGTAATGTCCGCACCCTCTTCTCCATGTTCTATGTGTTCAACTCTCCTGGAGTTCAAAGCCGACCCCAACGTGGTAAACATGTTAGTGAAGATATTGACTTCACGTCACGGTGTCCTTCATTACCACGGACAAACAGGAGAACTAGCAACGTTTCAATGGTGAGTTAATTGTCATTGTACAAAAAATAGCTGCGCACACCTACTCATCTGGATTCCAGGCCGACCACTAAATTTGGGCATAAAATACACCCTTCAAGATTTGCGCTTTATCGAGAGGTGCACAACTTTCGTTACCCATGCTGCCTGTGCGCAACGGGGGGCAGATATGTCGAGGCATCGATCTTTCAGCAACTAGAGGTGTATATCAAGGGCAGTACGTTGCCGAATGCGCGACCAGCACATGTGGTTACATGCGTAAGTCGACTTTTGCTCCACCAAAAGGAAAGGATTTCTGATCTATGACTAAGTAAATGTTGAGAGATTTTTTGCAAGAGCCTACGTACCGGCTATGTATTATCCTCGGAGGTGTGTGTTTAAGATTGTGCACGTCCGTACATGCTCATATGTTCAGGGACAATCAACCGCCGTACATGTTTCCGTATGATTGATGTCAGGCACAACGATAGATGGACTGAAGTGGGCAACGCACTATCAGTATCTTGTCCTTAGTTTGAAGGATACGTCCACGCCTCATGTCAGGACATTCGCGCACTCGAAAGTACGACAGGGACACTGTGGGTCCCTTTTACGTTAGACTAGGACGTATTGTCCTACCTGCAAAGTGACAGAAATCCTAATCAAATCAAATCAAAAATAAATAGAATACGTACAATTTAGCAGGAGGAATGAGGTGTGGCGCGCTGTCATGCATGGTATGTGATTCATACCATGTCAGATATATATAGAGAGTGATAAGGAAGATATGAGAGACTGTCTAGCCCTCTGTCACTGAGTTACCTTTCTATTTTTCCTTTATTTCATTGTCTTGTATTTTATTTCTCACTTTTCAGATTTATTTTACCTTGTATTTTTATGAGCATGTGACCTTCTGTTTATTTCTCATTATTTATTTTTATTTGGCTACTTTCAGCCACAGATTTGTTTGTCAAAGTTTTGTATCTCTATTTATTTCTGACTGTTTATTTTATTTGGCTTCTTTCAGCCACCAGATTTTATTTGTCAGCACATCATGTGACTGGGGAATATTCTGGTTTGTAACATTATTTAAGCTGACTCAACATGTTTAGTCATGATTGGTCATGCTTTGTAACAACATTCACATGACTCATCATGTTTTGTCATGATTTGTCATGCTTTGTAAATTCTTTGTAAGATTACACTGTATTTGTAATGTACTTAGTAATAAGCTGATTCATCATCTGGTTTGTAAGCCACATTCTTACCAATCCATCTGATAAATCATGCTTAGTAAGGGGGTTCCAAAAGGTATAAAAGGACCCCATTTTCACCCATAAAATATAACTTCCCATTTTTCATTCTTCTCTCAAACCGTGTGAGAGTACGTAAGAATAAAAGTGCAGGCAACGTGCCTTGAAGTAAGACTAAGACACATCATTATTCTATTCTAAAGTTATATACTACCTTACAGGGGTTGACTATATAACTTTCATTATCGTTATTCTACTCTAGGTTATATACTACCTTACAGGGGTTGACTATATAACCATCGAAACAGCTCTCATTCTAAGCTTTACGTGTATACATAAGACTCTCTCTTTCAACGGAAAGTGAGACACATATCTAAGGACGACAAAGTTGAAACAGACTTCATAGGTTGAAACACGACCTACTAGGCTGAAACAAACCTAACGAATTTATCCAGAACACAGAACATTCCACAACACTTCGTATCAGACTACACAAGAAGAGGACAACAAACTAAATCCTCCCAAGAACTCACCACGTTACCTCCCACGAAGTAGAAAAGTCGGAGACCGTGGACTTAAGGACTGGCAAGAAGTCTTCCCTGTGTATAATTGTGTTGTCATTATACACAACTTTTATATAAGACCCTTAAGTAACAAGACATCACTGGAGCCCACCGCGAGGGAGGCTTCTTCTTGTACCAAACATAACGCAACAATCGTAAACAAAGCCATACTTTGTATAAATCACTCCACCCACACACCACACCATCAACAATCATATCAAAGCAAACACAAACAAAAGTCAAACATGACTACACGATCCGTATTAACATTACCTAACCCTGGAACTAAGGCAGCACCTGCCAAATTCAAGGGTGGATTTTCAGAAGTCAAGGACTTTCTGAAACACTATGAAAAACTGTGTGATTATCACAATGTAACCTCTGATGAGGAGAATGTGAATCTATTACCCAGTACATGTCCCGTCACGTAACAGAATTTGTAGAGGGACTACCCAGTTTCAGATCAAATAACTGGAGCAAACTCAAGGCTGACATTCTGAAGTATTATGATGCAGACCTTGACACGAAGCGATATAGACGCAAAGATTTATTGTCCTATGTAAGGACAACACGAGGAAAGTAAATCCCTACACTCACTGCTTGGAAGAAGTATGTGAGAGGGTTTATTCGTATTGCAGGATGGCTTGAACAAGCCAAGAAATTAACAAGTGAAGAATATGCAAGTTACTTCTGGGAGGGAATTTATAAGAAACTCCGTATTAAAATCGAAACACGCCTCATGGCAAAGGATCCAGACAGAGATCTATCCGAAGCCTTCCCAGTAGACCGAGTTATTGCAATAGCAGAGAAATTGCTACACCGTGACCGGTTTGATGCAGACCTATTAGTTTCTGAAGTAGAGACCGAGTCTGAAACTGACTCCTCAACTGAAGAAAACTCTGATGCCAATACAGACTCAGAGTCTAGTGAGTCTGAAACCGAGTTTTTTCGTAAGAAGAAGAAGGCCCAGAGCCAAAAGATAAGAAAGTAGTAAAGAAAGCTCAAAAGAAAGCAAAAGGGCATGTCAAGGAAGCCAAGACTAAGACTTCCTCAAAGGATACTAAGAGTCCTGGTATCACTTCACCAGAACCTATGGATGAAATGGAGGGACTCATCAAGAGACTTAATGCAATCTCACTCGATGACCCAGACTATGCTCTGTATTACTACAGGGCAACACGAATTGATCCTACCATCAAAGATATGATAGCAGCCCCTATTTTGAAAAGAGGTAATGCTACCCAAGGAGAATATAAGCCTTACAACAATCAAAATGGACAAAGTAATGTAAGGCAAAACAATAATGCAAATCAGACATTCAGAGGACCACAACCAGGTACTAGGTTCTATCACCCACCAAACACCCCTTTCAATGAACGAACATGCTTTGGTTGTGGCGAAAAGGGGCATGGCATTCCAATGTGTCCACAAATCAATAAACTAATTGCTGACGGTAAACTCCAACGTACACACCGTGGGCAAATCGGAAAACCAGATGGAAGAGCCGTAAGACGGTTACCTGAAGAAACGATTATCGAAGCACTAAAGCGAGAGGACAGTGTGCCAGTAGCTCACTTTATTAAAGTGAATAGCGGAGACGCACAAACCTATAGTGCAAATAAGCAAAATAAATTTCAAGAGTCTAGGACTGCATACATTGAAGAGTATGTGAGTTCGGATAGCAAAGATAGTGACACGGACGATTCAATCAACCGGCACGAAGAGACTGATGAAGAAGAAAGTGATACAGATGAAGAAACATATGCATTCCCGGTTGAAAGGGTCACACGAAACTCCACACAAGGAAGACGTGAAAGATTTGAGGAGGTATTCCCTCCAGGTCAAAGCAAAAATTTAAGGAAACCAAGTGAAAAAGATAAAGGAAAAGATAATGTTCCCACCACTCAAGCCAAAAAGGCTGATACTCATACCAAACCTAAATCCACACAACCCGTTCCAACCACAAAGACAAAGCCCGCAAATAAGAAAGAGACGGGAAAAGGTCTAGATAATGGGTGGGATAGTGAAGACATTGTCATGGATGATGTGGATGAAAGGAAGATCAATGAGAAACACCCAAAGACCAATGAAACACCTTACAAATCAACCCCAAACTCGGATCGTAAGAATATGACAACACGTCAACGTGTCTCCGACATAGCGGCTAAGATTAAGCCAGAGAAAATTCTTGAAACAGTGTTGAGGACTCCTATCCGACTTGAGGTAGGAGAGCTTCTTGGCACCTCTCGTGAGCTTAGCGGAATCCTCGCTAATGCTATTAAACCGAAGTCCTTACCTAATGACTCAAAGATAGAAGCACATTCGGTATGGACAAAGACACGCGGGCTATTAATCAAAATAGCTATGCATTGTGACGGTCAAGCGATTAACGCAATAATTGACACAGGTTCACAACTCAATATCGTAAATAAACACGTCTGGAAGACTATTATTAATAGGCCTATTGATATTGCCAAGTCAGTATCTATGAATGACGCAAACGGTGGTGAAGGCAAACTTCGTGGATTGGTACAAAATGTTCCACTAGATTGTGGAGGAGTTAGTACTCACGCAAATTTGTTTGTTGGCGATCACGTACCATTCAGTCTATTATTAGGTCGTCCATGGCAAAGAGGAAACTACGTCTCCATTGACGAAAGAAAGGACGGGACGTGGTTATTATTCAAAAATCCACTCGATTTAGAAGTCCGTTATGAACTTCTATGCACTCCTGACGGAAATGATCCTAATTGGGACTTTGAACCGTCCACTTGGGTCAGTAATATGGGCGAAACAACCATGTTTTGCGAAATTAATGAAGAATTGCCAAATTCGGAATTTAGCGCGCGAAACTCTAAACTCAAAAATCACGTGACTAAACTTTTGCAAAATGATCTCCGTGCCGAGAATTTTATTGGTAAGAAATTTATCAGCAAAGGCCGGGATCAGTCAGCCAAAATTGAAATAAAAGATTTCTCAAAAAGCATAAAAGAAGCGCCAGAACCAGCGCTACGCCCAGCGCCCACTAGCCTCGTGTCTGAGAAATACAGCGCGAGGCATCCAGAAATCACACACACATCCATTTTTGGTAATCTATTGCGTTTTCGGAAGATGCCGGAACACGTGTTCGACAATACTCGCGCCGAACTGGCCGATTTCCTTTTGAGAATCCCGGCAATTTCCGGTTCAGCACTTCCATTGAGAATGATGCGCTCACACTTTCCTTCCACGCTACTGCCTTCTCCCCACCTGCCGGCAACGACCAGCTTGACATTCCCTCTCCCTCTTACTCTCCCGTGCTCTGGGAGGAGTCATCTCTGGACACGGACGATCCTGTAGAGGGCACTGGAGTTGGAGATTTTGTTGGAAGGGAGGGTACGTCTTTTTCTATCTTTGATTATATTCAAAATCTAACTAATCAAAACGCTATCTCATATTCACCCCCTCCTCGACAATCCTTGGCCAACGCCAATGCTAATGTTATGCGCGGCACTTACGCCAACGCCGACACCAACCTCGCGCCTCCAACGCCAACGGCAATCTCTGCCCTCGCACCACCAACGCCAATGGTGCTCTCTGCCCTCGTGCCACCAACGCCAATGGTGCTCTCTGCCCTCGCGCCACCAACGCCAATGGCGCTGCTCTCTGCCCTCGTGCCACCAACGCCAATGGTGCTCTCTGCCCTGGCGCCACCAACACCAACGGCACTTTCTGCCCTCGCGCCACCAACGCCAACGGCGCTCTCTGCCCTCGCGTCTCCTCCCAATGCCACCTTTGGGACGGCTGCCACCATCCTTGCACCCAACGCTACCTTTGGGACGGTCGGCACCATCCTTGCACCCAACGCTACCTTGGGCACGGCCGGCACCATCCTTGCACCCAACACTACCTTGGGCACAGCCGCCACCATCCTTGCACCCAACGCTACCTTGGGCACGGCCGGCACCATCCTTGCACCCAACGCTACCTCTGGTACGGGCGCCACCATTCTTGCACCCAACGCTACCTTGGGTACCGGCGCCACCATCTTTCCACCCAACGCTACCTTGGGTACGGCCGGCACCTCACCTTCGCATATCGCTACTTCGGGTATTGCGACTTGTTCGCTGCCCAACGCTTACTTCGTACCTAACGCTACCGGTACTCTATCAACTTACTCACGCATACTACCTACATTCCCTGTACACTCTACTACCAATGAACCTTGCTTTGCTCCTACCTTGCTCCCAGACCTTGACATGGGTTTAGACTCTAACTCTGACACCATAATCCCGCCTATAGAGACCCTTCCAGACACAGTCTTTGTCAAGGACTTTGCCCGTGGACAAAAACAGGGTAAGGAGCTTCCATCGGTCCAAGAATCGAGCAAGAGCGAAGTATTTGATTCATTTGAAGGTACGAGCATTGAAATGATAAATTTTAATGACGTGCTCACTCTAGTTCTATCATCTGTAGAACGAGACGATGATATCATATCCCATTCCTCAGCTGCATCCATCACGTCAACGCCATCACCTGTCTCTCCGAAAGAAGACTCCATCAATGTCTTCCTAGTCTGTCTGTCGTTTGACAACGACATCGAGTCTACCTATTCGAGTGCTTTACCATCCAGTGCCTTTTTAGTGGCACCACCGAACTCTGTCACCAGTCTTCCCCACGAGGATGAATATATGCCCTCGCTCATGCCCTCTCGTCCTTTTAAGGGCAATCCTGAATATAATATGCCGTCTACAGCTACCTTGAGTGATTCGAGGCTCGCGCAGGATGACGAAGACATCCCTATGTTAACTCTACCTGATGCAGCACCCACACCTACAGAAGGGACCATCCCTTATCGAGGCCCGAGTCGACCAGATGGAAGGAAATATGTTTCGTTTGAAGGTTTAACAAGACTCGAGGCTGAAGAATATCCGAGCTCTGAATTTGCGAAGTACAATGACTATCATTCTGTTTATATTCCTAACGTTGTTCAAGCCATTGAGTCCTATTGTTTCTGCCAAGACGAGATTATTGCTAATGATTGGAACTACCATATGTTCCGAGATGGAAGCTACCCTGGACATCCTGTCATCCCTGGAACTGTCAAACTGCCCACTGGAGGTCCGCGTTCTGGGAGGACTTGGCACGAACGGGTCCGAGAACTCAAAGACCACAGGGCACACACTCGGCACTTAATCCATGTCATTGAAACTGTCCTTTCGACTCGCATGCTTGCTGAAGCATCCTCTCGCGCGGGAACCATCAAATGTGACCAAACTCTGCACATCCAGGGAGGTCTAACTAACAAAGTCTACACTGGACACTACGACGACGTCAATCCTTTTTTCTCAGAGAGTGAGGCTAAACGGATGAACTCATATGCAGCTATTGCCGAAGCTCATGGAGAAGGAGAGCTATCTTCTAAAATTCTTGATTCCCTCCTAATGCCTTTCCCTGACGAGGACACTGTCAGTGCCCTTACTGAATCTCGTCTCCTCGATGTTGGGACTGTCAAGGACATCCTTCGTCTCGCATCAGACAGAGACCTTGTCCTTGGGATCGCGCGCTCAGGTCTCACCATCATAGCTACCTCCCCCTTTCGCAGTGAGATGTTCGAAGACCCCTTTTATTCAAAAGAGTGGTTCGTTCTCTCAGATATTGCCGAGGAACCTGAGGAGGAGCCGAAATCTAAGGCTAAGAAGTTTTTTCTCTAGTGCTCTAGAGGTAAACTTCTATCCTTCGTTATTATTTTTTCAACTTATCAATTTCTTTAATAGAAAATCTAAAAACTCGTTACTGGATCTTCAAGTCTCAAAATTTCGTATATGTCCATCATGTCCATTTCCCCTTCGACTTCTATTGCCTCGTGTGAAAATTCACATAATCCCAAAAACATGGACCCTCGCGTCTTCGAACCAGTGCCTATGTATTTATATCTCCATTTTCATGTCACTCTCAGACTCAGAGTCTCGTTTCACATGTTTGTCTTTGCTTGTTTTGATTGTCTCTAGTGCTCTTGCCTATTCACAAAAACTACATTGCAGGCTTATGTGTATGAGTATAATACTATGGGAAAAAGGTGTAAAAAGTCAAGTGATAGCCTTAGATATGAGTTACCTGTTCTGTAATTCAATTCTTTGGTGGTCCAAAACTTTGTCCGAAAATCCTAAGTCCCAACAACAACAAAATCAAGTTTTAAGTCTAAGTCACTCAAAACCTATTGAACAAAATTCAAGTAAGGAGATCCTAGTGTATCCTTCAGATTTACTTGAAAATGAGTCTATAGAAGACTGTTTTGAGAGACTTAGAAATAATCCCACATCCAAAAATCAATCGTCAAATTTCAAAGAAGACACTATACTTCAAGACTCAGACTATAATGAAAATTCTGATACTGAGTCTGATATCTTAATTTCCTGTGACTCTACCAACTATCCTGAGGGAAATCCAGTGCTTACAATGTACAAGAGGGTTGACAAAAAAGTCAAGCCCGTGTCAGGAACTTTTCCCCAAGGAGCCAGAGTAGATCGTCATTTTCCTCATGACCCACTCCGAAATCTAATCCCGTTAACCCCACATCCTCCTGAATTTGTTCCTAATGGACGTCTAACTCATGATCGTATGGTTGACCTTAAGATAAATTCACAAGGATTTCTTTGGCCTGAAGAAGATAAACTTTTTCAACACATCATGAATTTAAATCAAGAGACCCTAGCATTTGAAGAAACAGATAGGGGGACTCTCAAAGAAACATATTTCACCCCATATATCATTCCCACTGTACCTCATGTACCTTGGGAATATAAGAATATTCCTATCCCACCGGGGATACGTCAAAAAGTTATTGAACTACTAAAGTCCAAGATTAATGCAGGAGTATACGAACCAAGCCAATCTGCATACCGTTCACGTTGGTTCTGTGTACTCAAGAAGAATGGCAAACTAAGACTAGTCCATGACCTTCAACCTCTCAACAAAATTTCTATTCGAGATGCTGGCCTCATTCCTATAGTGGATGACTTTGTGGAGTCATTTGCTGGAGCTCAGTGTTACACCGTATTCGATTTATTCTGGGGATTTGATGCACGTAAAATGCACCCAGAAAGTAGAGATCTTACAGCTTTCCTAACACCATTAGGACTGCTGCGATTAACAGCCTTGCCAATGGGCTATACAAATGCACCGGCAGAATTTCAGAAATGTACCAGCTTTGTACTGCAGGATGAAATTCCACACGTAGCCAATGTTTTCATAGATGACCTTCCAGTCAAAGGTCCACAAACTATCTATCCTGACAATAAAGGTAATCCCGAGGTCTTAGAAGAAAACCCAGGGATTAGACGATTTATTTGGGAACATGCAAATGATGTTCACCGTATCATGCACCGTATAAAAGACGTAGGTGCAACATTCTCCGCTACGAAAATTCAGTGTTGCCTTCCAGACGTCCTTATTGTAGGACAGCGCTGTACTCCGGAAGGAAGACTACCTGATACGAGAAAGTGTCCAAAATTCTCAACTGGCCAATTCCCACTACGATTAAAGAAGCCCGAGGATTTATGGGACTTTGTGGGACAGTTCGTATTTGGATACTAGGATTCTCTGAACTAGCAAAACCTATCACCCAACTTTGGAGAAAAGATGCCCCTTTTATTTGGGGAGATAAGCAAGATATTGCTTTCGAAACTTTGAAGGAACGTATATGTTCAGCACCAGCAATGAGAAGCATTGACTATACTTCTTCAAACCCCGTATATTTATCAGTTGATTCCAGCTTCATAGCTGTAGGAATCATCCTTTCGCAAGTAGACGATGAAGGACGACGACGTCCAGCACGATATGGTTCTTTACCTATGGGCGATGCAGAGTCACGATACTCTCAGCCCAAGTTAGAATTGTATGGACTTTTCAGAGCACTTCGACATTACCGACTTCACATCATTGGAGTTCAGAACCTCCATGTAGAAGTTGACGCAAAATATATCAAGGGCATGCTTAATGAGCCCGACCTACAACCAAATGCCACAATCAATAGATGGATTCAAGGAATTCTCCTATTTGATTTCACACTTCACCATGTACCAGCAACAAGTTTCAGAGGGCCTGATGGCTTATCTAGACGCCCTCTAGCTTCAGACGAAGAGATTATCCCTGAAGATGACTCTTGGTTAGACGAAATAGCCCTATTCACGTCAATCTCAAATTTCACTACACATCCATATAATCCCAATAACCTACCATCTATATTTTTGTCAGCTGCTGATCAAGAGCAGACTTTGACAGATATTTTCAAGTTCCTTACCACACTTGAAGCACCAAGTTTTGAAAGTACTGCTAAACGCAAGAAATTTGTCAAGCGTACAACTCGATTCTTTGTACAAAAGGGAAAGATGTACAAGCGTCTACCAGATAGACCCCCTTTGCTCGTTATTTTTGATCCTGATAAACGGCTGTCTATACTATCAGGAGCACATGAAGATTTAGGCCACAAAGGAGTTCAGTCTACCTTTGAGACTATTCGATATAGATTCTTCTGGCCACATATGTATACCGATGTTAAGCACCATGTACAATCTTGTCATGATTGTCAGATTCGAAGCACAAAGAAAATGCACATACATATCACAGTCTCTACACCTGCCACAATCTTCACAAAGATCTACATTGACATACTCAAGATGCCTGCCGGGAATGGTATGAAGCATCTAGTGTTAGCTCGAGATGATCTTTCACGATATGTAGAAGGAAGAGCATTACGATCTGCCTCCGCCAAAGCTATGGCCAAGTTTTTCTGGGAAGACTTGTATTGCCGATATGGAGCAATAGGGCAGATAGTCACCGATAATGGCTCCGAAGTCAAGGGAGCATTCCAAAATTTACTTCAACAAGTGGACATTCCACAGATTCAAATTTCACCCTACAACTCACAAGCAAATGGGGTAGTTGAACGTGGACACTTTAATATCAGAGAAGCAATAGTTAAAAGTTGTGAAAAGCACATCTCACGATGGCCTGAGAAGGTTCCTCAGGCACTCTTTGCTGAAAACATTACCACAAGCCGTGCAACCGGATTCTCACCTTTCTACCTATTACATGGAGTCCATCCTGTTCTACCTTTTGACCTTAGTGAAGCCACATTCCTTGTTGATGGATTTCACACGGATATGAATCCTGTCGATTTCCTCGCATTACGAATACGCCAAATTGAACGACGTCCTGAAGACTTGAGACGTGCCGCTAAGACATTAAAGAAGGCCAGATTTAAGTCCAAGCTTCAGTTTGAACAGAAATATCATCTGAGGATGCACAGAAAATCATTCGCACCAGGTGATCTTGTACTAGTCCGAAATACCCAAGTTGAGAAAGAACTGAATCGCAAAACTAAACCACGATACTTAGGACCCTTTGTTGTCGAGAGACAAACCAAAGGTGGATCCTACATTCTTAAAGAAATGAACGGAACTTTGTCTAGACGTGGTGTAGCCTCCTTTAGACTAATTCCGTATATAAGCCGAAATGATCCCACTCTACAATCAATTGCAGATACTCTTGATAATGGTCAAGACTCTGAGAAAAATTCATCAGGATCAGATTCAGATACTTCTTTCCTCTCAGAGGACGAATAACAAAACACATCACATCATGAACGGCAAAGACACCACAATAGAAAACCGAATTCAACAGAACATTGCAAGTTTATTTGACATCCTTTTAGAGGATTGCAATAAACTTCACGAGTACTTTATTTTTCAAGATATCAGAACCCATTATAATCAAATGATATACTTCTGGGATCACAATCACCAGGAAGCATTATCACAAATATGTCCTACATGTGCAGTATACTTCGAAATTTTCAGACTCCTAGATGAATGGCACCATCTTGTCAACCCAGAGAACAGATGGAGGAGTCACCAACATCATGATTAATAAAATGACATGACCTACCCTTCAACTGGGGACAGTTGCGATTTTTCGTTCGGGGTGGATGTCATGCATGGTATGTGATTCATACCATGTCAGATATATATAGAGAGTGATAAGGAAGATATGAGAGACTGTCTAGCCCTCTGTCACTGAGTTACCTTTCTATTTTTCCTTTATTTCATTGTCTTGTATTTTATTTCTCACTTTTCAGATTTATTTTACCTTGTATTTTTATGAGCATGTGACCTTCTGTTTATTTCTCATTATTTATTTTTATTTGGCTACTTTCAGCCACAGATTTGTTTGTCAAAGTTTTTGTATCTCTATTTATTTCTGACTGTTTATTTTTATTTGGCTTCTTTCAGCCACCAGATTTTATTTGTCAGCACATCATGTGACTGGGGAATATTCTGGTTTGTAACATTATTTAAGCTGACTCAACATGTTTAGTCATGATTGGTCATGCTTTGTAACAACATTCACATGACTCATCATGTTTTGTCATGATTTGTCATGCTTTGTAAATTCTTTGTAAGATTACACTGTATTTGTAATGTACTTAGTAATAAGCTGATTCATCATCTGGTTTGTAAGCCACATTCTTACCAATCCATCTGATAAATCATGCTTAGTAAGGGGGTTCCCAAAAGGTATAAAAGGACCCCATTTTCACCCATAAAATATAACTTCCCATTTTTCATTCTTCTCTCAAACCGTGTGAGAGTACGTAAGAATAAAAGTGCAGGCAACGTGCCTTGAAGTAAGACTAAGACACATCATTATTCTATTCTAAAGTTATATACTACCTTACAGGGGTTGACTATATAACTTTCATTATCGTTATTCTACTCTAGGTTATATACTACCTTACAGGGGTTGACTATATAACCATCGAACAGCTCTCATTCTAAGCTTTACGTGTATACATAAGACTCTCTCTTTCAACGGAAAGTGAGACACATATCTAAGGACGACAAAGTTGAAACAGACTTTCATAGGTTGAAACACGACCTACTAGGCTGAAACAAACCTAACGAATTTATCCAGAACACAGAACATTCCACAACACTTCGTATCAGACTACACAAGAAGAGGACAACAAACTAAATCCTCCCAAGAACTCACCACGTTACCTCCCACGAAGTAGAAAAGTCGGAGACCGTGGACTTAAGGACTGGCAAGAAGTCTTCCCTGTGTATAATTGTGTTGTCATTATACACAACTTTTATATAAGACCCTTAAGTAACAAGACAACGCGTGATTTCAGTAAAGGTCATCGTCAACACGCGGGAAGAAATTCCCAAAAAACTGAAAAAAGTGCCCGCAGCTGCGGGCACTTTTTTTGCATCTGAGGAAATTTGTTTCCACGGTCCAAAGATATGTCATACTTTCTTTCTTCGAATTTGACTCACCCTAGCAAATATCTTGGACGGCCTAGAAACAATGCGTACTTGCCCTCCTTGCACCTCAGGCCTCATTGCCCTCTTCCTCACATTGTTACCCTCCTCTCGGCACCTTGTTACCCTCCTGCGCACCTCATTGACCTCCTCTTGGCACCTTGTTACCCTCCTGCGCACCTCATTGACCTCCTCTCGGCACCTTGTTACCCTCCTGTGCACCTCATTACCCTCCTCTCGGCACCTTGTTACCCTCCTCCTGTGCACTTGTTGCCCTCCTTTTTCAATTTTTTTTGGGAATTTCTTCCCATGTGTCACATGGCTTTGCGACAAGCTGTCTGGCATCTGTAATATGTATGGTCTTTGTGCACGTAAGTTGATGGGCATTCTTCTCGCCATGACTCCAACTAAATCCCTCAACACTCGTAAAGCTCAACTTGTTTCCTCTGGCCTTGGGCAACACTTCGTAAGCCCAAGGAAAGCCAGGGATAGGAGGAAAACTCAAACACTCGTTGAGTTGCCTGGCGCACAACTCAAGCGTCGTCGGCTACTTGCTCAAATGCAACGACTCTTGGATCATGCACCCTCCCAAACAGGGTCTTCTCCTTGTACCGTGTTAGGAGGTCATGCTGATGAAGTCAACAAGATGAACATTCTGGACGACTTGGATTTCACAGGCGCTGAAGTTGAAATGTCAGGGGAGTCATTTTCTGACAGGCCTGCAACCTTGGGGAGCAATTCACACAAGCGACGTGTTCTCCCCGATAACCCGACAAATATATTATACAATAACTGGCGAAAGCTCATACCTACACTCGTGGACCCGCATTTGAAGTATTATGCCCGAACTATTGGTCAAGGCTTGGACAAGCCCCACAAAGTGATCTCAGCATGTGCAACTCTCTCCTGCGCACAGAAAAAGACTGATTTATTGTGTCTATTCTTTGACAGTAAGTACTCATGCTTTCAGCCCACCTGATGATCTAACGAACGTCAAACACATCAACAGGATTTGAATCGATTGAAGTACTGAGCTGTGAATGCTCCAGCCTTCCGCAGGTCCTCCTTCATCATGGGCTGTTCCCTACCGCACCTTTACAACCTCGTATGGCAGTATCTGTTGATCTACTCTCCTTTTATCGCGCACTTTTCGAGCGCTCTTGTGATGCAATCAATGCTCTCGCATCGGCTCTCAAAACGCACTATTCACGCAGAGGTTTTCAAGTTACTGACTCGGAGGTAAGACATATTCATATGAGATATCACATCACTGAACTAGCCCCAAGGGTGAAATCGTGCAGGACCCATTTCGTCGTGGTCTAGGCCATGCTGTACAGTGGTATGATATCCTACAAGTCGAAATCGAACAGCAAGTGGACACAGTCCTCCAACACAGCCGAGACTGTGTGGCTATTCACCGACCACCCCAACCACCTACTGTAACCAGGAATGAAAGTTCAGCATCAACTATTTTGCACTTTGCCCGATGTGCACCACTTCTCGCTCAGCGCTGCCCAGCATGCTTTGGTGGGACACTGTATGGGAGGCCCATTGATCAAGGCGCGGACATACATGTTGCTACAGATGGGAATTTTCATCATCGCCACCGACGTTCTGCGGGTGATTGTCCTCACTTCTATGAACCGACTTACTTCCTTTCAAAACAGTTTGTTGATGCAGTTGGACGCCGAATTGATGGACAACGTAAGCGACCTCCGAAGCAACACACATCCCTCGTACCTGATGAAGCTATCGACCAATGCGAGAATGCATATGAAGCAGCTGATGGGAAGAAACAAAAAACTGCAATGGACAGCTTCGACGACACGGGAATCATGGCCCTCATCTGCCGTCATGATATTCCCTTATTTTTTGCTAACATTGATTCTCCGGGCGAACAGCAGAAATATTCGGTAGCGCTGATAGAACATCTGTTCACATTACTCCCTTCTCAAGCCACGGTTGTTACCCTCTATGATGTAGGTTGTGTTCTCGCTCGGTCCCTCTCAAAGGTATGTACACAATTGTAATCAGATTTATTACTAATTAGTTTTAGTTCGAGATTCTCCCCCCTGATGTTGTATCATGTCTGCGCTTTGCGACTACGGCTATGCATGCCTATGGTCATGAATGGGCCTGTCAGCTGGTGCACAATCCACGGATGTGTATAGGCCTTGGCTTATCTGACAGCGAGGGGACTGAGCGGCTGTGGTCACGGTTTGTTCGGTTGATTGGTGTAGAAAGGTCATCATCAGTACGTTACATTATATTACATTTAACAACATACTAACTACCTTGAGTCATTTAGCGCCAACGCCGTCTGTGGTTAATTGACCGCCAAGCAACTGTGATAGGATCAGAAATGAAAGCAGACCTCGGAGACTGGATCAAACACCGTCTCAAGCGGGGCATCAATGCCCAGAGCTCTGCTGCCCTCGACATTATCAATCACTGTGAAACGTCTGTGGAGGACCTACAGGCTCAGTGGGCTCACCAACGACAATCTCAGCTCTTGATTCGCGCTCGTGAGTTAGCCCATAGTATACACACAATGAGTACTTATGTTGGATGTTTCTAGATGCTCCTGCTCGTCTCAAGAAGGAGCTGGATACTGTTCTCGCTCTACAAGCTGACTTGGATGTGTCAGATCGAGCCCTGCAGACTACTAGGACTATGCTGGAGAAGGAGGCATCATCCGATGACACCTTCAATGTCCTTGCGAGCCTACAAAGGGGCCACGATCGTCTAATGACTAAAGTCGAAGCATTATACTCTTCTCTTAATGTTCAGGATAGATTCCCCGAGCTTGACGGAGTCAATCTCAACTTCGTCCAGGTCCTTCTTATGGCACGTGATCTTAAGATAAATATTCGAAAGCGTGCTATTGCCAGCTTTTTTGAATGGGATAAGCTTGATCGTGCTGTAGGTGGATCCCACCAAGCATTAGGTAACCCTTCATGTATGACCGTTCCTCCATTCTAACCTTATTGTTCAGGGACAAAGCTTCACCAACACACTTGCAAAGCTATAGCGAAACGCCAACCTGCTCTCATGACAGCAATTAGAAAATTCAATTCTTACTGTGAGCGCTTAGAGTCGCTTTACAATCCTGCTTGGAATGTCCCGCTTCCTACTCCCCTCCCGACAAAATTAGCTGAACTACGTGCTGACCAGACGTTAATGCAAGATGTCTGGGTTACACCCACGATTGGAGACGTACCTCGATGGTTGGAAGACTCAGACGTTAGGGACGGAATTCGTGCCCTTCTTAAACGTGACCGGTGCAGGGAGGAGTAAAAACGCTTAGGCATGGAGGCTGACAATTTGTGTCGCTTCTTTGAAGAAGAGCTGACAGCATTGGAGCTTTCGATTCGATTGTCCCAAAGTATGTATGGTTCCCACTTAATCATTCAAGGTTTCATTGACGAAATTTCTTATTTATAGATGAGCGCTTCCTCGTTCCATTAGAACAGAGGCGCTCACATTTTCTCAAACTTAAGGTGCGATGGTCAAATGCACTAGCATCTTCGGTTCGATTTAGCAGCCGTGCAAAAGAGGCACTAAACAGGGCTATAATTTACTCTGGAGGTACTCATGGTACCCCTCTTCATTTGACGAGTGTGATAGTGCAGGATCCTGTTCCGGAGGATGAGCCACTACTGCCCGAGGCAGATGACCCCATAGAGGTTGAGCCAGAGCAAGCTGCACTTGCCGACATTCTGGAGGGTCATAGTGCTGGAGCGGATTTCAATGAGGATCAAGACTTAGTGTCTAATGTTTGTGCTGACATGGTCTGGGATTGCCCTGAGGTACGTCAATATCGTTGATAGGCCAAATATCACTAATGTATTGGCAGGGTCTCCTAATTGATGACTTCTGCGTCCCATCTCAAGACTTGCATGTCATTGTGCCTGGACGCATAGTAACTAGAACCACATCATCAACTGGAGCCTTCCCCTCCCAAGTGTTCGAGCCGAGAGACATAACTTTTCTCACTCATCCAACCGCATTCCTCAATGATGTGTGTATTAACGGTTGCGCTGTCCTTCTACAAATGGATATGCCAAATCCTGCCGTGGCTGTCTTCTCTACGCATGATCTTCCTCGCATCTGCTATAATGCAGCTGACGATATGCTCTGGCGCAATACATCATCCACACGTTATTGGGAGAAAGATGTGTGGGTTCTTCCTATTCATAGACCATCTGGTGTTGGGCATTGGGTCGTTTGCGTAATCTACTTGTCAAGAAAAGAGCTTCATCTCTTTGATAGTCTAGCTGAACGGAAACCATGGAAACAGGATGTCAAAGTCGGTTTCCTTCAACTTTCATCCGATGCTCACTTTGATAGATTTGCAGGATATCATGAAACTCATCTGTCAACTTCTGATGGTGGCACGTCAACGAAATAAGAACGTTCACATTGACATGGATAGATGGGTAGCTCGCCCATTGACCGTAAGTTCAATAACATTTCTCTCCTCTTAGCCCTCCGTTTTTGATGATGCACGCAGGTCAAACCTCTTCAGACTAATGGTTATGATTGTGGTGTATGGGTATTAGCAACAGTCATTGCTGTCCTATGTGGACGACATCTTACGCAACTCCGAGAGGATGAAATGAGTGATCTTTGATATTATCTACGATCTCGCATACTTTCTATACCACTATTCTAGCATGCATGTAGGTTCAAGCCAAGTTGAATTAGTGTAGTATGATGTCTAGACATATGGATTCTTCCCAGCAATTAGCAAGTCCTTCTCCGTTTGATAATTCACGATCCTTCGTGCTACCCACTGGCGGTAGCATTCAGCCATGATCTTATGTCTTGCACATGCTTGAAAGTGGGAGACACAAGTATGAAGCTCATCCCAGCGTGAAATCAAACTCTTCTGCACCTCTCGAATCTCCTCAAGAACCCTGTCACTCTCTCCCATATTATACATGGCTGTGCGGTGTGCGCAAGATTCCCTTTCAACCTGCAAATGTCGTCCATGCATCACATCGACAAGATTATGAGTAAAACACTCTTCCTCTGGTGAGTCAGGTGGATCGGGGAAATCGTAAGGAGGTGATTTGTCCCATTGCAAGAGGTCAGATTCGTCGATCAAGTTTGAACCAGCAAGAGATTGGTGAAAGAGATAAGAATGGGGCAGGGGGAGAGCCGCAAATTGAAACAAGGAGGATGTCAGAGGTGCTTCAGACTGGATCTTGAATGTACGAGGTCCACGTCGACCATTACACTTGGCGTAGGCACAAGCATTCTGAGCTTGCCTCATCATTTTACCTCTGTAATAGTGAAAACTTGTGAATCAGACCTGGACAAGAGTTGTATAATGCTTACCGTTGTGACTGAGAATATGATTCTCTGTGTCGTTGTGAGGCATCCGCTTTCTTGTCTAATGTAAAGTACTTTGCTCGTCGGCCCATGATGATTGTGATAAGCAGATGAATTGTAAAAATGGTCCCTAACAAGATCACGGTTGTTGTGAAGTCCATACTACTGGCACATTGTGCTGCATTGGAGAAATAGAATACAGCCAATGATTGACTGTGGTGTTCTTGTTCAAAATTTGGTATTAATACAATGGGGCGTGCTGCTAGAGTTCATGAGGCTAGTTCAGACACCTTGAATGCTAGTGAATGCCCGTATGTTTGTCTTTTTAATTCAGTATGATGTATATATTCAAGCTCATTGGCTTACAGATGGTTTCCACCTCGCAGGAGGCTCCCAGTAGCCTCAATGCCAAGCCTCCAGGCAAACTGATAGCCCTCTTGGGTGCTTGGTGCTACTGATACTACATTATTCCATGCTCATTTACTAGTTTGGTAAGGGCACCAGGAAAATGCTGCGACTGCTGCAGTATTTGCTGGCACGACACAACGAGTATGCTACTAAGTACATAGCACCTAGAGTGGATTGACCTCCCGCTGGAAGAGCGGCCACAGCTTATTCCCAGGGAAAACTGGACATGGCCAAAATGGTTGAGATCAAGCGGAATATGACGAATTTAGAAGCACCATATTTCACTATAGGAGACTCGCCGTGGAGACAAATAGAATATTTCGCATCTGTTGCAATCTTCTCGAATGTTGTAGGATATGTTAAGAATATTGATATCATATTTCAGCATATTTCAATCGAGTTCCACTGGTACGACAAAATCGGTTGTATTCGGGTGAAATATGCTATAATCTACTGATACAAATGCTTCGACCTACGACCAGAAAACACGATATAGGATGATGGTGATAGAACTAGCACGACAGTGTAAAGCAGGCAACCTCGACGGCAGCAAAAGAACAGGAGCGACATGGACAGGCGAGGAGGGAGACAATCGGGAGGAAACCGGCAGGCAATAGCAAAAGAACAGGAGCGATGTGGAGTGAGACAGGCGAGCACAGGTAATTTGGAAGCGACCAGCAGGCGATGGCAGGAATGATGTAGACAGTAGAGGAGTTAGACGAGCGAGCAGGCGGCAGTGGGCAAATAGCTTGAATAGGCCGGGCAAGTTAATACATGGGACCATTGACGACTTCGCTGTTCTTCGTCCAGCGCCCTACTTTTTCCTAAGAAGTCTCAGCGACTTGATAATATGAGTAGCAAGGCTGTACTTACAAGTTCTCTAGCCTCCCTATCATAAGACTGTGGACAGAAGTGTCAGTAGAATGAAAGGATATGGTATCGAGGACGGTAGTGGTTGTCGGTACAGGTGCCAGCTTCAAGTTCGAACTTGGAACAGTCTCGGAGTCATTAGACTGGACAACATAAAGAAGAGTTCCACTTACTGAGCATACAACCTTTGTTATGATACATACGGTGATAACATACTTAAATCGAAGATTCATACAATCTGCTGAGGAAGTTGGCGACAGTAGGAGGATGACGACTTGGCAGGAAGATGATGTTATGAGGAGAAGTAGGAAAAATAGGGTTGCCCCAATGAATTATAACTTTGGGGTGAATGATGTCACAAACTCTGCGCAAACAAAAGAGTACGTACTATAGCTAGCCGTTGTGCGATAGTATGTGATGCAGCACGATGTGAAGTAGTCGATGAATTGCATAGCAGAAGTGCATGCGGTGCACGTGCGTCGTGCGAGCGCTTGACAAACTTTAGTGCGATTGACAACGCAATGGCCGCAGTGTGCGCATCAAATCGACAACGATGTAATGTTTTTACGATGCGATGTGTAGACGATCGTGTCGTTGAAGATTACACAATATTATAGCATAAATTATATGTCTAAACAATATTCCGCTTGATCTCAACCATTTTGGCCATGTCCAGTTTTCCCTGGGGCTCACCTCCGAGTCAAGACCTGTCAAGACCACTGTCACAATTCGGAGGTCACCGGTGTCACCACAGCTATATACAGTTGACAGCCAACTCTAACGCCATGATGTCACGGGACAGTGATATACCCTGCTTCGATCACGGGTCATCGTACATATTCTTTTCGAGTTTTCTCGACAATAAAATAGACTAAATTCAACATTAGTTACACAGTATTGACAGTCTTCTCGCCTTGCAATGTAGATTGAATCCTCGAACTTCTCTGCTCACCGCTTCCTGACTCGGCATTGTCCAAGTCGACAGTAGTGAAAACCCCTACCCGTAGTAATTCGCGTCGTGTAATCATCGTCATCGATAGAGATCGAGTCGTCCGCACCCTGCGGAACTAATGATGCGGTACAGGAGAGTAACTATCACAAGGAGGTTGCAAACAAGAAGCGACAGGGCTGTCTGGTACGTTTAACACTCAGATTAAAGTACCCCTAGAAAAAAATTTGACTGTACCTCGAAGTCTGTCGTCAGGGCAAGAACAGTGATATATTTCGATATTTGACAGACTCCCCGGAAGATGGATATAATGGTGACGATGATGCTGGAGGAGAATATGGCGAGAATCATCCTTTTTTGTCTTTTTGGCAGTCTGAGACTCCAGAGTAAGCGCAATGGCAGAATAATCAGTATTGTGTCGGATAAGCAATCAGCTTACAAAGCGTGTGAGTTCAAGTCGTGTAAGAGCCACAAGAAAGTCGCACTTATCAGTTCGAACATGATCATTGGTTGCGTCATAAGTATATGCACCTTTCTAGTTGTTTGATACCAGCAGGTGTTATGCCCATAATGCCACGCTTTTTGTGCAACAAGTCCTGCCCACAAACCGAGGAAAAGACCAGCAAGACAGAATATCAGGCGACAGAGGTGCTGCGTTGTGTAAACAATGCGAACGATGGAGAACAAGATACTTTGCCGGACAGCCCTACTTATCCTTGAGAATCGATGGTGCAAATTTAAACACGAAGATACTTACCACACGACGGAGGGGAAAGTAAACGAGTACACCCAGAACGATATAATTCCTTCTTCACCCACTGCAGGCAAGAGTTCAATAATGAGTAGGCAATATGCACAAGCGGACTCCTTTTACCTGCTTTAGTGTAAGTCCAGCAAGAAGTAAACGCGGCTACCCCGCAGAGAAATGCGACGCCTGCCCAAGCATCCTCGACCCAGAACCTGCCCAACCAAATACGATATGCGAGTCTAAAAATCGTCAATACCAGCCCTAAAACCATAAATACACTCGAGACGGCTGTGGGAGGGTCAGTGAAGCTTTTATACCATGCAAAAAATTACCTCTCAGAGTCACGAAGGTCGACCAAGAAATCACCAGTGCCACTAATATCTTCAACTTTTTCTAACCTAATGAGACAGAATGGCTGCGTCAAGGCTCGTAAGTACCGTGTTACATGCATGTCACACCACGTCACAACCACGGCAGGCTCGGCAGGACCACGTCAAAATAGCTACATGCCCTGTTTGGTAAGTCATGCTTTTCGGCGCTACCCTCATTCAAGGCTTCTTCAAATATATTACTCACATTCCAAAGATTTCTATGGCCTCTTTTGTGTGTTATCCATCAACTCCATCGGAACATGACTGCGACCATATTCGAGCCCTCACACCTTGTTGATGCTGCCACGCAGACAGACGCCCATTCTTTTACAATTACTCACCTCGTAAGCCCCCCAGTCAGTTTCATATCCAAATTCTGCTAATCGCTTCTAGCTTGTGGATGCAGCAGTGTTGACAGAGGACCCAGGAGTTAGTGAGGTTACTGCCAGTCTCCAAGTCAACGATGAATGGAAGGCCCTTGATGGTATTCCTTGTATTATAGGTGGCATAACGGCGCTTGCTGGTAAGTTTTGTGAGTTCACTTTTACACTAATTTTGACTTAATTTCAGCTTCTGTTGGTGGCACCCTGCGCGGGCGTGCCAAAAATGACTTCCCCTGGAAAAAACTGCCCAAAGAACTAGCACGGCTTGGATGTTGCCTTGTCAACTATCCTGAAGAGACTTTGATGCCTGGCGAGACTCGACCCACGCTCACTCGGAGCAAAGGCATCCACGATTTGACCTTCCGTCATCGTGCTAATCTTGTCAACGCTCTCAAGACAGGTACCCTCACTATTCGAGCCATCACAAGCGATGTTGCCCGAGCACGCCTTGTAACATCCAAAGACCCAATTATCATAGGCGAGGCACCCTCACATCGCTCAATTCACTCTCGCGGGCGACGTATGTTTGCTGACGGTGATATTGACCGCAAAGGGCCTCGCCGTCTCCCCTCACCTCCTGCTACACCATCTACTCGTCCTGCTACACCTGCTATACCTCCTACTGCACCTCCTCATTCTGCTACTCCTGCTACTCGTCGTCGTGTCCAAGTTTTTGTAGAGATATCACGCCCGCCGCCCCGGCCAGCTTCTAGAGCTGTGGGCAAATCAGCACCCCCATACATCACTCGCACCAAGGACCTCATTCCACCGATAACTTCTGTTGAGCCGTTTTCGTCTACCTCTGAATATGCCGAGGATTCTGATGAAAGTATCACTGTGGATGAGGAGCCGTATGTTAATAAGAGTGATCGTCCTGCCAAGCATCTCAGACGTTGATGGGTATAGCTGCAAATAATTGAATATTTTCCAAGAACGTAGATAGCATGTTAGTATAACAATTGTTTTCGAAGTTGTACTTTAATTTCTGACAATGGAATATCAAATCTCATTTGATGCAAACTCGGTAGAAGTAAGCTCATCCTTTCATTGATATGTTATCTTTAGTCATGACTCACAATATGACATTCATTTTCCAACCTCTCTGTAGCCTCTCTGTAGCCTCGCTGGCCTCCCCAAACACTCCCCTGCTTACTTCCTCACCCTTTATACCCTCGTCAGCTACGACCAGCATCTAGGGTCACAATTACTGTTTCTGGCTACCCCGTCATTTTTGGTAACCACTTCGATTCGAAGTTTTGATATCCAACATCTGGGAGTCTAAATCATCGATTGTAAAGTAAGTCACCTGTACTTTCTAAAGCTCATTTCAGCCTTTCTGACATGATGATACCACCAGTCCGAGTCTTCAGCTGCAAAGTAAGTCATTTGTGTTTCCTTATGCTCGACTCTATGTGTATCTGTATCTGTATTTGGCGCTGTACATATTCACATCATCCTTAATATTCTTTCAGCCTTTCTGATATGATGGTACTACCAGCGGGTCTAGACCATATCTTCGGCTGCAATGTAGGTCGCTTGTGCTCAACCTTATCCATATTAACATTACTAACGGGAACCTCTCTTCAGCCTCCTGAGGCTCCCCACACCCTCACTCACCCTCACTCACGAGCTTGTGCATCTCGGTCACTATCCGAATAAATTTAATGTCTTGTACGTTTGTTTAGCTTCTGTTCTACCGTTCCAATCTAACTTTTTTTAGTCCGAATGAAACTATGGATTACTGTTGTGCAGAGGGACCCAGTATCAGCTCAAACCAGCCTCATAAGTATCAGGGCTCCGGTGCTTTATTTTTGTGTCCCTTCTGAATTACCGCCAGATTTTCTCTCTAGTATTTTGCATACAGGTCAGTAGGCATGCACTCACATTCTTCTTCTATGGACTATCATTGACTATATACTACAGAAATGACTCAAAACGCCCCCGATAACCCACCATCTTCTCACTCGAGCTATGTGGGCCTATCTTCAGATACCTTCGATTACATGCAAGAACAGTTCGGTGGTGGTCGTCGATGTGCAACACCACCTGTCGAGCTTACTCCTTCACGACTCAGGAGTAAGCTCAAGGCCACAGCACGTGATGTTGGCCTTGTCAAAGGTGCATCAATCCGCCGCCAGGCCTATGAAAACCTCACTCTGGGAGATCAAGATCCCGCACCTGTGCAGTCTGGTACAACGGACTTCACGCATACGGTGGCAGACAGCACTTCGACAAACGAAACATCATCGCTAACAGGCCACGTGGCTAGTAGTCGACACGCGTCGCCATTTCCTACTCCACATGCTCCTGCCCAGCTCCAGGATATTTTTTATGGCTCTATGAGCCAGCAACCTGCGTGGATGGATCCCAACTCCTCTGACGCCTTTACCATGATGGGGACTACATCTTTTTTACCTGGAGGATCACAACATCACCTCATCACACAGGACATGAACCGCTTAGCACTGCCTCCAAGTTTTAATTTTCCTGCAAGTTCGTCAGGTCAAACAATGGCTTCTCGTGCATGTTCCCTAGAGCCTCACACTACAGGCCAAACACCTTCAGGATTTACGCAGGATTTTTCAGGCGAAGTCGCACCATTCATCCTTAGGCCTGTTCCATCATCATCGCCTCAAGATCATGCACCTCCCCTCCCAGCAACAAACATAATTCCACCAACACCATTCCAGACTAACACTTCCACCTCGACGAATTCCATTGGTGTGGCCACTGCTTTTCATCAACGCTTTCCCGAAGAGCATGAGCCAGTGACCCATCAAGAGGGGCATACTGTTACCGGGCGTAGGTCCGCAGAACTGAACACAGCACTCGATGTAGGGTTTGCTGCAGTCGAGCGCTGCTTTCTCGACCTCTCGACATCTACTACGCTTCCTGTTTCACAGTTGATTAACTTGTTCTTGAAGAGTCATGGACGCACCGTGAATGGTACCAACTATTGGAACTTGTACGCCAACTACTTCAAGGAGCATATCAAGACGGAACTTGCACGTATTGGCCGAGAGGCCCCAGCCGGAGGTGGCACACCTAGTGAGTTATCATATTACGTCTTGTTGCACAGGAGGTTTATATTTCTTACAGGTGCAACCGTGCGCACTCAATGTTATGACAAATTCAAAGAGGCCTATCCCGATTCTTATCAAGACCTTCTGTTAATGCACGAGGAGGCGTTACTCCTTGGATCATCTACTCAAACAATAGCTCAGCGTGGACAGGGATTCCAGAAGCATTATCGAAGAGTAATACAGATTGTATGTTATCTCACCCGAAGTTTCATCATCGCCTCATATTGTTATCTTAGCTTGACTCTGCTTCCGCTAAGTGTGGCTTTGAAGCAGCCGTTGTCTTATGTGGCAAAGTGGTCAATGAAGACGGATCACTTGGTCACTCGTATAGTACGCCGGGTGCTGCAGGGGTAGGATTATTTGTCGTCTAAATCCTTACATATACTTAGCAAGATGTAGTTCTGGCAGACACGATGCCGAGCCAGTGATGATGCCATCATCGGACATCTTAAAGCACACGTATAGTAAGTATGAATATGACTACATTTATGCTACAACTGACGCTGTGTCTCCAAATAGCAATAGCACGTCCTTGGCTGCGGTGGATGAAGTGTTCCATGACGATACCCACAGCGACTCATTGACCCCCCGCTCGACTTCGAACAATGGTCGCGATCAGTCTCAGGCTCCCGAAGGACGTGATGATGGTTTGAAGTGGATTAAGCTCGAACTGATCAAACAAGTTGGTACGTTGGAACGTTGCTGGTCTTTTGGTTCATCTAACTAAATGTACACTAGCCCAGCTTGGGGGCAAGTGTGCCTGGGATAAAAACTTCCCTTGGAAAGGCATGGCCAGCGCGCTTGCTGATGCCAATCTCTGCATTAGAGGGTATCCAGCTGACAGGTGTCTCTTGCCTGGCGAAGCTCACAATGAGAACTCAAAGAACAAGGGTATTGGGGCACTGACCCAGAAAGAAATCGCGGTGCTTGTGGAGGCATTGAAGTCAGGAACTATGCAAGTTGTCAAAGTTGACAAGGTACATCGAGGTAAGTTTCGATTACGTTGTTGTAAGCACATTATAATTCTAATATTATTTGTAGCATCTGTTATGGCCTCCGAAAGGCCGGTCATCACAGGCATAGCGCCTCCCTCTGACTGGCCACATGCCGGTGCTCGACGACTGTTTGTTAATGGTGACACAGACTACCACGGCCCAGCTCGTCTTAAGCCCAGCAATGCAGCTACCAAAGTCAAAAAGGCCGATAAAGTGACAAAAGCCCCATCGCCACCTGATGATGATGACGATGACAGTTCAGATGATGATCATCCAGTGGTACCTCCTGTTCGTAAGTTCCGAAAAGCTAACATGCGAGTAGAAATCACTGCACCACCACCAATACCACCTCCGTTTAAAGTCGTTGCACGACCACCCTCACGCCAATTCAAAATTGTTCCAAAGCCGGAACCGACTGCTGCACATGATGAGGTGATTGAACTTACTTCGGCCGGAGAGAATGTCGCCACAGAGCCTGACAGCGAGTATGAAGAAGCACGTGGAAAGAAGAGAAAACTGAAGTCTAGGAATACATCGCATGCATCAAAGAAACCAGCCTCATCCAACGAGAAGGCTGATGTGTCAAAAGTGGGGAGAAAAGTTGCACATTCGAAGCAACCCAAAGCACCTGCCTTACCAACCTCAACGACTTCTCCAATGAAGGGTGGCCCTCTGTCCCCATTGACAGTGGGGTCATCGAGTGTGGCGGCATCACCAGAGCCTGAGGCTGGGGGTGAGTACCCCCCTTTATTCTAACTTAACTCTAGTTGACTCAAGGTGTATAGCTGCAGCAGTAGCGTCACTTCAGGATGGTCCTTCTAACGCGCACACAAAGGGTAAGTCTTTTCTTTTCTAAATCAAACATTCTTGTAAAATATCTATTGATCTACCCTCTAGTAAAACCACGTCCAATCACCAAGGAATCCAAGGGTACAATGAAACGTGCTCTTCGGATGGCATACAGCCACTCAGATGGATCTGAAGTGGACAAGGGTAAGAAGATGGATGTGGCTGTGAAGAGTGTTGTCCCCCCTGCTTTAGATAATGTCGCTGTGGAAACAGTACAGGAAGACTTGCCTTCAGAGGCTCGAACCACCAATCCTATTGAGGAGGATCTTCACCATATCGTTCACGACCCTCGCGACCCTCCAGATACCACACACCAAGCTCGTGATGAGCTTCCTGTCCATCATAACCCTCCCGAGGGTATCCAGCAAGGCTCCAATGAGGCTGTCCAGCGAGACCCTCATGAGGGTGACCCTATACATCACCCACGGGAACCTCAACGTGAGGTTGTCCCTCTCCGCAATCCTCACGAGCCTCGTCACAATGTCCTCCATGACCCTCGAGACATTCCCCATCACACCCCTCGCGACATCTTGCATGACCCTCGTCAGCCTCTTTGCAGTCATTCTCGTGAGCCGTGGTACATGCACGAGGCTGTGCGTCGTCGTGAGGTCCATCATCTGCGTGAAGATTCTCCAATCATTGAGCATGATGCTCTCCGCCCTCACGATGCCTTCTATCACCGTGACCATCGCAATCCCCGTTATCCTAGTTTGCAACCTCACGACCGTTACGGATCCAACGAGCCTCATGCCAACAGTGACTTCACCACACGGGATAGCTCTCCAGCCTTGGAGGTATACCGTGATGACCATTATGCTCACGGTGAGCGTGAACGTACATACCCAGGTCGATACAGCCCAGTACTTGGTCCTGAATATGCTCACGAAAGTGGATACTCTCGACGTGATGATCTCGATGAGCGCCGGGCATTTGGTGGAGGAGCTTACCGTGAAAGCGGATACCCTCCAAGAAGAACTCGTCACCTGGATTCCAGATGGATGGATCGTCGTAATGCTCCATCTTTGGACTATGCTCATCATGAAGCTGTGCCGCGATCATTTAGTCGAGATCCAGTTGACTCTCCACGCCCTCCTTCATCTTAATTGACTTTTGATATGGGCCTGGCTGCAGTTGTGTTTTTTTAGCTCATTATTTTAGCTCATCTTCGTGCTTGCTTTGTTTTTTCGCAGTGATAGTTTGCCATGATGGTTTGCTCATTCCTGCACTTGTCCTGTCGTACTCTTGCCCTGTCGTACTCTTGCCCTGTCCCTCTCATACCCTACCTATGTTGCTATGGACCTTGTTGTTTTGACTTTGACAATATCAGTTTAGTGGCTCCAGCAGCTGCTCTTGTTTGCTTCAGAACGGGCTCAATATTGCTATGAAAATTAAGAATGACCGTACTGGGGTGCAATATATTTTATTAGAATAACATAAGTACGAACTAATAAATATAATTTCAACGAAGAAAAACATGTGATGAGATAAGACGACATAGGTGTAAGTAGAAACACAGCGGATATGACAAAGAGGAAAACATAATGCATGTGAGAGGAGCACCAGAGGCTCTATATTATTTTGAGGGCAGTGGGATCCACTGGCACGATAACATGCTTGAGGGCTCTTCTAGGAGCATGGCGTGCCACGGACAACCAGAGCCAACCCTTCAACAAGGCCTATGAGGGTACTCCAGAGGATGGGAGGGAGACTCTCTCAACGAGGCTATGAGGGTACTCTGGTGACTCTGGAGGATTTGAGGGAGACCCTCCTAGGAGAGGGTTATCTCAGAGATGTGTTATGTCCTACCACAAAACCGGGTCTGACAGACCATGGGAAGCACTAAAAAGTGCTGCCAAGGGTGCCATCGTGATGCAAGGCATGGTCATGGCATCAAGTGGATGCAGGCCCTTCTCTTGCCGCATGTTATTGTTGAACTGGTAGGCCGCAATGGCTGCTGAAATCATATGTGCTTCGACATTTGAGCGATCTATCTGCGTCTTGTTCATTTGTAGAAGAGGTACCATCTTTGTTGAACCAAGGTCCTGCAAGCCCAAGCTTGTCTCCGCGAATTTGCGGATGTCATCACAAATCAACAACGGGATCTCCAACGGTCGACACACGCAATACCGATGTTCTTCGAAGCCAAGAGTAATGAGAAGCTGACGAGCGAAGTCGGTAATCTTCGGCACACGAATGTTTCGATCATCAATGGACGGCGTGGTGGCAGAGCGCAGATATTGGAGAAAACAGTGTGTACTGTCCGAGACATCGGCGCTGTACGAGTCGGCGGTGGCGAGTGCGGGATCAAGGCCTGCCGCAGTTAGAGGCACATCTGTTCCCTGGGGAAAGAATTGCTGTGATGGTACAGCAGTGACGGTTATGTTGTATGCGATCAATTCATTGTCATCCCATTTGCCGCATGACTTTGGAGAACGAATGATATTGGCCATGTTCCCTTTCTCTTTATAGGGGTCAAACTTGAATGTCAGAGAAATAAGAATGACTCACAGAAAACTTCCTTCACCTAGGGGTTAAGTTACGTCCCAACTGCGTGTTACTTTGTGCAGGAAAAGATGGAATGTAATAAATAATGCGCACAAGTAGCTAGAAAACAAACCAAGGAGGAATACAACCGGGAAACCTCACGACAGCTGAGTCATCGTGGAGTGATGGCATACTTGCTACTAGTGATGTGCGGGCCCGGCTCGGCCTGAAAGCCCCGGCTTAGGCCCGGCTTTGGGGGGCTTGGGCTTTGCAAAAGCTCAGGCCAAGCCGTGAGCCCAAGCCAGGCCAAAGCCGCGGCTCGGCTTGGGCTCAACGACGGCTTTCAAGAACAAAATGATCTAAAATTCAATCTAAGCATATTTGTAACGGTGAGCAATCAACGACACGCGCATACCAATGTAAATCGGTACTCCGAGTCGCGCGTGAATTCACCCAGGTAACCAGGTTGAGAAGCTCCACCACGCCATTCCCAACACCACGAACGCCATGCGCAAACGCCCAGCGCACGTCAGCAACTGCTGATATGGCTCAAACGAGTGCGGACGACAGACGTGAGTAGGAGGAGGGAAGAGGATGAGGAGATGATGTCAGGGTCACGAGTGCTGAGGTAGACCCAAAGCAGGAGTATGTTGTAATAGTAGAGGTACCAATCGAAGTATAGGTGATCGAAGAGAACGCATCCCCACTGTTAGTGCTGCCGCGGTCCGGTTTGGTCCGGTTCATTGAGGGTTGAGCAAGAACCAAGAACCGAACCTAGGTCCGGTTCTAGTAGACTTGCCGAACCTTGGACTGGACCTTTGCGAACGGTTCAAAACGGTCAGGTTCGGTTTTTTTTCGGTCTGAACGCGAACTGAACACAAAATTTTTTACAGCTAGTGACAAAAAACATAGACAGTGTAGCTACTTGTCCAACGAAGCTGCATGGCCCTCAGCCTCTACTGCTGCAGAAAGGTGCCCATTCCTATATGCTCCCTTCAGCAATTGTAATGCAGTGAACGTGGAAGTCGCGAGTGCATTGCGTCGCATACCCATTCCTTGTCATTGCGAGTGAAGACAGTGCGAACATCAGCAGTGCGCTCACTCTTTGACAGAGTGGCTCGGATGTTTGAGTCTTGAGGTTCATCGTCAGGTTCGTCGTCAGGTTCGTCTTCAGCTGTCGGCGCATCGTCATCTTCGGGTGCGTCCTCATCTTCGACTGACTCAGAGTGGCCAGTGTGGCCAGTGCCAGGATCAGTGTCAGTATCCGTATCGGCACCAGCCGCGTGAAAGTCGTCATCATCAGATAACGGGGCTGAGAGCTGCAATGCGACCTTTTTGCTGACTAGCCGCTCGGTCGCACTAGATAATGCACGTTTGCGGGCTGTTGAGCTGTTTGAGGATGATGGGTGAGAGCAAGCGTTGTCGGCATCGTGGAGGCGAGCAGAAGGCTTGAATGTCCGAATGGAGCGACGAGCACCTGCAGTAACCGGTGCTGGTTTGCGCCCAGCCTTCAGCAGCACTGAGAAGGCGTCTGAGCCTGTGGGAGTGGTAGATAGTGTTGGCTGGGCAGAGGACGGAGTGCCAAGTGGGATAATATCATCAGGGTCATTGTAAAATACAATATCTTTGGCGTCCTTGAGGGAGCCGTCAGCATTGAGAGCACATCCGTCAGATTCGGACATGTCGAGAGGAAATGATACGACTCACCTGGTGGGGCTTGCTCCCTTTATGTGTGAAACAAGCAAACAGTAAATCTATATCAATGATATATCAATCAGTATATTGAGCTTATTGACAGTTGACATACCTCGAGCGTCTCCTGGAAACCGGGGGCAAGCAAAAAGTAGATCTATACCAATGTGATATACCAATCAATATATTGAGATTATTGACTGGCAGTTCACATACCTTGAGCATCTTCTGACAACCGGGGGTGCGGGATGCGAGCGTCCGATTCAAAGACAATGCGAATCTTGAGGATCCCCGAAGTCGACATGACCATGGGGGGAGAAGTCGAAGTCGAAGTCGAAGTCGAAGTGAGCATGGGTGTGCCTCGCCGATATTGCGAGGACAATTCGGTTCGGGGTTCAGAACGGTTCGGGAACGTCCGAACCTATGTGAGAACCGTTCAGAAAATAGTGGACCACGAACCTCATTTCGGTTCGGTCCGTCCAAAATATGGAACCATGGACCGAACCATGGACGGACCTGACCATTGGTCAGGTTCGAACCAAGGTTCGGGACCGGACCACGGCAGCACTACCCACTGTGTGTAATTGGCGATGTCGTGCTTATGACATTTTTTGCAACTCCAGCGAAGCTTAGAATCACACAATAAGGTCAACACATTCGGTCATAGCTCTAATGACTTACGGTGAGTGAAGAGTAGTGTTCACAGGACTTCCGCACAGAGATTGTGGGATATGGGAAGATTGTGCACCTGGCACTGTTGTTGGAGAGCCTCCGGGGAACGTGGTTGGTAACGTGGGAGTTGGTGAATCAGAGGAACTAGTCTGCGAGGATTGCGGAGTAACGTTTTGGGGATTGTCTGAAGTTGACTGTTGGCTGGATGTCTGTTGCCCCGGAGTGGAAAGATTCATGACCGACGTTGTAGATGGAGAAGAGGTTCTTGTGGTCAATGTTTCCGGTATGGATGGTAGAGAAGTTGGTATAGATGAAAGTAGTGAAGTGAGTATGGAGTAGGAGGTGGTATCGAATGGAGGGATGTACATGGTTGGTGGATTAGCTGGACTGACCCTGTTTTCATAGTTACATGGTCGCAAATATCGAGGCCGATAAGGGACAAAAAGCCGCGGCCTGAGCCGCCGGCTCAGGCTTTTCAACACCTCAAGCCGGGCCCTGGGCCGTGGTCAGGCCCTGACTTGGGCCCGGCTTGGCTCGGCCTAATCAGGCTCGGCTTTGGCCGGCCCACGGCCTGAAGCCGGGCCGTGCACATCACTACTTGCTACTAATGGATTCGACTCCCGCCTATACGGGAGTAACGGGATGCTAAGTGCAAATTGGCATGGACCAAGCTTGGACCAAGCTAGTCGGAGCTCAGGTAAATGACCATTTGATGTGTCCTCGCCAAAGAGTACTGACGTCCTAAAAAAGGACAGACCGAAGCAATTCTAGGGGAGCACGGTCACCTACGGTCACCTACTGCCACTTATAAATATATTTGTCATATGGAATACTCGTTCTCATTTACATAAAGTCGGTTATAGGTTTCACATCTTCGCCTCTTCGAAGTGTCCCATCCTTTTGAGCTCCCCGCAAGCTTGTTACAAGTGTTGAACGGTTTGCAGTTCTTTCGACCCCACCCACTAGGCTATCATCAGTGTACTTTGGGTCAGATTCGTGTCTCCTTCAGCCCGCGGTCTGCGTCTATCAATCCTGATCCGAACGCGCCTAGAATCTAAGAAGGTCTGTATCTTAAAAGCCCATATCTTATCCCTCACTTTTTCTTTTTACCGCATTGTTGCTTCGAGTTCAGACGCGGCACCTTCCAGCCCTGCTCTGGCGGTGCTGGACCTTTCCTCTCAATCTCTCAACAATCTTTCTCTATTAACCTGCTTTAACAGATTCTTTTACTAGATCCATCAAATCTGTGAATTGGGAGTCTGACTCTGTCAGCTCGTCTTCCCTTCTCTCCATCCTGACATAACGCCGACATACAAAGGCCAACACTCAAGTACTCATGTCCAACCTTCCTACCACGAAATCGGCCAGTAACTGGATCTACAATTTGCACAATTCTTTCCGTCTCCGACAAACATACCATTGGGAGGACTCGAGCCAGCGCTAGCTACTGCCACGGTCAACACTATCGGTGTCTCAGAACAGACACACACATTCCTACAGTACTTGAACGTCACAACGCGCGAGTCCAAGGTCGACGACTTCGCTCATTTTGCTCTCACCGTTTGCGGCTTCAAGGAACACGACTCACTCATACATGAAAGATACTGGATTTCTCTGTGGATCTGTGGTGAGGAGAAATCTGCAGAAGCAAATGTCTGCATGGTGGATCCAGACACAAAGATGATCCAGGTGATTGAAGAAAATAAAGCGGCGCGGAATATCCAAAGTCCTGAGCCACAGGTGATTGCAGAGGCCATCTCTGCATTCCAGCACAACAACCACATTCGACAATCCGTGGGCCTCCCAGCACTTGTCCAGATGACCTTACCCTGCATCACAATGGCGGGAACGCACCCTGCCTTCTACCTCATCCCCGTCACGAATGTGCTGAGTAACGCTGTCCTCGATGGAACATACCCGCTGTCTCGAGCAAGGGTGCGAAGATGCAGATGCGAAGTCGTTGGCGTCAACGGTGGTATGGAGAACCCGGCATATAAGACTCGTGTCCTACAATATTATGTCGCGTTCAGGGTCCTGGCCAAGAGCTACTGGGAGATGTTTTCCGTTTAATACCCCTCATGCATCATGTTTCGTGTCACCTTTGATTGTAAAACAAGTGATACCCTATCCTGTATTCCAATTTTTCACGCACAACGACATGTAATATACCTACATTTGCATCGTATCCTCCTTCTCCCACCCAGGGTTCTTCTGTAGTATAACAAAGCCCTCTAGAACATGTGCATACGGAATGAATTCTTCTGTCGCCAACTCTGCACGCTCTGTAGTCCCCAGCCGTACAGGCGTCTGGTGCGTCTGGAAGCCCGATATCGTGCGTGGTTTGCCGGCTTGGCCGACGACGTCCACAGCCTATGTAACGAATAAGGATATGCCGCATGCGACACGGAAGGGGACAACTATGAACTCACCTGACCGACACGAACTGTCACAGGCTTGCTCTCGAGGTTCTCATCGAGCGTGATGAGGAAGCGAGGGTACATGGCAGTCACCAGGAAGTAAAGCATCCAATGGTACTTGTCGAGCACGACTATATGCACTCATCAGAATACGCTTGCATGAATTAGAGCGAGAGTACTTACAGGCTTTAGCATCCGTAAACGCCATGATCGTCGCCAATAAACCCGCAACAGCCGGTCGACTCATGATGTTTCTATCCGAGAAGAAAGGATTGATCCCAATCGTGCCCTTGCCCATGTGTACGAGACCTTGCGCGATGCGGACCATGAACAAACAATCAGGCTCCTTATAGTAGTATCCCGCGAGCTGACGGAGCATCTGTGCAAGCCGTGCGTTGTTCGTGCCCGCGCCCACGAGGCCCATTGCAAAGATAGCGTTGAGTGCGACCGCGAGGTCGTGGTCGTGGCTGTATTTTGAGAGTGTGTCGAGGACGGGGAGCTGTGGATTTGAGGCGCTGATGAGGCCGAGAGCAAGGGGGACAGATTTGCGGATGATAGGATCGCCGTAGTGCATCTGATAATGATACTCGTCAGTAAGACGACTACATATCATTTCTCCCAAAAAGTTATACCAAGTGGTTGAATTGCCTCATGGACATCTCGGCACCAATATCCTCTCCCATGGCGATCATCGCAATACCGAGAACGGCGAACGATTGGAATGTATCATCGGGTTTCTTGTCCTCTTTCTTTTCATCTTTGTTCTCGTCCTTCTTTCCCTCCGCACTCTCAGCTTGCTCCTTCTCCTTGAGGGCATCAAGGTGCTCGCCACACAAGTGCAGCAATCTCTGCACCCGCAGGACGTTCCCGGTGGCAACGAAGGAGCACACCTCCACAAGAATCTGCGCCTGCCTTGAAATCGGGTGCTGAATAGCCTTCAGCGTCTCAAGCGTGGCATCTGAAGCATCCTGCAAGCCTGTGACTCCGACTCAACACGTCTTCCAACGCAAAAAAAAACTATGAAAACGTACCAACGTAAAGCAGCGCCAACCCCAACGCCATAAATCGTCCCCACTTCTCGTCCAAAGCCTTGTCATCTCTCTCCATCAGTGTCTGTAAGATCGTGCTCGTAATCTCCCCGTTTCCGCTACCTACGAACACGAATCCCAGTGCAAGCGCGCTGAGTGCAGCGATCTCCATCGACACGCTGTCGTCTGCGACTGCAGGAAGGAGGAGAGCGAGTAAGTCTTCGCGATGCGAGCCTGCGTATGCTACACCGAGCCCCATGATTGCGGCTATTTTGAGTGGGACGGATTTGTTCTCTACGTGTTCTGCTAGCAGTGCAAGGGCGGCGTCTGCTTCCGTGCGCACACCTGCATTCAGCAAGCCTGTGGCTAAAAATGCACCAGCCTAAATAATTAATAAGGATGTATCATAACACGGAGTAGATAATACCTTGATCCACTCTTCAGGGGAGTATGTATATCTGTCGATGTGGCTAAGGCCAACATCCGTATCCCAGAGGAGTCCAAGACCAAGACTGGCTGCAGCGCTCATCATGCCTAGAAAAAAGTTGTCAGTATACCAGCTTCACGAACTGGTAAGGTAGTCACCGTGGTCTTTGTTCTTGTAAACCCAGCTGCTGCCCTCTTCGGCTTCTACCATCAGTTTATCGTTACCAAAACCAGCGTTAACGAATGCATTGACAAATGTGCCTGCAAGGTTAGCACGAGCCGAGTCGACGTTGGCAGACAGCCCTGATCCTGATAATCATTCAGAAACAGACAATGAAAACAGCTTCAAAAACGCACTTGTAGTTTCCAGATGACTCTTATAGACATCTTCAAGGCTCTTCGGATCTGCAACGCCCACTTCTTTCCCGAATTCCTTGAAATGTCTGCTGAGCTGTGTGTTGCTTAGACAGTCTAGGATGTCTTCTGGGAATTCATCTTCTGCATCTGCATCTGGGTCTTCTGAAGCCGACGCTTTCAGCCATTCGATGGGAATTTGTGCACGTGCAAGAAGGAAAGCAAGCTGTTTCCTCATTATTCTGAGCAGATATGAGTGGATATCAATGCGCGTATGACACGACTCACGGGTTGCCAGAGGCGTTGAAATCTTGTCGAATAAGCGCAGCGTCATTGAGGCGGATAGCCACACCGAGAGCCTCGGGGAATTTGGAGAATTGAAGGTAGATCTTGTGTATCGTGCGCAAGAAAGTGACATCGTCAGGAGGTGGGAGGAGCATGACGCATCTATAAAAGAGATTAAAGACACGAGATTATGTACAAGAAGGCAAAAATACCGATCCATGTATGCACACACACGACCGAACGTGTTTGCATCCACGAGACTTGCTATCCTATCAACAATCTCGAGCTCCACGAATAAGTCTACGGCATCTGGCTCGGCGTTGTGCCCTAAGAAGAATGTGGCACATTCTAAGCCGAGGTTATGTAAGTCTTCGATGGTGCCAGGGACCGGAGCAGGCTTTGATTTAGGCGCGTCTGAATCAGCTTCTGCTGTGGGTAGGGGGACTGCCTCTTCACCCTCTTGACGGATGGTATACTCCTCTCCTAGTTCAGCAGCGAGATGACGAACGTATTCATGCCCCCAAGAACCCGGTTCAGATATTTTGGATGTAGGAGGGAGGAGGGATGCAGAAAGAAGGCGATAGCGGAGGGTTCCTCGTGGTTCAGTATCGGAGTAGGTCATAGCGAGAACAGAGAGAATATCGGCGAATAGACTCTACAAGATGATAAGCCAGTGTTATACAGAAAGGCTTTCCTCGCACCTTGTTTTCAGATGCGGGCCATGTCTCGAACAGCTCCTGCAGGCCGGGATAATGTGGGCGTAGAAACTTGAGTGGTTTCGGAACGGAAGTCATGGACGACGTGGATGTTCTTATGAGTGTCCGGAGCGTTTCAAGAGCAGGACGGTAGAGATCCGTGTTCAATTCCTGCTACCAATTCAATTACTTGTGCTACCTCGATCGTGAGTGGCACGCACCCTTAACCGTTCAACGAGCATCTCCAACTCAGATTTGAGCTGTGCATCTTCTTCTGACTGGGAGATATAAGTCAAGCTAATGTTGATTTCGCTAATGTGATTAACACTCACCAGTTCCTCCTCCTCGTCCTTTACACCATTCGCTTTAGTGTCTAGCTTCTTGTCCTCTTCTTTCTTCTTCTCCTTTGGATCCTGTGATGGAACTGTAATATCTGCTGCTGGTCGTTCTGCCATAGCTCGTGGATGTCTATAAGATGATAGAACTAAAACAGTTAAAGTACTTGGCAGCCAATAAGTCTCGACGCGCGTCGGGGACGCGTCACGCACGGTTCAGGTGTCACACATATTCTGTTTTGGGTATTGTGACATTATGTTCAATTCCATCACGCTGGCTACCCACTATAATTGGTTTGTCTAACTTCACTCTCAGTGGGCGTCTTCGGTGTCGGTCGCAGTGACAGTCGCGACGCGTCTTTCATGTGTTCATTAAAAGGCCTCAGATCTCAGATATTATCGGATACTCGTCGGCGATTCTTACTTCGGCGAGTCTCGTTTTCTAAGGATCAATATCGTCCCTTCACGCCTTGGGCTTCGTATACTCTTTTGCCTAACGATATTTCCGCGGTTGTGACCTTCGCGTTCGGCTGTGGAGATCTCGTTCCATCCATGTCGCAGGCTTGCTATGCAGGACCAGTGGCGAGGCATGGAAATGGAAATATCGGGGTGTACGTAGGATTTTGCGGAGGGGGCTTAGTATCACATACGCGTTGGCAAGGGGTCCCAAAAATTGTGGTATACGAAGATGAGTAAATCAGATACCTAACAATAGTCGTTTATTAAAGCAAATAGCATGCATGTACAGTGTACACGAAGTGTTCTGTGACGTCGAAGAGACAATATAGTTTAAAAATAGAATGCTGAATGGTTTACAATGGACATGTCATGTGCACCCGTAAATTCTGACCCCCCTCATGTGGTATGCAGAGATATGTTCACTGAACCATGCTGCGTCATTCCCGATTTGAAGCGGGAACGACACAGATCCGAGTCGAGAAGTTCGATTGATCAATTAAAGATCATGCTGTTTTGATGTGCCAGTATGTATAATCCGTAAAGTTTCGAATCCACATGCTTGACTTCCGCCTATACTAACAGCATTTAGCAACCTGTAGGAATTTAATGCGCCCGACTCGGTTGGCACTCTCACTGACGCTGTTGCATATCAATCAAACTGAAACGCTCGATTACTACTCACGCAATGTAGTCTTACGCAGTAGAGTGGAAACAGGACAGGTGGGTTGAACTACCATTCCAGACCCATTTGTGTCCTCTGATGAGCATACGAGGGATGAGAATATGGAGGACAGTCGCTATCATATAGGATTCCTCAGACGTACTACTCAATTACTTTTCCAGGTATGGAATTGAAACCCATGAGTGAGTGAGATGGGGTTGTGACACTTGTCCTTGGATAAGCATCGCGCCGGTGCCAGCGGTCCAAGAGGAACGTCTCGAGATTCGGTGGTACCAATTTTTTTTTCGTTTGGTAATCCTCTTGCATGAATATCTTGGCGTGCGCTTTTATTGCTGTCTTAATTCTGGTGCATTTCCCTGATCTGCCTAACACCTGCAGATTTGGTTTTGGGGCTGCTGGCCCTACTTTTTTTCCCTGGGAGTTCGCGACATCATCGTCATTGTTCACCTGGTGTAAGTCGACAATTCACAAAATCTCGATCTGCAGCGATTGACCTTCAGCTAGATGTTGTTTATTGCCAGGATTCTTGCGGGTTCTTCTATTCTTCTCTGCACGTTTCTGGGGACTTTATGATGCACTTGTGCCGTTTTCGATCCAAAGCTTGGCATGCGAACTATGATACAAGCAAGGTTCTCATGGGGGTAAGTTATTTTTCCAACTGCCGGTATCATTCCCTGACGGATATCGGTGCCATCGTACCGGCTGTCTTCAATATTTTTCTCCTTGGAAGGCTTCCTCATTTTGAACTGTATCATTGGTGAACAAACGCTTGCAAGCCTGTCTTCTCGTCTTGATGAGACCCTTGGTATCGTATCCCTTGTAGTATGCCTGAATTCTTCCCGCTGCATCGAAAATGACAGATTTCGAAGTCGCTTTCTGTGGATACCGCGTTATTCATTGGTGGGACCACTTTAACACCAATAATCCAGAATTCTGACTGAATGTCGACCCATAGGTACGAAAGTGTCGCCTGGATCCCGAATGTGATTGCATTTATCGCCATGAATGGCTACAGGTTATCCGCAACTACGCGAAAACCTATCAGCTCCCGCCCCTCCGGCAACACCTGCTAACATCATCTCTTTTGCATCGTTTCCTGCATCTAGCATTATTGGCTGGTGTCTCATAATCCCTGACTATGGCGTATACCATAGCCCTGATGCTTCATCGTGAGCTGTCCCTGGGCATTACCAGGGCTCTCTTGACATTCCCATACTAGTGCTCAAAATTTTGTTTACACGTGTCTTGGGTTCTTCATATCTAATGTAAGCCATCTATGTCAGTGTCAGTTACATCTTGACCTTTTTCTTTCGAAAAAGGTGACTGTTCAGGCTCTGGATGCCGCATTTGCAGCAGCAGCTCCAAGCGTGCCTGCTTGGAATGCAGGATTTGATAACAGCTCTTCCGTCGGTGGCTTATTACACAGCGTCTTGTTACCTACAGGTGCATTCGGAAAAAATACCGACTGCTTTGGTCGCTCTTAGCATATCCGGTGCCTGTGCACCATCGATATACGTTCAGCAACAGTTTGGCTATTACTATGTGGTTTGCTGCGGTGCCGAGATGGGTATATATCCTCGCATCAAAGGGAATGTGAGTGTCATCAAGTGGATGCAAACCTCAGCGATGTTCACGATTTTGATTCAAGCCTCATACCAGTGGTCATTGTTGGTGCCAAAAGGTTTTATGCTACCTTCGTGGACATCCTTGCACAAGTTCCAAATATCGGTATTATTGTCAGCACTAACATGCTGATCTTTCAGACATCATTGGATATTGGTCATCAGTATTCTCTGCGATAATACTCGCAGAGCATATGTTATTCCGACGAGCCTCATATTCCGAGGTCCAATACCTCATCGCGACTTGGGCTTCGTATGCTCTCAGTAGTAAGTCAAGTATAATAATTCCTAATTGGGCAACCCCCAGTTGCCGGGCCAGGTGACCGGTTCATTAGCAAACTTTATTCAAGACGGAATGTTCGCTATTGAATCGGCCTGCTATTATCCTATTTCATTCTACACTACTTCGTTAATATTGCTCAACATTTAACCATCGGTGTTGTCGCGACAAACGGCTCGCAATTGTTCCACAATGGCATTGTTTGACATTTTACGATATTCTGCGTTCACTTGCCATGTGATTGTCCTCAAACCCAGCCCTGTAGCCAGCTGGCATGTCCCACCAAGCGCTCAAATGGTAGGACAGATAAAATCCTAGCCACCAATGGAGAACCTGACCTCAAAAACATGGCTACACCCACAGTTTCAGGCTTCGTTGACGCTGTGATCATCCGTCCCGTCGTCGTGGCTATAAACAGTCTTGTGCTCGCATCCCTCATGTCCTACGTGATCGCTGAACGGCTTGACTGGAGGCCGGTAAGCTCTTTGTTTGTGTATTCCAGTCCTTACGGTCTTCTGATTGAATAGCACAAAAGATCACCGTATGCGTTACATGTGACATTCTTGCTGTTGGCATTGACCACTTTAAGGACCAAAAAATTGTCATTAGCGCATGCGGCGCAGCTGTTGAACAACGCTTCGCTTCCCTGTTCTTTCTTGCCCGCATGTTTCTGGTCCTGAATGCATCGCTGCTTGTAATCGCTTGTCAAGGTTCACCAAAAATGACTATCGTCACCGCAATTTTTACTACCCCCGCTTTCCTGTGGGCGACGCCGCTCAACCCTCGGCGAATTGGTGCGGTCATCCAGAGATTCATACCTGCAAAGCATGGTCAAGAAGTGGGGTATAGTTCATCGATACCTGGTACTCCATTCGTCATCAAACGAGTTCCTGGCATGAAGGCTATATTCAACGGCATCATCCGAGGGTATGTGATATTGCATCCTGACGGTTCATGGGTTTTAATTTGAAGAACTTTAGTTGTGGGATATTTTTCGTTGTTCACTCGGCACTGCAGGCATCGTGGAAGTCAGATTTCAACGCGCTCCCATGGACGATCATTGAGATTGTCATTTGGTCAACGGTCAATCGCATTATTCATTCTGTAAGGCAGTGTTCTACATGTAATAGAACTCCTAACTCACGAACTCCGAAAGGTCATGACAGATGTGCGTGACTTTGATGAGGACGAGAAGGCTGGAGTCCCCACCATACCCGTCCTTCTTGGATCCCCTCTCAAAACTCGGATTTTATTAACTGTCAGTCAAGCAGCCCTTCTGATGGCCTCTCTCGGCAACCCATACATTTTAGGGAGTTCCTGCTTCATGATTGCTCTTGTTTGGATCCTAGGGAAAGATTCCCCGAAAGTTTCCTTCTTCCTGAGCATTCACTCGCAGTCAATATTCATTGCTATGTACGCTGTCATAAAATGTTGGTCTCTCTAGACTACTGTTACTGTTACATTGCGAAGGAAGAGAGGCTCGTCGAGACTGGAAACGGTAAAGGGCCTCAAACTTGGATCAAAAGACTAGATTAGCTAGCTATGGATCATACTTAGGAACAGGACCAGGTAGGATAATAGTCAGGAAAGTGTACGTGGAACCGTAAATAACAACTCAAGGAGTGATTGCGTATGTATAAGAAAAGAATGATATTGAGTATATCCTAATTTGTTTTACATCTTAGAGTTACGCCTCTAGACTTGGAATCAATGTATCAGGGGCCCACACCTCAGATTTCAAACTTTTTATACCTTGGCTTCAAGGCACGCCGTGTGTTTATTTGTCCTTTCCGGCAGTCTCCGGCCCTGTTACAAAATCGGAATTCCAATTTTCGTTCTTTCACTTCTCTCTCTTCCCCTTTCCTCTCTACAAATCTCCAGCACTGCAGCTCGTGTCCATGACCGGTCATTGAGTCGAAAGCATGAGGGACCGGCAAGCAAGCTCTCCTACCGGCTTCCTCTACGAATATCTTGCAACGAGGCTGCGAACCAGACAGGCAAATGTCTCACAGTCTCTGTTTCACTCATCGCCCAAGACCACACCATAGCTATCCAGCGCCGAACCGATATTTTTCAATGCTCGACTCAATTTCGATGCTTTTACCACTTGTTTCGCCGTTGATCATCGCTCTGAACCTGGTGCATTAGAATCAAATGATACAATCGATATCAGGGGTATGGTGATGTCTTTGCATACGAGGATCATTTGTCTCCATTCATTGACATGGTCTATCGGTGCATTTGTGCGTTCGCGTGCCGCATTGCTATATTCCCGTCAATTCTTATACAGGGTCGAGTGCCTATTTTTGTACATGAGGATTACCTCGACAATACGTCGGGTGTGGTCTCTTGGTGCATTCGTGCGGTCGTTCGTACACATGCGGCATTACCCCCCTCGACCCGCCGACCCAAAACTATTTGAGAAACCCATGACATTGGCCAGATCATTGCATACCACACAAACTTGCATAACCACGCAACCATATCGTTGATATTCGAACCGCATGTGATCACCAGGGTCAAGTGGCTTTGTCTTTGTATACGAGAACCATTCGCCTTGATACGTCAGGCGTGGTTTATCGGTGCATCGTGCGTTCGCGTGCGGCATCGCCCTCTTCCCGAATCCAAATGCATTTTAAACAGGGTCAAGTGGCTTTGTCTTTGTACACGAGAATCGTTCACCTCGATACGTCGGGCGCGGTTTATCGGTGCATTTGTGCGTTTGCCTGTGCACGTGCGGCATCGTCCTCCTTGACCCGCAAACCCCAAAGTACATGATAAACTCATACCATTGACGCATACCGCACAAGCTTATATGACCCAGTCATATGGTGACCAAACCAATGCCCGCGCACAAAAGCCACGCAGTCATCCATTGACCAGTGTATAGCTCCACAGACTCATTATGCAAGCCCATCATAGTCCGTTGCCTATCCGCGTGGACGAGACCAAACATGATGCATGATGCGTTGCTCATATAGCAAGTTGTGGACCAAGCATACGATGATGACCTTGAAGGAACCTATCGATGCTCCTGTGCTTCACACGGCGCGACTCAGTACACCTGGGCTTTCGAGCCGTCATCCGATATCGGACTTGTGACTTATGATTCACAGACTATTGTCATCGAAAGCTCTTTTATGATGTCAAGCTCTTGCTATACGCCGTTAGCTTCGACTCGAATCTCGTTTCACGATTGTTTCAGGCGTATGTAGGGTCTATGTGTATCCATGCAGGGAGGTGGGGAGCCCGTTGGGAGCATATCCAGTCAAACCCAGTTGCCAGTAACGCAATTCGTCAAAATGCATCCGGAAATTGTTGATGTTATGTAACCCACACATTTCCTGGGGAGTCCTTCATGCTTTGCATGGTCGTAAGTTATACCTCTGTTCTAATTCCAATGCTCATTGTACGATTTGCAGTGGCTTTGCCGCCTTTGATTTTTTGGCAGCTCTTTCCGCCAGAGCGAAGCAGATTCCATGGCTTTATGGGTCTGTCGTCTTCAACTGGAGCCCTTGGGCCTGTTGATGATTCTCGCACAATCTTTTGCCCCCCATCCCTTCTTTGTGAAGGGTCTTCATCTGGAATACGGTTTCGCGCCGTTTAGATAGAAGAAAGTGTCGTATTTCTTGACACTTTGTATTCATTCACGTATGATAATGTAATATTCTTCCGGTGGTGTGGCCCTCCTTTCGTCTGCCTTGTGCCTATGCTATGTTTTGGAGTCCTAAGCTGTGCATGTGAGTCTGAATGTACTTGCGACACTCTTAGCATTGTAGGTACTTTAATGCAGTCGTTTCTGAGCGAACCAAACCCCAGGTGGGTATTAGTTACCCGCTATTAGCAGAGCCTGGTCGTAATCAGCTGCGCAATGTACCAGAACAGCCAAAATGTTTTTATACATGCCTTTTACATAGCTATAGCTAGTATCATCCTCCAAATCGCACCTGAACAGACATCAGATGCATCGCTCGATTCTGTCGCAGAGCAGCAGTGGTGGGACGTGATGAGATGTGCATGGAATTACCCTCCCCATGACTTTCACAACACACGCAATATAGACCTCCTTCCTGTCCTTGTGGATGGCACCAAGAAGTATATCGCTTCGAAATCTGATCTAAAGCAGCTCATCGGAAGATTGGATCGTTTTCTCAAATATCTGGAGCGGGACATGCGATGGCAGAGGCGGCTATAGGAGTTGCGTCTGGACACAGGGCCGGGGATACAAAGCTTAGAGCAAGGAGAGGGGATTGCCGTTGTTGTGAAGGAGTTAAGGTTTGCAGCCGGTAACATGATAGAGAGCTTTGGTCAACAATTATTAGTGGCTGGCGCAAGACGTGTTAGGAAGCAATGTGGCAGTGCATGTGCGGAAGCGAGAAGATTGAGACCTGAACGGAAACGATATTGAATCATCAGCTGGTCGTCTCTGACTTAGTATATGCATGTCAGGCGTGAGGAACAACGGGCATGAGATGCAAATATTTTGGACCAACATGTAAATGTCGAGGGGAGGTTGTTTGTTCCACAGGGTCAAAACTAGACAGTCACTAGCGAGGTTCTGTGCTTGCTCCAGTCACATCCGTTATTGACATGCACGGAAAGACAAAGACGGGGCGACAAATGCAGACTTATTACCATTCGTATCACAATCGCCCGAAGTTCTTTGGCAGAAATGTAAGTAATAGCACCGAAACCAATGAAGTTGTCCACCTAAAGCGAATCAGTATTGACCTCGCCCGCGACAACTATCGTCTCCTTCCTCATGCTCCACGACATTCTGCCCTTCGAGATGATCGGTTCTTGATAGGCCGTCAGCGTTTCCCTAGCATAGGGTTCGCGGTCTCAACCTTCATTTTCTGGGAAGTCCGGGCGATTGATGGGGCTTTGCGGCTTGAAGGTTCTTCGGCAGCCGGCCGCTGCAGAGCGATGCGAGAGAATTGTTGAGTCTAGAACTGCGGCGAGGACTTCAGTAATGTGATCGAGTAGTATGAGTAATACGTACCTCGGTAGCCAATATCTCGAGGACGTCAAATGAAATCCAGTGCAATGAATGTGTCTGGGATGATTTATGACAATTTATTGATGTTGCTAGGGTGCGCCGAATAAGAATCATACACGGACGCAAATGTCAGGTTCTGTGAACGCAATACTCATCAGTTACGCCACAGAAAAAGGCTTGAAGATGATGGGACACATACAGCACTCGAGAGCGGTCGATATCATTTACGTAGCGTCGAGACTGAACAAAATTGGATGGGGCTGCCGGGCACTTCAGCAGGCGCGTTAGGGTGACATCGGGGACGGATAGGTTCTGAATGGCCGTCACTGTGAGCTGCCTACGTCTGTCTTGATGTAGGGCTGTACGATGGGGAGGCCTGGAGTTGTAGTACGTGTAATAACTATTATGTCCTTATACAGCCTCTGAGGAGCGAAGAAGCTTGTCGTTTGTTGAGTCGATCACCAATGTCAAGTCGTCAAACGTGTTACGAAGACGAAAACTGCTAGAGCTTGACTTAGACAGCCGATGTCTTAGTAACGCGTATGAATTGATGATGCAGTGTCAAGTAATATGAAGTCAAACAAAATGTGGTTGACCGTTGCGCTGCTGGAATTTCAAGATGGCGATGAAAGTAAACGAAACCCTAACCTTAGAGTTGATTTTCCTTATCTTCACATTGTTCACAACTTGCAACGATCAAAATAAGGTTTACAGTATATCCTGGAGGATCTTGCTGCATTTTTACTGCAAGGACAGCTAGTTCTCTAAATATTGTCGACCTAAATCCAAAGGGGTCATGACTCGGTCAAAGGTCTGTGGTCTGTGATTAAGAAGTTCTGTCTCAAACCATACTCATGGATGAATTCCACTACACTCCATTTCTTAGAAACGACAGCGAGGAGGCCGAGCGGGAAAATCGCGCGACGATGACGATCGCGGTATGCTAGAAAAGAGCGATATGAAAAATGAGCGTTTCAGCTCGTATTACAAGGCTCAGCACATCATCCCTGAGGAGGAATGGGATCAGTTCATGGAGGCATTGAGACGTCCCTTACCTACCACCTTCCGCATCGCCGGAAGTCGAGAGTACGTGCCTTTCTGTTCTTCCATACCAACTCCAATGACGGAGGTGTTAGGATTGCTCATGCTCTCAATGACGCTATCAAAAAAACTTATGTCCCGTTGTTGAGCGATGTTGTTTTTGAGGGTGATGTTGTACCGCCTCCATCTCGGATTCCTTGGTGCGCCATATTCCCTATGTATATACAATGTGCGAGACTGATGTTTTGCTTAACCAGGTATCCAGAAGACCTAGCCTGGCAATTCAATGTGTCCAAGAAAGTTCTGAGGAAGCAACAAGCGTTCAAAAAATTTCACTCTTTCCTTGTACATGAGACCGAAGTCGTACGTGATTTTTCACCTCGAGTTACGCGGTCTATGATGCATGTAACAGGGCAATATATCAAGACAAGAGGCAGTCAGCATGCTTCCACCGTTGTTCCTCGATGTCCAGCCGCACCATAAGGTAAGTATACCGGGCTGCTTCCGTAATGTTCAAAGTACAAACCGTAGCTCGGCAGGTCGTTGACATGTGTGCCGCCCCTGGTTCAAAGGTAACCCATTTCTTGTGCCATTGCGTTCGTCTTTGATAGACCTTAGACAGCGCAACTATTGGAAGCTCTGCATGCGCAAGACACTGCAACAGCAACTTCTATTCCTCCGGGACTCTTAATAGCGAACGACAGCGACAGCAAGCGGGCGCATCTTCTCATTCACCAATCTGCTCGTCTTCCCAGTCCGGCTTTCATGGTCACGAATTTGGACGCGTCAATCTTCCCTGTCCTAAGACTTCCCGTGACAACTGCGGATCCTCGCCGTGGATTCAAAAAGTCTTCAAATCAGCTCCTGTTCGATCGCATTTTATGTGATGTACCTTGCAGTGGTGACGGCACGCTACGAAAGAATATTGGGATATGGAAGCGGTGGCAGCCTATGGATGGGAATGGCCTACACAGGTCTGCTCAGTACATCCGCTCATCTTTCATCCGCTCATTTCCAACAGCCTCCAAACCCGCATCCTGCAGCGGGCCATGCGCATGCTGGAGCCTGACGGTCGCATTGTTTATTCGACTTGCTCACTTAATCCCGTCGAAAACGAAGCAGTTATAGCAGCTGCTTTAAACTCTAATCATGGTAGGTGATTTCAGGCCGTTACGGATCGATCATTGCAGTATGTTGACGCATAATATAGATTTCCAGTTAGTCGATGTTTCCGCGCAGTTGCCGGAGCTGGTCAGACGACCGGGCATCAGTTCGTGGGCACCCACCGTCAATCGCACAATAAATACAACTTTCAAAACATGGGATGCCTACAACGAAACTCTGACGGAGGAACAGCGAGCAGACAGTAAGATGTCGGAGACCCACTGGCCGCCTATTAACGCGGATTCCCTGCAGCTACACCACTGGTAAGTTGCATCTCGTGGCGGTTGTATCACAACGTCCTCTGACTACGAGGTTTCACAAGCATGCGAATATATCCCCATCTTCAGGATACGGGTGGATTCTTCGTTGCTGTACTCGAAAGAAAGTCACGAAGTAGTCATGCGAGTGCTGCAGTGTAGGTTCAAGCGTCATCTTTTCCCGAATTATTTCTTACGCTTGTCCAGAAAAAGAGTCGCAGAGGAAGTTGAGATCACTGTCCCGGAAGCCAAAAAGGTTAAACTTGACCTCGACAATCTGCCAGAACCCCAACCTAGTGCTTCATTTCCGCCTACACCAATGTCTGAGGACGATAGTTCACGCCTGTTGGTGTTGGACACTGTGCAGGCAGATGTGCAGGCTGTCACCGACACAAAGAAAACTACATTCAAGGGTAAACCCAAGCTCTCGGATCCCTCCTTCAAGGAAATGCCCTATACCTTCCTCGAACCCAATGATCCAACCTTGATGTCCTGCATGTGCGTATTTCTGTATCATATTCAGACTCCAATTCACACTATCACAGAGATCAGCTTAATCTTATGGCCAGCTTCCCGTCGTCGAACGTCCTTGTCCGCAATCCGGAAGGTGATGCGGTACGATCTTTCTACCTTACAAACGACCTTGTGAAAGCCGTCGTTCTGAACAACGACTACACTCGCATGCGCCTGATGACGAGCGGGACGAAGGTTATCACCAAGCAAGAGGCAGGACGGGGACTTGAGGCGCAGTTCCGTGTTCTTGGGGAAGGTTTACCTGTCGTTCTTCCGTATATCGACCCGAGCGTGATATTGGACGCCGAGTTTGCGACTCTGAAGACTCTTTTGATAACGTACTATCCGCTCTGCGCATCGTTTTCGGACCCGTTCCGATCTGTCATTGAAAACAGAAGTATGGCTCTTGCAATAATCATTTGATCATACTTCGCTTACATCGAGTCGTAGGTCCTGGAAGTCATATTGTCCGATTCTCAGCTGGTCAATCAAACGACTCAACGTAGGTGTATTACACACTGGTACATGCATCTAGCTGACGTTAACAGGCTGTCACACGACCTCCTTCTACCTCTGTGGAAGTCCAATGTATCCGTAACTCTCATGATCGACAAGAAGGCAAAAAGGTTCGTTCGACATATAACACATCCCGTTTCCCTGGGTAACCCATAGACCGTTCTTAGTGCGCTCAGTTTACGACTTTTCGGTGAAGATATAACAACTGCTGCGCGTGATGGCGGAAAGAAGGTTTCTCAAACATCACAACTGCCACAAAATTCAGGCGATGTGGTTCCGGATGAAGGCGCCGATAACGAGGATGAAGAGGCAATCCTCGAAGACGAAGGTGACAATGAAGCAGAGCAGTAATACTAAAGCGGGTTGGTTTTGTACGTTCGCTTCCTCGGCATCATCGGGACTGCTCTTGTATTTGAACTCGTGATCATCGTGACCCTTCGCAAGCCGTGTTGTAGATGCTGTCGCATTCTCACTTGTAATGGCTGTGTTGCGATTTCAATGTTCACTGCAAGTGGTGCCCTGCACGGTTTGCACTTCAAAACAGAGCGTAAGCAAAGCTATTATTGGTTGTTCACGATAGCTTCTCGATGAGCACACTGAGGACACAATCAGCACATACCCCCAAAGGTTGTCGTGTCGGACGCGCCCATCCCCTCTTTGCTGCCCCAACCCTGGTACGTGAGAACCACATAACATGCGCGCGGGTGGACACCACTCCATTATATGTTGTGGATGTAATTTGCTCGTCCGCGTGTCACTTACATCAGTAGCGTAGTCAGCCAATCAAACATCGTTTATCGTCTATCGCTTACTAGGTCACTTGGTTTGGCTTATCTTCACAACTTACGAACTTACATCAAGATGGAACATTCTTCAGCGTCAAGAAAGACGTGCTCGTGATGGTTGTGGACGCTCAACCAGCTGGTGCTTATCTATGTGCGCTCAGACTCTTCCTCTCCACTGGCTTCTATATAGCTCTCACTTATTCATGTCAAAACTTGAAGTATCAAGCACTGAGGGCGCCGAGTACCAGCCTGAGTATGACCATACCGACGAGCAGCCTGCCCCAGGACAGCCGGCGCACCCTCTCTCCTAGGCCAGCCAGGGTGGTCCTCAATGGGGATTAGGGGTGATAAGCAACGAACATAGGAAGGGTTCCCAACAAGTTCCCAACGTTCGGCATTCGACTTTGGCTCGGATTACCGCAGCAGGCGCTTGCCACTTCACATAGCCCTACGGCTTATATGGTGACACCACTACTCGAACGTGTCGAATTTCAAATTTAGGCGATAACCATAGTTCACTTGGCTTGGCTTATCTTCACAACTTACGAATTGGCACCAAGATGGCAACACCCTCAGCGTCAAGAAAGACATGTTCGTGATGGATTCAGGCGCTCGACCAACCCGCTGTGTATCACCACTACTTATATCTGTGCGCTCAGACTCTTCCCAATCCCACTGCCTTGTATTTGGATTCAAATATCACTTACTCATGTCAAAATTGGCATCGAGTACTGACGGCGCTGAGGACCAGCGCGTCCGTGCCGACGAGCAGCCTGCCCAAAAACAGACCCTAGGACCCCTGTATCTTGATGTTTCAGATGCGCTGCATCAGCTGTCTGATATTGATATTTTTATGAGTTGCGTCGACATTCAAGATCGCATCGTACCATCATTGGAGGAGAAGGCCTCGGCATGTACAATGGCTCCAACTCATTTATACTATGCACGTGTTCTTCAGGCATATCCTAACCGTGGCGATTTCATTGGCAGGAGAGGAGGAGACATCAACGTGTTTCTTGAGATTGCCCAGGGGGGCGCGCATACAGCCGACCGCACGGTGCTTGACACGACTATAAATCTTTGTGTTCCAAATAGTCGTCCGTGCGCTCCTTATTTGCCAGAGGCTTTCCCTAACACCGTTCCCGAGCAGCTGTCACATCTTCTTCCTTATCACGTTGTCACTGGGCGAGTGAATACAGACATAGAAGACCTCACGATAACGGTGATATCAAAACTGCTATCCTCTCCATCCTCTCCGTCGACTCAAATCATAGCCAATTGCACACTTCTTGCTTGTGTCATGGGCGGGGTTCAGGTTGACAAGAAAGACATAGCTCGGATTGATAAAAGGTGCTATCGACTCATCTAATAGTTTTTCTACCATGATTAACAAAGAGATCGTGCAGTTCTGCTCTGCCTCGACTCGGGGAGTCACTTTTGGCGCAGTTCCAAAAGGCTCTCTGGGCATGGGATGGAGGCGAGCTCGACGAAGATAGCACGGGAGTTGTACGCCAGGCATGGAACCTCCTCGACGTCATTTGTCGCGTCCTCGAGCTTGCTGGATATTACAATCCTTCATGCTACACCATGCGGAACCTAGACGTGTGCAGGAATATGTATTAACGAGCGATGTCATCCAAACATAATGATGCCTCAGTTTCGTTGGCAGCGCTGCGGAAGGCACTGCACTTCACATTCGCTGCTGCTAACATATCTCGTGACCCTGCTGAATTGTGGTATGCCAGCCAGTCTTTGCAGAGCGGTTCCTGCACACCAGAAGACACCGACTGGCTGGTGGACTATCTTGACTACATCTGTTCCGACGACCACGAAGTGGCATACGACATCCTTTTACTCCTGGGTAGCATGGGAGTGAGCTGCAGCCCTGCCAAACAACATATGTTCGTCTAGAGCCTCATCGCCTGCATGGACAGTAACATGCCTCCCCCTTTACGCCATGCTGCTCTTCGCGCTACTCACAGTGCCCGAGAAGAGATTGCCTCGATTGATGCCATTGATGATGCGAGGCTATGGGACATGGTTTCGACCAAGCTCTCCCCCGCTATTCTGTTGGTGCTTTGTCCACACCCGCCCGTGTACAATGCCCACCAATGATGATCCAGACTACTTTTTCGACTATGACCGCGACTTGTGCTATCTGGAATTAGTCCCTGACCTCGCGAGGAATTCCGACTGGCACCCCCATTTGTCTGGAGATCGCCATGTCGATCGATGCATTAGCATGATTTCAGAGTACTGCGATCGCGAATCACCCACGGGGCATGCCTTATACATTGCTGGTATCCTCCTTCGAATCGCAGCTGAACAGACGTTAGTTACATCGCTCGAATCTGTTACAGAGCAGCAGTGGTGGGACGTGATGAGATGCGCGTGGTATTATGTTCCCTATGCCATTCGCAGAACACGCGATTTCGAGCTCCTTGCCCTTGTGGATGGCACAAAGAAGTATATGCAGGTTACTTCGAAATCTGGTCTCAAGAATCTCATCAGAGATGTGGATCATGTTCTGAACATGGGACTGGAGATGGGACCGGAGATGCAAGGTTTAGAGCAGGCAGAGGGGACCACTATTGCTGTGATGGAATGGAGGACTACAGCCAGTAGCATGCTGGAGGGCTTTGATTAGTTGCCTAATTATGATGGTGCTTGCATAGTGTTGGAGTCCTGGAATCGAAGCAAGTCATGGGACAGTGTATGTGGGAAGTATCAAGACCTCAATAAAATCGATATGGAATGCATCAGTCGTCTGACCCTGACTTCAGTGGTAGACACATGTCATGCGTGCATTGATGAATCAGTTGCGCTGCTAGATGGCAAGCATGGTGCTCAATCAAATGATAACCCTAGAGTTGGTTTTCCTGATCGCAACGATCAAAATAAGATTTACAAAGGATTTCTACTCGGATCCAAGGATAGCTAGCGCTAGTTCTCCGTTATCGACTCAAGTCATGACTCGGTCAAAGGTCTTTACAAAAGACTTTATGGACAAAGGAAAATCATCTCTAACATGGCAGTGGACACGTCCTAGACTCCTAGTAATGCATGTAGCTCGACAGCCATGCATACGGCCTGCTCGACGTGATCGAGATTCGAGAACAAATCAAGGAACCTCAACCTTGCTCAACCCTAAGTCAGAGCTCGGTTTGGCTTATCATAACACTTACGAACTTGAACCTAAATGGCAACGTTCGCGAACAGCCTTGCTGAGCGCTGAGCGTCAACAAAGACTTGGACGTATTCGTGATGGTTTTAGGCGCTCAACTGCGCTCAACAACCTTGTGCTTATCTCTGTACGCTCAGACTCTTCTTCATTCCACTGGCTTTTATCTCTCACTTATTCGTGTAAAAAGCATCCGAGGAGCACTGGCAGTGTCGAGGACCAGCACGTCCATACCGACGAGCAGCCTACCCCAGAACAGGGAACCTAGGCTGGCCAGGGGCCAGGGCAGTCATCCTGGGGTGATATGCAACGAATAATAATAGGATGGCTTCCCAACGTTCGGCATTCGACCTTGGCACGCCGATTGCCGCAGCAGGCTTTGTCACTGTACATAGCTGGCCCTACGGCTTGTAATGTGACACTGGTACCTACTCGACCACAAATCGAGAACGTGTCGAATTTCAAATCTAAGCGAAAAGGATAGTCCCTTGGCTTGGCTTATATTCACGACTTGGGAACTTACACCAAGATGGCGACATTCGCGGACACCTTCAGCGTCAAGAATGACATGTTCGTGATGGTTTCAGGCGCTCAACCAGCTTGCTGTGTACCACCACTGCTTATATATGTGCACTCAGACTCTTCCCGATTCTACTGTTGTATTTTGTATCTAAATATCCATAGCTCTCACTTACTCATGTCGAACTCAGCATCGCGCACTGACGGCGCTGAGAACCAGGGCGTCCATGCCGACGAGCAGCTTGCCCCAGAACAGACCCTAGGACTCCCAGAGGATTCAGAGTAAGTGACTGATTCCTGAGATCTGTCGCTGATATAACAGCAAGATAGGGAGAAGGAAAACGATGGACTCTCAGCGGTGAATCCACCATCAGGAATGTAAATAATTCTGCTCTGATGCCTCTGTGTAACTCCTCACGAGAACTGCAGCTCAAACACTGGGCCTTCCCAGTCATCAGAACATCACGAACAGGAAAGTGCTTCCAAAGTCTCAAAGGACGGCGATTTAGCTTCGTAAGTCCCTATCGATGGCAATTTTAAATGAAGCCAATAACTTGTTTCAGCTGGGCGGAAAAGGACCAGCCGACTCTAGGAGAATTGTGAGCGACAAATTAGGCAAGTGATCGCAGCTAACGACACCCTACATGCAGAGCACATGTCATGGAGAGAGTATTGGATGTTCTCCAGAACTCGACGATTGCGTCGATGAGTACTAGTGGCCAGGACAATCGGTATCGTTTCTGGGGACTTTATGGACAAGTCGCAGGGGAACACGACCAGAAGTTTCTCGACCGACACACCGACGACATGGAGAGTATCTTGCTCTTTGTAAGTTTCGCCTGCTTATCTTTGATCCGTTGTGAGACTGATGTTTGATCAGTCTGGTCTTTTCTCCACTGTTAGCTCGGCTTTCATTGTCGCGATGGAGTCCGATCTCAGTCCCGACCCCAGCGACACCACGAATGCCCTTCTCGCGCAACTCGTGCAGATTGGACTTGGCAACCTCACTGCTGCGGGCTCCACGCCCGTAGACCCAGCATCTACGTGGTCGCCGGCTGCGTCGATTGTGAGGATCCAAATGGTCGCATATGCAAGCTTGTCCATGAGCTTGCTAGCAGCATTCGGGGCTGTCCTAGGCAAGCAATGGCTCGGGTATTACAAGTTCTCCAGATATGGTCGCGGCTCGCTGGAGAGCCGAGGAAAGCGCAGACAAGAGATGTTTGACGGCCTCATCACATGGTATTTCGATGCTGTCGTACAGTCCTTTCCCGTCTTGCTTCAGATCTCCCTCCTTCTCTTTGAGATTGCCCTCTGTGCCCACATGTGGTATCAGCGGCCCAGCATCGCTTGGGTGATCATTGCCATCACGGTCTCTGGATTTCTGTTCTATTTTCTGACAGTGATAGCACGTTTGATATCTCCTTCTTGTCCATTCCAAACGCCGATGTCGACGATCTTATGTATGTTGGGCATTGACAGTAAGATCATTTCGTGAATTCTCGTGGTCGTCCCCCGTCTGAATCAACACTGCAGGGGTTCTACGCCCAGTGTTCAAACGAGTCTTCGCTTATCTCCAGCAGCTTAAGACATCAGCGCATGGTGAGCCATATTTTCTTACGTGTTCTTCTATTTTGACCGTTGTTGATCAGGCGTATTGCTAGGGATATCTGGTACCCTCAGATCAAGTTGGACCCGATTTTATGCAGCGCTTGCAGGTGACCTTCTTATATTCTCTTACACAGGATGCCCATTGCTCATCTCACTCCCCAGGCCCTGTGTGCGCTGCTGGCGCATTCGCACGATGGCCTCTTCAGCTATTATCCGCCGTACTTCGCAAAGGGTTGCGTTATTTGGCTCCGCGCCCTTCGACAATGGTTGGGGACTCAGAGGCACAACCGCTCGACCAGGATCTGGATGTTTTGGTGGAGGAGAAATCTATCCTTACCCTCGACCTCCGGGACATATCCACCAAAGATCTCGAAGCACCTAGTATCAAGTGGCTGCTTGAGACATCCACTGATCCTGAAGTAGTTCTCGCTACTGCCAAACTTGTTCCGCAGGTCGAATGGCCCCTGGATCTTGATGTTTCAGACATGCTGCATCAGCTGTCTGATATTTTTACGAGCTGCGTCGATGTTCAAGGGAACATCGTACCATCGTTGGAGGAGAAGGCCTCAGCATGTACAACGGCTCTAACTCATCTATACTATGGACGTGTTCTTCAGGCACATCCTCGCTGTGACAATTTTATTGTCGGTGAGAGAGGAGACGCTGACGTGTTTTGGGAGATTTTCCGTGGAGGCATCTGTACAACAGACCGCACGGTTCTTCACACGACTATAAATCTTTGTAGTCCAAATAGCTTGCCATATGCTCCGCTTGTGTCAGAGGCTTGCCCTGACTCCGTCCTTGAGCGGCTGTCGCATCTTCTTCCTTATCACTTTGTTACTGGACGAGCGAATACACACATAGAAGACCTCGCGATAACGGTGATATCAAATTTGCTATCCTCTCCATCCCCTCCGTCGACCCAGATCATAGCCAATTGCACTCTTCTTGCCTGCGTCATGGTCAGGACTCAGGTTGACAAGAAAGACATAATTCGGATTGATAAAAGGTGCCATCGACTCATTTGGTGGTTTTTCTCGATGATTAACAAAGAGATCATGTAGTTCTTTTTTGCCTAAACTCAGTGGCCTCCTTTTGGCTCATTTCCAAAAGGCTCTCTGGGCATGGGATGGAGATGAGCTCGACGATGATAGACGTCGGGCACGGAAACTCCTTGACGTCATCTGTCGCATCCTCGAGCTTGCTGGATATCACGATCCTTCGTACCACATCATGCGGAACCTGAAAGTATGCAGGAAGATTTATTCACGAACGAGGTCATCCGAACAAAACGATGCCTCTGTTTTGTTAGTAGCTCTGCGAAACGTACTGCACTTCACGTTCGCTGCTGCTAACATATCTCGTGATTCTGCTGAGTTATGGTATGCCAGCCCGTTTTCGCCAGGCGATTCCCACCCAGCAGAAGACTTCGACTGGATGGTGGACTACCTCAACGACATCTATTCCGACGACCACGAAGCGGCATACGACGTCCTTTTGCTATTAGGTAGCATAAGAGGGAGCTACAACCCTGCTAAACATCATATGTTCATCGAAAATCTCATCGCCTGCATGGACAGTAACATGCCTTTCCATTTACGCCATGCTGCTCTTCGCGCTGCTCACAGTGCCCGAGAAGAAATTGCCTCTATCGATGCCATTGATGATGCGAGGCTACGAGAGATAGCTTTGATCAATCTCTCCCCCGCTATTATGTCCGTGGTTTGTCTGCACCCAAGTCTAATGCTCGCCAATGATGATTCCGACCGCTTTTTCGATTATAACCGCGACTTGTGCTATCTGGAAATAATCTTTGCCCTCGCGAGGAATCCCATCTGGCACCCTCATTTGTCGGAGGATCGCCATATCGATCGATGCATTAGCATGATTCCAAAGTACTGCAATTCCGAATACTACAGCCAGCATGCCTTTTGCATAGCTGGTATCCTCCTTCGAATCGCACCTGAACAGACATCGGATACATCGCTTGACTCTGTTACAGAACAACAGTGGTGGGACGTGATGAGATGCGCGTGGTATTATCTCCCCTATATCATTCACGAAACACGCGATTCCGAGCTCCTTGTCTTTGTGGAACGCACAAAGAAGTATATGCAGATCGCTTCGAAATCTAGTCTCGAGATTCAGAATCTCATCGGAAAAGTGGATGATGTTCTCGAAAGTATGGAGCCGGAGAGACCACCGGACGAGGGACTGAATATGCAGGGTTTAGAGCAGGCAGAGGGGTTCACAATTGCTGTGAAGGATTTGAGGACTGTAGCCACCAACATGCTGGAAGGCGTTGTTCAACCATTAGTCCCCTAGTTATGACGCATATTTTAGGATCTTGGAATCGGAAAAAGTCGCGGGACAGTGTATGAGTAAAAAGTGTCAAGACCTCAACGGAATCCACGAAATCAAACACTGTCACTGGCGAGGTTCTGCGCTCTTCCTTGCCAGTCGCATCCTTTCATCGATATGCACGGTAAGACAAAGACGGGCCAATATATGCTGACTTTATTGAAAATCATTCGTCTCCGTATCACAATCGCCCTTCTTTGGCAGAGGTGTAAGGAATAGAGCTGAAATCGATGAATTTATCTTTTCTGGGAGGTCCGGGCGATGGATGGGGTTTCTACATCTGAGACGTAGATGGTACTATCAAAGGACATCATGAACTTGCCTTCACGGAGCGCTGCTGGCTGTTCAGAGCTACGACTCGGATGCGTAGTAAGCCTAATCAGCACATACCGGGCCCCCAAAGGTTGTCATGTCAGGAACACACTCTCGTCCTCTCCTTGCTACCGCAACTTGGAACCAGCTGACATATAAGAACCCCGTAAAGTGCACGCGGGCGGACGCCGCTCCAAGGTCAATATAGGATTAGATGTTGTGGATGTCACGGTAACTGAATTTTCATACGCGTACCACTGTGGTCTCACTTACATAAACAACTGCCCTTCATAGACGAAGGACTCATCATATCATCACCAAAACTGTCCAACGTATATATAACTATATATACACCTGTAACCACTGTAACATGCTGTGACGACTGTGACGAGTATCTATAACTGAGCATAGAATACATACCGATATGACATATCGATTTTTGTCATATGGTCAGAGGCATGTTCCAGACCGCGTCATACATCAGGAAAAAACATGTTGACTATATAGAACTATATAGTCAGGGTAGTGCGTGTAGTTCCATAGTCAAGTCCCTTCTATGTAGTCAGCGCTGTACTACATAGTATCACGTAGCAGCTATGAAGTACTACTGTAGTTAGTGCTGCCGTGGTCCGGTCCAGAACCACGGTTCGAACCGGACTTTTGGTCCGGTTCTCTGTGGTTCGGTCCGTGGTTCTCTCACCAGCCAGAACCGGACCGAAAATCGGTTCTCGGTTCTAGGTCATCCCGGAACGGTTCCGTTCTGGTTTGGGACACCCGAACCGTTCCGAACCGTCGACTTCGCCATCATTTACTTCGACGTCGTCGTCATCTGATCGATCGATCTTTGGGATTTGCACTACCTTCGACTTCGACCAGGATTTGTATTATCAGGCTGCCTTTAGCCTTTTTCAAGGTGAGTACTAACTAATTCGTCTCTGAAGCATCTAATCAACTGACATATGTTTAGCTACATCTCCCTAGGCCGCTACATCAGGAAACCGGCGAGAAGAAGGTTTTTATAGGTATAAATGACAGATTCAGATCACATGTCTGCCTGAAGATAACACGATAAATAATCATAGCATAATAGTATCAAAGGATAAAAAGGTGGAAGAGGAAAATAATCCTGATGAAGATATATATGTCTCGCAATTGTGACATACAATAGATAAACTGTTGCAGGAAGTCCAGCAGCTCTCCATAATAGTGGTCATCCTTTGCCTAAGATGGACTTCATGATGGCTTCTTACAATGCCAATGAGGTAGCAATCATAAGTCACAAAATACATGTGATGATGATGCCAAATGGTCATCAGTTATAATTGCGATATGCCTAGGGTAGCATATTGCCAAACAACACAAGTGTGATCCTGGATGGATAGAGCTACAAAAGGCTATAAATTGTTTATCGCAGTGAACACAAGTGGTCACTGCTACGTTCTTAAGCTTGACCTACCGCTTGCATCATTTGGTGGTCTGCTACCGTGACAGTGTCTTCAATGATATGGCTTGCACTTTAGTACAAGGTCTATAGAGATGATTCTACTACAATCAGGATAACATATCACTATCCCGCTGTGCAAACATGATGTACCAGACATGGTTACATACGACACAAAGTTTGGAAGTTACATTTGCTGCAAGCGGTGTTCTTGTCAAGATGAGGTGCTACACAATACTTGTTGGGCGTGCACAAACCACTATGAAAACTCATTGCCATTTTAATGGCATTTTATTTGCAATACACAAATCCCGCATCAAAATGCGAAAAAAACATAACCAGAAAGGCCCTAAGGCTGCTGCACTAACAGGATATCGCTCAATGAGAGAATATTGAGATAGCATGGAAAGCAATGTCAGATGTAACGAGAGCACAACACTGCAAGCCCCAATGTGAGAGTATGAGTGCCACGAGGCAAAGTTCAATTTGACTTGATTTGAGAAGCGGTCGGCGGGTCCAAGTGATGGACACAATAACCCAATCTGGTCGCCCACATTCTTGCTCATGATAGGAAGTAAGGGAGGCAGTGGTGGATATGGCGGTAGTGGTTCTTTGGGTTTTGCTCTGAGAGTGGAATAAAATCAGACAACAAATCTGGAGACTGAATAGACAAGACGTACTCGATAGTAGCCCCTGCTGCTCCTCGTGGTTTCCCTTTGAGTAGCTTCTTTGGGATAGTGAGACTCGATAACCCCAATTCGGCAGCAATGCCAGGCTCCCGTAACCCGAGAAAACCATCACCAAGTGAGTCAGAAAACCCACCCATGACAAACGCACTTTCGTCGTCTTTGTCGTCTTCACAAGCAAACAGCGCATCATCATTGAGAATTTCTACTTGTGTCTCTGTATGTGGTAAGTAGTGGGGATGTTAGCCAAGAGTAAGAGGAAAGATTGACTAACAGTTTCGCAGTATGCTCCAACAAACTTTTCCTCGAGGTCAACAAGGCGTAAATCGTGCCAGACGACATCGTCCTTGATGTACTGCTCAAGATCTTGGATTCTCGTGACTCCACTCTCGAAGAGTGTATGCAGGATGATTTCCTATAATACGCTACTAGTGAGTTACAAGTTAACAACAAAAGGGACAAGGTGAGAGGTACCTCTAGCATCATACTCTTTGCATACTGGTCGCACATAAATCATAGTATTCGACTGACATTGAGAAGATTCTCGGACATTACCCATACCAACGCATCCAGTGCAGCGCTCGATGTCCCTGGACATGAAGTGAAAGTAAGTACGCCAGTCTTTAGCCGCCTATCACACCAAACAAGATGATGAGCAAAGGAGAATATGGAACGAGCCTTGAAATCCTTCATGATCCAACACCTTCCAATTCATCCATTTTAGACATTCGTCCACATTCTTCTCACCGACTTCTAGTTCAACTGGTCCCTTCACTTGTCTAAGGCCAGCATATCTCACTCGCCATGGCCGCTCATCTATAACCTCATCAACCATGCCTTCTTCCCCTATATCTGGCGGCTCATCCCCCATGCCACCTTCTTCTGCGTTAAGGTTGAGCGCAGCAAAATTCGCATGCATACGTTGGACCCGTTTGAGAGTTCTAATGTTCGTGTTCATAATACTGAGGAGTGTGTCGGGCGTGGGTGTATCTCTGTCCCTTTTTGCTATGGACTGGGGGCGGAGTCTCCATCGTTTGCGAGGCCTTGTAAATCGGTGTGGGCTGGGATTGAATAGAGGGTCGATGCAACGAAAAGTTGGGGAAGGGCTGGAGGTCCATTCGCAAGAAATGAGTCAGATTGAACAGAGGACCCCCAGGTTGAGTTCGGGTCATTTGCCATGGGAATAGGAGCAGGGACGAGACATATGTGTTTACGAGGATGATAAGATGAACCGTTTCTGCATTGAATAAGCGAAGGGTTACTGCAGTCAGTATTTACCGATCAATGTACAGAGGATGTATTGGCAAAGGAACAAAATGGTGAGGCTCACAGCTTGCATTTTTCCCCCAAGTCGACAGAATGTAGAGGCTGGAGTAAAGCAGCAAGGGTGGTGGTGGTGGGAAGAGCAGTGGGTAAGTATACTGCTGCTCGAGTTCAACTTGCGAAATCGGGTAAAATCTGAAAATTTGAAAATTTGATTTTTGTGATGAAGTAATAAGTAAACAACTCAAACTTGAGAGGTACGCCAAAGTCACTATCATGATTCACGATGTTGGGTGCTTGAACACATCGTTTGTATTCTCCCAAAATATGCCCTGCAAGCCAAATACTTTGCACATGTCAAACCTACGTTAACTGTTCCATAACGATGATATTAAATCCAAGCAGTATTTTATAAGAAAAGACAAGGACTCTATGTCGTGAAGTTCAAATTACTCCGATACAGCCACAGGTGGAGGTGTGAAATAGTCGAGGGAGTAAGAAATATCTGTGAACGACCTGTAACACCTAAAGCCTCCATTGTTCGGCAGGCCACCGAGTGTGGCACTGGACGATGGTTGAGAAAGGCTGATGTTGGTAACGTCTTACATAGTTCTCATCACCTTTTTCTTCCCGACCGTGCCCTTTTTTCGAGGAATTTGCTTCTTCGGGTCAAAACCCAGCATGTTCGCACACCTGAATGTAGACAACAATGAGTGACCTTAGCAGCAAACAAACGACACTGACGTGATGAAGGGCAGGTGCGTCACCTCCTTTGTGAAGTCAACAAACTCGCATGGGTTTTCATACATCGGGCTAAGCGCAGACATGATGATTCCGTTCATGGTCTCATGTGCCTCGTATTTAGGGCCATCCGTTGGGCAATAACCATCCTTTTTGGCTTCTTTGCGACATATTTCTTTCAAGACAAGGAGCATCGTATTGTATACCTGGGGCTTTTGTGATTGCCTGAAATGAGACGAAGGGAGAAAGGACTCACGAGTGTCATTAGATTACACACAGTATCCTGTGCTAAGCACCCAGTTGATGTGCAGACCTCTTCGGTAAAAAGGTCTGCTACCCTGCCATCTTCTTTGCCATGCGCCAACTCTTCAATCGGGACAAACAACGCTGCCCAGAGCAGTTCCCTGAAGGCTTGCAGCCCTATAAATAGGGCGATGGTGTTTTGTATCTGGATGGCGAAAGGATTTGAGGTAAAACATTATAGGTGTGAGCATCTAGCCTCTTACATCACGAAGTTCTTTTGAGTTGAAAAGCGTAACGAAATAAATGATTTTGTTTTTCCTATGCAAGGGCAAGCTACCACAAAACCCAGTATAGTGGGTCATGGCTCCCTTCAGGATTTTTCGCAATTCACCCTTCGCGTTGTCGAGCATTTTAACTAGCTGTACCGACAAGTCAGGGATGAGTTAGAGCAGGGATGAGGGAGAGCGCACACTGGTGCGGATGACCGACCACCCGATAGTGGTATGATGCAAGACCACTGATCAAACGGTAAGATAACGACAAGCAGCATCAAAAATGCAAGGCACAAACACGGGTGTTCGACAAACTGCGAGTACATCTTGCCATCAATCCGTAAAGAGGTTAGAAAGCTGTTTGTGATGAGGCGTCGTGTTTCCACTGCTGAAACCCTGAATGGATTTCCATGGAGTCCGACCCACAGACTGCCCAAGAACAGGCATTTCGTGAGCTTCAAGACTTGCTCCCAGCCTGTCTTTTGCACCACAATTCTGTATCTTTTTTTGTCGTCCTCATCCAAATTCCCCCATAGATTATCAGAGTCTTTCCAGGCGAGCTCTGGATACAAATCCATATCCGAATTGGTGGGGGCTGGATCGCCAACCAGAGTATGAGGTTCCTCAAAAGTATCAGGTGCTGTCATACCGCTGGCGGAGATGTCAGAGGGTAGTGGCCAGAAAACGTGGTTACCCAAGTCTAGAGGATCTACAAGGGACATATCTATATCGAGGGACTGCATATCGAAGGGCCGCATGTCGTAGGCCTGCACATCGAGGGCCTGCATACCGAGGGCCTGCACATCGAGAGATTCACTAGTGGCGTACCGGATGTCAAGAGATTCGGGAGGTGTGAATGGCATGTTAACAGAGATGGGTGCAGGAGGAGCCAGTAGGGGTGTCTCAACTTTGGCAGTCGAAAGGGTAGCATGTGATATCTCGTACGCATATATTAGGTTCTCTGCAGGAACAGGATATGCGGGGGGTGGGAACCCATCCAGAAATAGTGGCGGGTGGAATTTTACAGAGGCATGCGATAGCTCGGCAAGCTATCAAAGCGCAATGAATACACAGAAATTTAGCACTAAGAAAAATCCTCACCAACCACATAGGTCTTGGCTCACCCAGTTCATTCGGCCTACAATAGGAGGCCTTTACCTCCTTCCGAATGAATTCTCCATCAGCATCCTAGGTCCATCATCTCAAAAACGAACTTTCCAGCACTGCAAAGCTCTCACCGTTGATTCAAACAATGGGTGAGTACGGGTGATGTCCACACTGTCGGTGATACCCAGGGTCCCTATATTTTTTATTACCGCCAGCCATGGCTTGACCTTCCTGTAGGTTTCGTCCACCTACGAAATAGCAACGTGAAATGAACAGTTTCAAAGATGGAGCCTTACGTATATCGGGTATATGTCTTTGTGGATAGCCAAATACCCAATGGTGTTGAAAGATTTGCCCGAGAACCCTGAAAACGGGTGCTGAAATTACCAGTTATGAACTGATACAATTGCTGAAAGATGGTGTCAAACCTCCTCGTGCTAGAGGGAGACCATCAGTGGCAGTATTCAGCATAGACAGTTCACATACCGCAAGTTGGACCAGCCGGAGGACCTCCTTGCACTCGGGGACATACAGATATGTAGGGTGCATGTCTAACTTCGTGTGGTAGAGGCAGAATAGGTTCAGACGGTGCTGGTCAGGAGTCGCTTGAGGTATCGCAAAAGTAGCCGCGAATGATTATATATTGAGAGGCTAGCTTATGAATCATAGCAGTTAGCATGAATCGGCCAAGTTCGAATATTAATGAGGGCCAAGAATTAGTGATGGCCAGGAGTTAGCATGGGCTGGCGAGATTCATATACACGAGCGCCAGGAGTTGATAGTGATGTATTGATGACTCGAGTGAGCGATGGCCAGGAGTTAGCATGGGCTGGCGAGATTCATATACAAGAGCGCCAGGAGTTAGCATGGGCTGGCGAGGTTCATAAATTCACACGCGCCAGGAGTTAGCAGCAATGGCCAGAAATTAGCATTGATGGCCAGGACTTATCAGTGATGACCAAGACTTTGAAATAACCAAGAATCAGCGGAAAATGGCCTTTCCCAGGATGCTAGGTAGATTGCTGTGATTTAGTTCTCATAATTGAATATGTGATCTGCATGAATTTCTTCCAATGCGTCTATCACTGTCTCCATGCTTTCATTTCGTCCCTGCTCAAACAGTATCAGCTCCTCCGCACCAACATAATCTTCATCCTCTTCGTCCTCTTCGTCAACTGGACATTGATTGACTTCCGCGATATTTTCCACAGGTTCATCTTCGGTCAGGGTAGATGTCTGACTGACAGAGTGTGATTCCACGTCAAAGACCCCCGCCCTATGGGAATACAAGTGGCCTACGCCAAGGCCGTGATGGAACCGCATGAGGGTATTGCGATTGACGAAACTATTAGAGTTATGGTATCAGTAAAGATAGCAAAAATATATAGTAGCTCACCTGTTGACATAATATTCATGCCAATCGTGTTTATCTCCGGCAAGAGGGGAAATACTATTACTCTGATTGTGTTGGCATCGAGAGAAGGCTGGGATAATGTGACACGCTCGAAGAACGTCTCCTGGATCCACGAAACCGAATGCGTTTGGATTTTCCAGAGGTAGAAAACGAACCCGGCCCAAAGTGTGGGTGTGCCAAGCATGGCTTTGTACGGTTTCATACCAATGAACAAAAAGAAATTCAATTCGGTGGGCATTGTACACATTCCCTGTACGAACCACATTGACGTGATGAATGCCAAGAACCCTGGCATAACAGTAGTTGCCATTGAGAGCATCATTGCAACCACGCTGGAGCAGCATGATATTGCAGTGAGCAGTCTTCGGATTAACGACGTCCTGAGCCCGTCGAACGTCGTATGTGGTATAATTGAACTTGGCGAGATTATGATGGTAGATTCTGTTCCGTTTGAAGAGAATTGAACTATATTCTGCATTAGAACGGGTGGGTTTCTCGCACAAAGATTCAGAAGTCCCAGAAGTCCCTGGGTCAAGGCGATCAAGAATATGGTCCTTCAATCGAGGCAGGAAATCCTAAGCCATACGTCAGGATGATGGCTATCCACGAGAGAGTCAAGTCAACTACCTTTATAGCAGGATCTCTCACATGACTGCGGAGATAATGACCAATTTCATCATAGACCTTCTCACTTTGACCGATGTGATGATGGAGCTGGGGATCGCACGCAGTTTCATTAGATGCTGTATGAGAAGCCTGTTTATACTGCCGTTGCTTGATGCGGCGTAATCTTGCTTGACGACGCTCAATCTGCGTCAGCTGGTGAATGAAGGTCTTTCGATCGGTTCGACGGTACCTGCCCTTCGGTGTACGATGTTCCAATTCCCCCTGATGGCAGTTGAGTTGGAAAGCGAGCAGTGAGAGGGTTGATACTTACTGGCTCCGTGCTGTAGGAATCTGTGGTACCAAAGTGACAGATGGAAGCTACATAATCCCCTAGCGCATGAAGCTTGTAGGTCCGAAGGTTGAATGACTTCTTCTTCTTGGGCTGCCTTGGTAAAGGTGCGTCCTGTGATTGCTCTGGCGTTGCCTTCTGCTTCCCTTTAAGGCTGGCACCTGCCATAGGCCCCGGAACTGCAGCCCCACTACCTTTCGCCCTGCCTTTCTCCGTGCATTTAGCGGCTTCTTTTGCTTGCCAACGAGACCTCGCATTGGCTTCACGATCAAGTTCATGGGTGGCGTATGCAGTGCACACTTTCGCCTTAAAGTGACGAAGATGCTCACCAAGTTCAGTTGTTTGCTGGTCGAGGATGTCTAGGGTCAGGTCGGAGTGCATGCGAAGCTTGGCAAGTCCATGCCAGTGTGCCAGAATGAACAGGAGATCGATAACGATCTTGTTGTGAGGTTCGGGGAGAAGGCCCTCGAAGACTGGGATAGAGCACTTGTAAAAAGTGAGTACACAAGGATCTATGGGAATCATCCCAAGACATACCTGTAAAAGATCTTCAAAATTCCGTGCAGCCATATGTGACATTTCGGAGGTGTTCGCTGAAAATCGTCTGATGGTCGCAGGTCCAAATGGGGGGACCTGCCTGTATCTGTCAGGTGAGGGTGAGTATACTGGGCATTCAGCGAATACATATGCTGCACCTTTTATCAAGCTCGTGTATTAAGTCCTTATTCAAGGCGAAAAGGATTCTCAGCAAGTGAAGTAAAAGCATGCGCCAAACCCCAAGTTCGACCTCGTGCAAGAGGTCGACGACGAGTGCGGCAAACAAATTGAATCCAAAGGCACTAAGGCCATCGGATAAAACATTCTAATTAATAGTCAGTAAAGGCGGCAGGTAAGACTGATTACATGGATCATGCTCACCGAGGTTGGTACCCAGGAGTCTGGCTTGAGAAGCGACCCGACGGCTGCACTGTCCACACCAAGGTTCTTCTCGTAGATGAGGCTGCGTGCGGTGGTCACCAGATGACTCCTTGATGTATTGGACCATACCAGCGTTAAACGTTGCTGCCTATCACGGCTCATTCCAAGATTTTGAAGCCGTGTAGTCGGTATGAGACATCGCGGGCAGGGACAGCTTCCCATCTGCCGAATTGTTGCAATAAGAACCCTGCCTTTGATGAGCTTCAACTTCTAACAGATAACGCCCATGACTCACTTCTCAGGATAGTCTGCAGAGTAAGTAAACACTCGTGGGTAAAACCTGCGTTCGACACCATCGCAGCAGAGAATCACAATTCCATGCTTGCAGGCCTCTAGAAACTGATCGTCAAGTAAGACGTTCCACTGAGCCTGGAATAATTCGCGCTGGCAATGTGTTGTGCAGTCACGGCCAACCCCTTTGCCGTTAGTGTAGGTGCCCGTAAAATCCTTAAACGAGTCCGAAAGCTGCAAATGCATGAACTTCAATGCTGAGTGGGATTCGTAAGGACTAACGTACCTTTTGAAAGTAGGCAACATGATTACCTAGATTGCACGATGGTCTACAACGGCGATACTTTGATTCATTCCCGAAGTACATATATACTGGCCATAGCCTCGCGTTGCCAAATGTTGTTAGCTGCATGGCATCTGACCAAAACATGAGCGCAACGACCACACGCTCTAACTTACATCCAGCCTCTCCAGGAGACTCCTGGAGTTCACGGTGCGCATCCATAAATGCTGGCAAAGTATACAATTCACTGTGAATGTTAACTTCATGGGGAAGATGCGGGGCGTTCCATTTGAGTTGGTAAGGTTCATAGTGAAAAAACTCATTGTCCTGAGGATTCGAGAGCTTTTCCCGGATGACGGAAATGAGAGGCCTATAGTACAGTTCCGCTGCCACATAAGTTCGAGCGCCTGGTTGGGCAGTCGTCCGAGAGAAGGGTACTTCAATGGTCACCGGTGCTTTACACCAGCCAGCATTTTCATCCTCCCATTCATCCCCCTCGTCATTACCACTCGCACCCAACTTTGAGTTGATCCTACCCCATGGCGTGCTCCGCACGTCATCAGGGTCAAAATTCGGGTGTCCGACAATACCAACCAGCTCCTTGAAACCCTCCTGCGACTTCTGCACGCCGCCATTCCAGTACCAGTTGCCAAGCTCAAAAGAAGATTTATTGGGATAAGGGTAAAATGCATTATCTGTGATTGGGGGATCGGAGGTGAAAGCTGGAACAGAGCTGATATCGTGGAGCGTCACCGCCTCTTCGGGGTCGTGATGTGGGGGGACGGATGAGAAGAACTGGCGTACCAGTCCAAAGACATTGCAAACTGTACGGAAGGGAGGGGATCGAAGCAATGTATTAGTGCCAGTGGATGTGTCAGTGTGATCTCCTGGTAGGTTGGGATCTGGTACTGGGATGGTATGATCGGACGGAACACTTGGGGGGGCTTCTGGAAGTACGTCTTCATACTGCCTATAACGTTGCGGCATGGGAACATCAACACGCCTGCCCCTTCTCTGCGCCAGCGATAGGTTCTCATCGTTGTCCACCTCCATAAGTATGGCACCAAGATCAGATTTGGATGCCGAGGCAGGTGCATTTTCTTGCAACCAAAGGCCTGCACACGAAACCTCCTTTGCGGGGCACATTGCCAACAGGGTTGAGCTGGTGCTTGAAGGCTCTGCAATAACCTGGCCAGCGGATGGAGATTGGTCACATGAACGGGGGGCTGCATCTTGCTAAGGTGCGCATACGGTCTGCCACTGCCATCCACTCTGGACCGTTTTGCAGAACCTAACAGGTCTTTTGCTTTAGATAAAGCAGAAAACAGCCGCTTCTTACCCTTCACGCATGAACATTGATGTTTGGTGTAGGCGCTCTCCTGCGTGAACTGGCGTGTACAGCTGCATCTGAAAGGAGGTAAAGTCAGCGATAAATCTTCCAGGTCCATGAGAAGTTGAAAGGACGACTGCGTTTGATTCTGAATTTATTATACTGGTTGGCGCTAAAGACGGCTAGCATGATTACGAAAATCGCCATCACTGCGCCATATTCCCACAGCCCAGAACTTCTGGCCTGGCGGACATAATGACGGCAGGGAAGACTGGCCAGGCCAGACACGGTTCAAGGTAGTGGCCTCATATATAATCCCAATAGAACGCACATCCCTGCCGCACTGGACTACTCAATGGAAGCCCCGTCCTCGCCCTCCTCTATCATCACTGCCCCTCCGAATCATCATGAAACCTATCAGAGGTTAGGTAAACTTATTTCAGAAGCTATGACTTGCCGTTTTGCCATCCTACATTATGACAGCTTCTCCAAATCCATGATCGAATGGTGTTGGTAAGATGTTGCTTGCATCCTGTGCAAATTCTGGGCCATGACGCTGCTTGCATATAATGCAGGCCAGTCGACCATGATGGAAATAAGATTCCGCCATCCAGTCTAGAAACACACCGAAATGGATATGAATTTAAATACCCATGCTGCCTCTGTGCTGACGATGGTGGAAGAGAGGCGTATGTAGAAGCAGCGGTGTATCCTTGGTGGGATATGAGTGCAAGTAGGATTGACTGGACTACAAGATGTGCATCAGATAGATGCGGATACAAAGGTTAGCACTCTTCGTGCTCAAGGAGATCCTAAACTCACAATCATAATACAGTGAAAATTGATATGCACTTCCAGCTATCGTCTCTGGCCACCTTCCAGTACCCTCAAAGAGGTAGGAGCTTAATTTACTGAAATACTACAGCTTCATTAACTGAACGACAAAGAACGGCGGGTTGTCTTACCAGTTAAACTCAAGTGGAATCGCAGGGAGCAAACAGAGTTGTTAACCAGACTTGACTCTTTTGACGGTGACGGGATCACGGAGAAGGAGTTCCGTGCTTTGTTTAAACGCTGCAAGAAATGCTTGCGAGTAGGAGTCAGGAACCGCCATGTCTGCCATTCAAAAGGGGTGCAGAAGGACCATCATCGTCATATTATTGCTTGACTTGATGGATGCAAATACTTGTGTGATCGTGAAATGATGCTGGTGTGTTTAATATAACAAGTCCTGGGTCGTACGTGTTTGATTTGTTCCTGACAACTTGTGTTTACAATGTACAATAACAACAATCATAGTAAATATATATATATTTTATTTTATCTAAGTATTAATAGTGCTGCTTCAAGATGGCGAAATGCTGCATGAGGCATGGCCAGTAGCACTTGGAGGCAGCTAGACGCCTTTTTGTACCACCAAATCAAATCGTGATGGCCAGATCATTATTTGTTCTCACAGGTAGGAGCATACACTACATACACTACATAGCTACTTGAAGATTCCCAGGATTCTTCGAGATTCTCACCATCCACTCACCCGTCACTTACTAGTATAAATAAGCCAGTGTTGATTCACGCACCTGCTTGTACGCCTTCCCTACTACCAGCAGTTAGGGGCATGCATCATGTCGGCCTGTCTTTCACCAGAGCTGTTTGACTACTCCACTGCCCGTGCAAGCACTTTTGAACTATCTAACTTATTGGGCACTCAATTCATCGATGCCTACATGGGACTCATAGCAAATCAGAAGGTCAGTCGATCATGATAATATGCATATACTGATTTTTATTCTTTCCGTAGCTCCAAACTGAACTATACATTCTGGCCTACTTGCTCAAAGATCGAGTTTATACTGGCGATCTTTGGGAACTGATTGGGGAGCGCAGTATAGAGGCGAAGCAGGAGGAAAGCTTACGCCGACACCAGATCATCTGTGGGGGTGTGAATGAGGGAAGGCATGTGACTGTAGAGCGATTTCTCATGGAAGAGAGGAGGAAACGGTGTCAAATGGAGGTGTCTTTGTACTCCCAGGCTATCGAAAACTTGGAACAACTCCGAATGCGTAAGTTTAATTTATCTTCAGATGAGATACGATCTGAATCCTCCTTCTGTAGCATATATTGGAGTTCTATCCAAGCACAATATCAGGACCCCCTCAGCAACCTTAAAGCATGCAACTGCACATTTACCCTGTGCACCATTACCCTGCGCACCTTTGGCCTGCTGGATTGCTACGCAAGAGATGTATAAAGCTTGGCTAACGAGAAACGGCGCGCACCTCAAACCAGCTGCGGAGCCTTCAATCAGAGATTCCTCGCCTTTGGAAGGCTCCACCCCTTCGGTCCTCGGTCCGCCTCCCGCCACGTGGGACAGACGAACGATGTCCAATAACTTGCACGTCAGTAATGTATCTTTCTGTTAAGCCATGCTCAACTGTCTCTTTCTATAGCATATTGGCCCTCCATCACTCCTGCTCAGTACATGGATCACCGCTGACGTCCAAGATACCTTTTTCAAGGCATTCCAAACTGAGCTGGACATGCAGTCAGACCTGATGACGAAATCTCTTGTTACGAGGCGTAGCAACGCCTATTTACGCAATCTTGGGCTGGACCTACTCATCCTGCAAGCCAAGAGGCATCGCGCCCACGCTGAGATAGAGCTATATACATTAGCCATTGAAAATACACACGCATTTAACTGTGACCGCAGTGAGCAAAAACAGGTCGTACCATCCTCCACCACTGATGATATTGCAGGTTCACAAACATCCTGGGATCAAATCATCCCACGACATATACTTCCCAGGAATGTAAGCCATTATGACGAGAACATTGACGATGACGATGGCATGAATGACTGGAGAGTTTGGTAGTGCCAATTGTCTGGATTATTCTTTCCGCGTGAAACTGCATTTATTTATATTTAGCCCTTGTGAGGGCACTGGCCGCCATGACTTATTCTATCTTTGTACCGATTATTGTATTGACCGTGTAAAGTAGTGTGGCTTTAATAGAATGATGTGTCGTGACCGGCTTTGAGGATACTTCAAAAAATTAGGCTGGTATCTCAATTTCTCAATTTGCTATACTCAATCATAGCGACGCTGGGAAGCGCTAGTCCCCGACTTCGTCACTACCGCACCCAACAGAATGACGATGAGTGTACAGAGCAACAAGTGCAGCGCTACGAGACTGTTCAGCTCTCCTGGGTGTGATACCTCCAGCTTCGGGATGCTCCTCACCGTATAGTAGCCCGAACCCAGGGCCATCTCTCCACCGCTATGTGGACGACTTGGAAGGTCAGAATGACGAGGCGTTGGAAGGCCTGGCAGCTAAGGTGAAGCTGCTCAAGGATGTAAGTGGTGCTTCCCGTCTCGCCCACCCATCAAACTCATCGTTTTCATACGAAGATCACCATTGGCATTGGAAACAAGGCCCGAGAATCGACTGTACAACTCAGTCAGATGATATGTGCATGCTGTTGTTCTACTCATCAGCGGCTCCCAACTTATCATGCACTCTGTAGAATGACGCATTCACGGAGACCTCAGGCATCCTAGCTGGCACATTCCATCGTATGAATGACATGGTACAGCGGCAGGGTTGTCAATGGTTATGGTACATTCTATCTCTCGTCCTTGTATTCTGGTTCTTCATCGTTGTATGGTGGTTTCGCATCAGGAAAATGCAAAATTCATGTAGGCACGTGCTACCCACAGCCACCTACATAGACCGTGCCATCCTATATACACCTCGTAGGACATGTAGCCCTCATATACGCCAATGAAAGCCAAATAATTCAACAAGATAAATTACGCACTGTGCCTTTGTTTTTTTCTCAATCTCAATCTCAATCTCAATCCTCTGAGCTCTTGTGCACGCCACCTGTTCAATGGTTTTCGCAAGGTAAGCCTCACGCGCCCGTGCCATGACACTCACAAACCAGCTTTCAGTACTCAAAAGCCGAAGTATTTGGACCAAGAAAATTTCCCACTGCTGGCAGTGAACTCACCACTGGCAAATGTCTTCCTCGGCCGTTCTAACAAACGTCAAGATGCTCCAGGATGTTATATTCATTGAGATCAATGGCGTAGAGTCAGCATGGGACACTTATTGTTTCGCCCTAGACATTGAATCTCCGGGACCAAAGGTACGTTAGTCTGAATTCCGTTTGCTGATGCTTGTGCTAATCTTATTTGTAGCGAGTGGTTTTTCGGATCAAAGACCCGGCTGCAAGCGGCTCTGCAATATTGGAGGAACGTATGAGTGTCCAGGAGGAAGTCATTGGTGTCAAGATTGAAGACCAGGATGTCGGCCTCAGTGAGCCAAGGTACGAGTGTCATTTGTTTATACACTTAATCTCATAGATTTCTAGCACTCAGTGTGCCGTATCCCCATGCCACACTCAGGTGCATGAACGGGAACTGAAAGTATGGCAAATTGAGTGTGACAAAATTTTGGGCTTTTACATACCACTTGTTCGTTCTTGCCGACACCAATGATGAACACCTTTCCACCAAATTGCGTTACCTGGGTACCATGCAGCATAAGCGGAGACTCTTGACGGCATAGACAACTCCAGCGTTTCTTACATCACCGCTGCACTCAATCGCAACCTTCACAGGGCCATTAGCGGCAGCTTTGATCTTTTGGGTCGTGTCCTTTGGCATCAAACCACGCTCGATCAGTACCGTACGCACACCAGTAACGAGCTTCTTTGCAAAGTCGAGGCGGCTCTGGAACAGATTGGTGATTACAATGGGCTTGGCGCCTGCAGCACGTGCCAAAAGAAGAGAAACGAGACCAATCGGTCCAGCGCCACTGAATGCCAATCAATTACAAATCATAACATGAAATCCCTAATGCAAACACACCAGATCAAAGTGGGGTCACCAAGGCAGAGACCAGCATGCTCGATGCCTGCGAGAGCTACGGCCAGAGGCTCGCAAAGAGAACCTTCTTCAAAGGAAAGGGAATCAGGCAAACGGTGTAGCCACTCAGCAGGGTGCAAGTGATAGCGAGTTAGGGTTCCTAGAAGGTAGCTAGTAAGCATCAATAAAAGTTGAATGTTTGGGAATCCTACTACCATGGAAAGGAGGAGTGGAGAAGACAACATCAGAACCTGTAAGGAGATACCACGTTACGGACTGCTTGACAATAGGTTAAACTGGACACGTACAAGCGTTATACCTACAGGAAGGTTTCGAGCAGGGCACGCCGTAGACTGGCTAGCACGCCGGCCTCAATTGCAACGCGGTTAGCCCTTTACGTCATCAGCATGCTGGGATGGGTAGCTTACCTTAAATATTGAATATTGAATTCTAAGTGCAAGTGCAATGCTACTTCAATATTTGTCTGATACATAATCATGTGATCCTTTGGCTACACGAGCTGAAAGTACCATCCTGGGACCTGGCCAAGTGCTGACCCAAAGAGAAATGCTTGCGTCATTTCTCACATCTAAATAATCCACCGGTGTTCCCGCATCCTCCGATCCTATAAACCACAATTTTGTGCAGCAGCACAACTTGAATACTGTGATATGCCTTCTGCATTTACCTTTCGTCCTCAACTTCGAGGTTGTATTCACCTGGGCAGTGCAGTCAGTTAATTTCAAGGGAACGCGCATCCGGCATACTTTGAACGGGAGAGGGAGCATCCCATGCAATCTGGTGGGGAGGGCAGGTGTTAATTCCATTTGGTGCGTATTCTTCCAATACTCTTGCTCGATAATTTTCCTCCAACCAACGAAGTCTGTACTTTTGACGCAGCTCTTCCAACCTCGAGCAGTTCTTCTCCGCAAGCTGCAGTCTCTCTTTGAGCTTCACCATGGAGTCCACCTCGCCATTTTCATATTCTCTCACTGCCAGAGGCGGAGCCTCGTCATTCTGTACTGAGGGACCGCTGTCATCAAAGTTTGCCTTGCTAGTCTTCGGTGGGCTCTGAGAATCATTGATAGTGTTGGCAACCTTTACGCTGGCAATTTCCTCGCCGCTTTCATTAGTGTTGTCCACCAATTCTATCCTAGGCAAAGGCATCAGCACATACTGCCGCCAGGTAGGCGCATCAGATTTACCGCAGGTTCAAGTTGATAATATGTCTTTGCAGTGCGGTCTGACGCCAGGGCTGTGGCATATTGGGCTGGGTGGATGCGCTGTCTTGTTGTAGTTGCAGGATGCAGGATGCAAGTTCAAGGGTGTTATATTCCTGCCATGCTTTTACTTACCCATGAGATTTCAGGCTAACCATCTTGGCACAAGGTTGATACATTGAGGTACAAAATCGACGGGTTGGGCTGGAACCATCCTAGCCATCTTGGCCAATTTTTTTCTGGGCCAAGTGTCCACTTTCCGCCAGTCCCCCTCGGATGTTATAGGTTTGACGTCAGGGCTGCAGTATAGTGGGCATAGCGGATGCTGCTTTCTAGTTGTGAGATGCAATGAGGTGTAAGTTCGAAAGAGCCATATACCAGCCACGCTTTTGCTTAGCTATTAGTTTTCAGGCTGACCATCTTGGTATAAGGTTGATACCTCACGGCACTCCGTCAGTAGACTGGGTCAGATTCACCCTGGCTACCTTGGCCAATTCTTCTCTGGGTCATTGCTGCCATTTACGGCGGCCCCTTAGCGCCAGTTTCCCCCAAACATTACGTAGCGCAGTGCTAGGGATAAAAACATTCAGTACCGGTGAAGCCCGGGTTGTCTATTCTTCCTCCCCAACTATCATGGCTACCCAGGAGGCCACCCCCAGCATTCCGAGCAAATGTGGCTCATCAGCTCTTCAAATGGGGCCTCGAAAAAAGGCGTAAGATGTCCCTATGTCAACCACAGGTTTTGTAGACTCATTTTACCTCTCAGCTCCTCGTCGGATCCGCTTGTCTCCCATGGACGCCACTTTGGTCGAACGGTATTCGCGCTTTGTAATTACCCTTCCTTGCTCACCAATGGTATCCTGAGATTGGAGCAAATGGAAGACACCCCATTAGAGGATTTCCCTGCTGAGTCAAGGACGTTCATCTCTCCCACTTACTTGTTTGCTGATGCGCTTGGCAGAGAGCGGCGGGAACATCGCGTCTTTGAGCAGCTGTTGGACTCCTATCCCGGCCTTCTGGAGCGACTGAAGGATGGGTCTGAGGAGGAAATCATTCACGTTGGAGAGCTGGTACATTTTTATCTGGCCATGCAGTTCTTACTTATGATTTACAGATTGGTAGGGGAGCGGCGGGTGCCAGAGGCGACGACACAAAAACACTCAAGTCTGCGGTACTCGATTGGATGACCCCGAAGGGTGAAGCAATACAGCCTCCTTTACATCGTAACTCCAAAATTGACCGCGGCTTCAACCATCCACTTACTGGATCTCTCCTCTGTCCTGCTGGGCTGGACTGGAACGACCCCCAGTATGTTTCAGTTTGAGCTAACATAAAAAATCTGATTCCTTTTGCTCTTTGTAAACAGGATGAAGGAGAACCTGCGAAGTGGTGAAATACTGGTCTGTGGGGATCAATGGCCCATTTTCTTGTATGCCCACCACATTTATGACCCTGAAGACCCGTGGTACGGCCTTCTCAGAAGCCGCTTACTAGTATGTGTGAGTATGCACTCGTATTCATAGAGTCCATTCACTGTATGGTATTCTATCAGGCCTACAAGCATGTTTTCACCTCTCCGAGTTCAGTTGACAGAGAGCCGAAAGCTACACGATCCGGAAACACTCGTCTCCACGGGATGAAATCCGTCACCATCGCTTCTATTGCATACATCGCAACTCAGGTTTGTGAAGTATCCTTTTGTAACGGAGAGTTTCTAATGTACAGCTGAAGGTGCGATTCGCTTTGAGCTCATCCTCAGTGTTTTCGCGGACCGACACAACAACAGACTCAGAAACGTTTTATCATAGTTTCCTCGATCTGTTAGAAGACCCCGAGGAATCCAAGGAAGTTGATGAGCTATTGACCTGGTGGAATCGGTATTTCTATCACCCTTCACTATGTAGTTACAATGCTAATACGTTGCTCAGTCAAGTTTTTCCCACCTCCTTTGCTGCCAAGAGGGCTATCAGTGTCAACAGCGCCTTATTCAAGATCCGACAAAAGCGTGTTGCCCTCAAACAGGCTACAAACGTCCCTTCGTAGTTTACATGTATACAATCTTAGTACAATGTTACCTAATGATGACCTGCTGTGGCCTCTGTAAACCATTGAAGCGATCGGATGAGAACGAATATGTAATACTGCTGGAAAATAGTAGCCATTGCCATTGCATGCCGCATCTGTCTTCTTTGCAGTATTCAAGCACGCTCTGCAGGATAAGATCTGAGAAAGCCAAGATTGCATGCTATAGCTATATTTTGGCTGCATGCTGATGGTTACCGGTATCAGCGTCCTGGCGCCTTTGGCACAATGCAGCCTTTGGTTCAATGACTCTATCTGGCGACGTCATCCTGGGAGAGTTTGCGGAAAGCACATTGGTTCTCTCACGTTACATGGGAGGACTATGCCTCAGCAATCAGCTGATGAAGGCACTACACTGTTGTCAAGCCTCCGCACCGTGGGACAAAAGTAACCCCCAGCCAAAGCAATCTGGCCTTGGAAGGCTCCAGCATTTAGAGAGAGTATGCGGAGCATAAAATGACAATATAAATGGCCATTGCATCTTATCGAAATTTGGTAGAATGTCAATGCATCACTACTCATTGCCTGAATTGTGTAGTTAGTAGATCTGAGCAACACAAACTAGCATCACAATTACATATCTAACATCAGCGACGAGAGAGATTTTGCTGGGGGTGCAATTACAAGCTGGATCGAGGGAGCTTGGCAATACATTGTAGATGCTCACCGCCCATGGGCCGTCGGCAGTGTTGGTCCAACACAGTCCGGCCATCTAAAACTTTGTCTAACACTGAAATTTGTTGAGAGATGATGGAGAAAATAAAAACAATCAAAAGCTACATACCATCACCGGTGAAGGGCAGAGTTGTAGTGTCATTGTTGCTGGTCCTCAAAAAGGCGACGGTGGTCGCTCTCGACAACTTAATCTTGCTTTGCAATGGTGGGTGGGTGTTGCAACATGTATCATCTCGGCAATAGGCTGGTAGGTGATTGCAACTAGACTCACAATTGTACATTTGGCGGGTTCTGTCCAACTAAGTCCGGGTATTCAAAGCTTTGTCATGTGGGGTATAATTCTGATAGGTATTATGCAGATTTTGGATTAGATAAAGCTTGCTAAGAACTTATCTTTTTTGGGTCGGTTACCTGATGTATGATCCTCCACAAGCTTTTTGCTGTGACTGATCTCCTAGGAGACCAGTATTCTGTGGTGCGCAGATGTCTTCTCCCTGCCCTGTGTACAAAACAAGGTCGTGACGACGAAACTGTGAGTTGTCTCCCTGAAAATGTCAGACTCCTGCGCTCTCAATACTGATGGCACCCTCAAGGATGCATCCAAGATCACGTTCTACAACGATCCTGACGACGATGTGCCCTTGCCACCAGTCCCATCAAACGACCCTGACGACAATGTGCCCTCAACGGAACCCAAGAAAAACGCCTTCTCAGTTCTACTCAAGACCGGACATACGCCAGCAACCGTCACTGCAGGCTCTCGGCGCTCTGGCTGCCCTTCCAAGCCCTCAGCTCGTATCCGTGATGCTGACAATGTTGCTTCATCCTCAGGCACAAGGAAGCGTGCACGCGCATCATCTAGTGCTACAGAGCACCCAGTGTCTAAAAAAGTCGCTATGCGATTCATATCACCTTTGGACTCTGATGACGAAGATACGGCTGATGAAGATCTCCCTTCGGCTGCTCCTGATCCAGGAGAATCACCCTCTGATGAGCTGATCCCCCAGCTTGATGATGATGATGACGAGGCTGAGAGTCAAACTGCGAGTCAAACTGTACGTCGTATCTTCATCATTGTCTTCCTTCACTGACACTTGCATTTAGGTCTCAAAAAGCAATCGTACAGCAGACATCCGGACTATATTCACTCGTATCCCTGAGGGATGGGTCTGTACGCTGTGCAAGTAAGTTTTCATTTGTTTTTAATTTAAATTCAATTTTGATTTTGGATAAGGGACACCGGTGAACCAGCACACAAGCATACGTTTCGCGGAGGCACCTCAACACTACGAACGCACATTGTTCGCCACAGACGCACCCATTTTCAAGTGTACAAGGCACGTTGCGATGCTGCGGGCATCACCATGCATTCCCGCGCAATCCCACCTGGCGAAGACCTCACCACAACGCAACAAACTCTCGATCGCAATCTTGTTTCAAAACCTGCTGTATTCACAAAGGAAGGGTTATTGGAGTACATAATGGAGCTTATCGTGACAGAAGACGAGGTGCGTTTTTTAATTTTGTTATTTGCGTTGCTGTTTAATGACATTATGGCAGGCAATCCAGTTGGTTGATAAACCGGCTTTCCGACGTTTGCTGTTGTACACCCGTTCAACTCTATCTGAGAAAGATATCCCGCACCGCACCAAACTCACTGATACCATCAAGTCTCGCGCAATTACTATCGTCGAAAAGATCAAGGAGCGCCTTGCTGTAAGTTTATTCTATTCACATTATTAACTATTATTGATGCAGTTTTGGTAGCATGTCGACAGTGCGGTGTCCATGACGTTCGACTCATGGACATCTATCATCGGGGATCCTTTCTTTTCCGTCACTGGCCATTACATCGGGGAATCACATCAACCTTGCGCCGCAATGCGCTCGCATCATCCACCTTCTCTGCTCTACAGCTAATGAAGGCCGCTTACTGTAATGGACATCTTTCGGCAGCTACAGAGGCAGAGGGGTACGCACAAATTTTATTAGACTAGTTACTCAATGTGTAGCTAGTATTTTGTCAATTATTTTTTGCTGTACCTATAGAAAAATTTACGGTTCGGTTCGAGTTCGGACCACAAAAAAAACCGAACCGGACCATTGAGAACGGTTCTCAATGGTCCGGTTCTCGGTTCTTGTTGAAGACCCTCTGAACCGGACCGAACCGAACCACGGCAGCACTAAAGTCTGTAGTTCGTAGGAGTGCTACTACATGCAACTACCCACAGCTATATAGCACGCAAAAGAACCCATAGTTTGTCGGAGTGCGCAGCAACCAGCAGCTAAATTGCATGCAAAAAAAACCAATAGCGTCTGAATTCGGGTACCCAACACACGAGATAGTATAGTATAAATGTCCTACTCAATCCTCTTCATCCGCACCTATAAACATGCCACTCTCGCTATAGGCCTCCAGATCCTCCTCCTCTTCATCCACATCTATAAGCTCACCACTCTGGCTACGACTCGGAGCCTCTGCGTCATCCTGCTCCTCCAGCTGGTACTCTCGAATGGCATCTTCAAAGGCCTTGTTCTCAGTGTGGACCCGGGATGTAGTACTAGCCGATGACAGACCGAGTGATTCAACACCTGCATGAAAACTTCGAAGCATGAATGTTAGAATACTAGAGTAATAGTAAGTCAAAACATACCGGCCTACATCATGCAGATTGGTACAGATTCTCTCGAGAAGTTTGTAAGGTGCAGTGCGCTCATCAAAGCGCAGCAGTGAGCCCAAATGATTATTGTAGACAGCTCCATACGTAGCGGATGTGAACTTGATGTCTTCTTTGATGCCTGGCAGCCACTCGTCGATACAACATTCGATCTATGAATAAGACATTGTTAGCGCCCTTGTAAGAACTTGAATACAAAATAAGCTCACCGCTGTAAGCACGAGTGCGAGAGCTCTAACAGGAAAGGGATTGAAGTACTTATGGTGGATGAGGCCCTCGTCGTTCCGATTTGAGAACCACATGAGGTTGATGCCCTCTTGGAGCAATTCGGTTTTGTAGACTCCCTTCTTTGATGACCAGTCCTATTATCCAATGTCAGCACACAGTAATATAGATTGTCATCTGCATACCTTGAATATAAAGGCTGAATCGGTGTAGGGATTCATTTCTGGCTGGGCTTGTAGAGACTGTTTTTACCTTACCTTATGTTGGCACCTTTGTAGCTTACATAAGCAAGTTATCTTTTCACCAGTTATCAGTATGAGTCTGAGTCTTCAGTAGTTTTTCATGATATTTCCTCTCCTCTGAGCCTTGAGCCTAGTCCAGAAACCCTTTAGGGTCGAATAGCAGCTAGGTTCTGCAAGACCCAACATTGTTCAGACTCACCATCTGAATTGTTGTACCTTCATCGGCTTTCAACGACTCTGCCCGATCTCGGTTCTGTTGCATCACCTGCATGGAATTACTTGCCCAGAAACCATAAAAAGAACTAGTCAGCAAGCGCATCTTGGTTTTGAGTTCACCTCGCACATGTGATGTGCGATTTAAGAGCTTCATATCAATCAGACCCAGAGCGTGGTATGAACAGATTGCTTACCATTTTGACTGCTAAAGGTGTTATTTTGACATCAATATCTTTAATTTTGCACGCCTTGTGCCAGGCCTCTTTGGCCAAATTTGTCTCGACGGCGACAGAATCAGGAAATGGGGCTTGTGTGACAATCAGACATTGAAAATTTGAGCAGGCCGTTGTGAGAATCTCTTTGGAGATGTTGTCAAAGTCGCTGGCTTTGACACGTTGACGCGAACCGTCCGAGTTTTTCTTGACCTTCAGGACTATCAGGACATCTTCTAAGGACATGTTGAATTGTCGCTTGGTCCCCCGAGCTATTGGCAATGGTTCACCAGTGTTGTCGTCATCGTTGTCGTCATCCAGGTCGGTTGACTCAGACCTGTCATCGTCATCAGCATCCAAGGTAGGAGTGTCATCTGGAGCATCATTGAGATGGGCATTGGCCGCATTCAAGTTGCTTCGTGGTGCTGGATAAAGTCAAACAGAGGGATATTAGGGTAGTCAGGCTAATATTGATAGAATAAACACATACCCTTTTTTCCTTTCGTGTTCCGGTCAGTATTAGTAGGCACTATGTGTGCGCTGGTGTTGCTGTGGCGCCATCTCGGGGGAATTTTGCCTGCGCTGAACTTCAGGGCACTAGTGTTTGACAACTTTGTCTTGATGCTGTGATCGGAGAACTGAATAAAGTATGGTCAGTAGCTCGTTTAAGTTAGGAAAGAAGAAAAAAGCTCAGACCATCATATCTTCTTGCCTGTCGATGTCACTATGCAGCTCCGAAGGCTCTTGCTCAAAGTTGTCGGGACGGTCTTGATAGGCGGCCTTCAGTGCCTTTTTCTTCTGCTTTTCCGACTTGTGTTCCTTGACTTCTTGATGACGGGTAATATGTTGAGATTCAGAAACTATAGAGGATCATGAGCGAGTAAAATACAATATTTTAGTAGTACTTACAACGGTAGGATTCTTTTTCAGTTGGTCAACGCTCTCAACCGCTTGCGGTGCGCACACTCGGTGGTGCTGCAGGCATTGACGAGGTAGTGCGCACATTCAGCGGTGCTGCAGGCATTGACGAGGTGGGCTTAAATTTTTGCTGCTTGGAGGCAGCCTTAGTATGAGGTGCCATGGTCGCTAGAGCACAAGGTGTGATTAGCGTTAGCAAAATATATAAGACCATAAAACATACAAACAACTCACAATTGAACCTTGATTGTTCGTTGATTCCAGGGCTCGTTTGGCTAAAAGCTGTGTGTTTAATGAAAGAAAGGATAAAAAGATTTGAGCATACCGTCACAATATTTTTTCACTGTCATGGATACCCTCAATGTTACAAAAAAACGGTACAAAGCTTGCTTCAAACACTCACCACACTCTGACAAATCCTCCAGCACAATGTCACCATCTGCCGGTCACAAAGACGCTGCTTGTAAAGACGGGAAACTCGAGATCAAAAGGTCAGTTATCCCATTGCCCCTCCCAATTATCGCAATGTACTTACCAGTGGCCTGCAGGCCAAAGCTCGAAGAGCCTGACACAGGCCCCATGTTCCCGCGCCCTCCATTTCATCAGACTCCAGGCCCCATCTCGGTTTCCCAAATATACTTGCGCAAGCTCATTTTGGAGCGCTGGGAGGCAGAAGTGAAGGCCTGCGAGAATGCCAAAAAATTGCAACTAATAGAATTAGTACCAGGCACTGGCACTCCTAGCCTCTTACAAGCGAGCTTGCGAAGACTCATTAGTGAGCGCTGGGATGCAGAAGTGAAGCGTTGTGAGGAGGCGAAGCAGGTGCAACTTTTAGAATTGCTTCTGGCCGCCCATGGTATTTTGAAACTAGTGTAGCGTGGCAACCAGAAGGTACAGTCATCTGGTAAAAATTTACAGCACATGTCAGAAATGCTATGGAGTTGTGCCAGGAAAATAAACTTGAACCTTGTGATGAGGAGAGCCTACCGATATTGGTGAAACAACGGAGCTAGTCTCCATAAGCGATTGCATTCAGGTGGGTTCTTGGAAGAGCCGGGAGCTAGTCTCCATAACCTACTGTGTTCATGTGGTTTCTTGGGAGAGCTGGGAGCTAGTCTCCATAAGCGATTGTGTTCAGGTGGGTTCTTGGGAGAGCCGTCCACTGCACCCCATGGATCATCCTCCCAATCAACAAAACCATTGGAGCTAGTCTCCATAAGCGATTGCATTCAGGTGGGTTCTTGGGAGAGCCGTCCACTGCACCCCATCGATCGTCCTCCCAATCAACAAAACCAACATGGATAGCTAGTCAGACTAGTCTCCATAACTGACTGCGTTCTCGGTGTGCCTAGATTGAGTCCAGGCCAGGGCGCATGAAAATTATTTTAAGTAGGTACATTACAAATCAGAATCGAAACACTCACTCGAAACACTCACTCGAAACATTCACCAACCATGCCCCAGTGCTGCGTATTTTGTAGTAAGGAGTTCCCTACAAGGGGTGGTGTCAAGAGACACATAACTGGCCGCCCTGAATGTAGAAGGGCATGGGAGTTAACGATCGAAGAAACTGAGGCCACCTATGATGAAGATGGCCCACAAGTGGACTTTGCTTACGATGATGTTGGCAGCTCATTTGGCCTGCCACTTCGTCGCTCATGTTCCAAGTCCTCCGATGCTGATCAAGGCAACCCACCAGCGCTGAAAAGTCGGAGGGTGACCATCGAGGAGGTTGCTGATGAAGATGCTGTGAGAACAAATAGTGGGCGATATTTCAAGGAATGCCCTGATGGTGGACGGACTCTGCGGGAGGGAGAAACTGGTTTTGAGAGCTATCGGAAGTATAAAAAAAGCATGGGTGAGGACGAGTGGGCACCTTTTTGCGATGAGTACGTACCCTGTTGTCTTCATCTCCTCTGCAAAATGATTGATTTCAGTCGCCAGGGAAGAATGGGGACTTGCAGAGTGGCTTGTTAAAAGTCTGGGCCAGACCTGAACCAATGATTTTCTAAAGTTGCCGATAGTAAGTTTCACATTGACCGCTGAAAGAATTGGACTTACTGGTGTGACAGACACGAAACCGAATGCAACCATCCTTCCACAACAACCGATCGTTCCTCCAGAAGGTCAATGAACTTCCGCATGGAGCTGCCTGGAGCTGCAAGAAGATCAGTGTCCGGGGAAACCAAACAGACGAGAAGGGTGAACCATTGCATGAAGATGTCGAGCTTTGGATGCGTGATCCTGTGGAGTGCATCAAAGACCTGATCGGAAATCCTCAATTCAAGGATCACATGGTGTACGCACCTGCACGAGCATACACAGACTCTGCGGGACTCAACCGAGTGATTGGTGACATGTGGACTGCAGATTGGTGGGGGGAAAAGCAAGTGAGTATGTGATCCAAAAAGTTAAGCAAAGACTGACCTACAACGTCCAGAAACAGTTACCGAAAGGAGCGACCATAGCACCTATCATTCTTGCTTCAGACAAGACATGTTTGTCACAGTTCCGAGGTGACAAATCTGCGTGGCCTATATACCTCTCAATCGGCAACATTGCCAAAGAAAAAAGGCGACAACTGTCAGCATGAGCGACAGTCCTGATTGGGTACTTACCTGCAGAAAAACTTGAATGCTTTACATCAGATACACGCTCCCTTGCTGGTTACCGGCTCTTCCACCATTGTATGTCCCTCCTGCTGCAACCGCTCATTGCTGCAGGACAAAATGGCATTGAAATGGTATGCACTGACTCGATGATCCGCCAAGTTTACCCAATCCTTGCAGCATATGTGGCGTATTTCCCTAAACAATGCCTGGTTGCATGTTGCAAGGAGAACCGTTGCCCAAAATGTCTGGTTGCGGCGGATGAAAGAGGTGATCCACTGAGTACACCGATGCAGGACCCTCCATTGATAAAAGAGATATTGAAGAAGCGACAAAATGGTCAACATCCAGCTGAATTCAAAGACTACGGATTACGCACCGTCTATCATCCTTTTTGGGCTGACCTTCCACACACAGACATCTTCCTTGCCTTCACACCCGACCTCCTACACCAACTCCACAAGGGCATCTTCAAAGATCACTTGGTTAAATGGTGCCTTGATATCGTTGGTCAAGCTGAAATGGACGCACGCTTCAAAGCCATACCGGATTATCCTGGTCTTCGGCACTTCAAAAAAGGAATCTCGACGGTGAAACAATGGACGGGTACAGAACACAAGCAGATGCAGCGTGTTTTTGTAGGGTTGCTTGCTGGTGCAGTACCAAGGTATGCTTCAAACATGCTTAACAAGGCTCTGCGGCACTGACAGAATCATTTTTAATATTTACCAGTGGAGTGTTGGTGGTTGCACGCGCTATTCTAGATTTTTCTTATTATGCGCAGCTTCGAATACACACAGTTGACACCCTTGATCATCTGGAGAGCGCCCTTTCGGTATTTCACGCCAACAAAGAAATCCTGCGCGAACTCGAAGTTCGAGATCATTTCAATATTCCTAAATTGCACCAACTCTCGCACTACGTCCAGTCCATCTCATTGTTCGGTACTACTGACGGGTTCAACACCGAGCTTCCTGAATGACTGCATATCGACTTTGCTAAAGAAGCTTACCGTGCTAGCAATAAGCGTGATTATGAGGAACAAATGACTTTGTGGCTTCAACGCCAGGAAGCGGTGTTTTTATGCAGTTCCTATCTCGAATGGCTGTCAGATCAGTCGGTGAGCATGGCCAATCGCACAGACCACAAGTGCAGCGATGATTCAGGCTCGGATTCAGAGATAGAAGACTTGCAATCTGGGTCATGCACTCACAGCGCTACTCCCGCCAAAGCAAGTCTAATGCCTCCCATCGCTGGACAACACATTGTCCACATTCTTGCCAAAACTCCTGCACACCCTCGGCAGTCTGTTCACCAGCTTGCCACTGCGCATGGCGCAGTCACATTTCTTCCTGCCCTCAAAATTTTCCTAGACAAGCATATGCCGCACAATACCATCGTTCCCGGTCCACAAGACCGTTTCAACGTTTATCGACAAGTTATAATTGCTGCCCCGCCAGATCTGCGTGTAAGTGATTCACCACAACGGTGGCGCATTAGAGCGACACCCGAAGTATCTCCTGGTCCTCGCCGGAAGCCTGGGTCCCCTGCCAAGTTTGATATGGTCTTGGTGAGTGATAGTGTTCAGACCTCAAATCTGCAGGTGTTAGATGGTAAGTGATCATTATTTCAGTGCATCGGAATATTTACATTAATGCTGTAGGTGTACGAGTTGCACAAGTCCGTGTGATATTCACTCTGCCTCGTCAGTTTGGGGCATACTCCCGAGCTTTGGCTTATGTCGAGTGGTTCACTCCACTTAGGATACCAGATGCCTCCTCTGGCCTGCACCAGGTGTCACGTTCAACTTGTCGACTGCACCGGAATGCAGTGGTGATACATGTCGACGAAATCGCTCATCCATGTCATCTCATTCTGAAGATGGGACAATTTGTTGACCGCGGATGGACCAGTACAAATGTCTACGAGTTGGTAAATGATTTCTACTTAAATACCTTTATCAACCTTGATACGTTCTGCATGTCCGCTATCAATTAATTTTGTTACTACTCAGCTACTATCGACTACGAACTGAAATTTTGCTATTGCGACTCCAGTTTACTACCAGCGCACGCCATAGCCTCCTGTAGCCCACTGTAGCTCTATATAGTCTGACTTATAGCTACGTGAGGTACATAGACCTATGGTGACTATATAGTACTATATAGGCGTCACCAGGACTCCTACGATTTTTGTTTTTTCCTGATGTATGCTTGCTGGCATAATCCAGAAGGCTCTGAGATTATATTATCTTATATTGAGTTATAACATTGAATCACGCTGATATCCCATCATAACCACCTATCTGTTACGACTTGGATAGGTCGAGCCTTCTCTAGTCGGAATGACTAATCGTCTAGCGGTCACGCATAGACAGAAGGACAGGTTCTAAGCTCGATCGAAGGTCGAGGTATCCTCCGACAAGCTTAGTAAGCACGGCGGCTCGTCAAGCTGTAGGGCTAACGGATGTACGGCTAAGGTAGCGTCGGCTTGCCTTAGAAGTGTGGTCTGGACAGAGGGACTGGGAGTCACTCTGAAAGGATGTTCAAGGGAAAACCAAGTACTGGGATTGTACTAGTTCTAGGGAATACCAAGTATATCAAAGTAAGGAATACAATGATATGTATCTATGTTATATAGTGTCTAACTACATAGTTCGGGAGGAGTCTGTATCTGTGGATCTATCCTAGTCAGAGATAAGATCCATGAGGCAAGCCATGCTTGTCTGATAAGATGCATTGAGGCGCCTCTTCTATGTCAAGATAAGTACATGAGGCGCTCCGGCCTCTGAGTCCATCAGCGCATGAGGCGGCATGCGTCGGTCTAGTTCTACATGAGGCGGACAGCCATCATGATGGGATTGGGAGGCCTTCTAGGCCAGGGGTGACGTCATAGCAGCTCTAGACTGCTCTAGGTATCCTGTGGCATCCAGGCCGCTCTAAGCTTCTGGCAGTGTTCCGCTGTGTCGGTAAGTCAGGAAGAGGGTGAAGGCGGCATGTTATTGTAACACTATCATTGAGATATTCGAATACATGCGGTACAGTGGAATGTAATGTAATCTATTAGTGGTAACCACGTACCGATCGTCCCACCTGTACCTGTAGGTTTGATGTATCACTTCTTACAATTGTAGATGAAATGGGATACAATAATTACTGAAGTCCATAGATACCTATCATTGTAGGGCTGATATATCAATGGAGGATCCTGTCAGGACACTCCCATAATAATCTCACACCCCTAATTTTCGCATTTTTGACCACCTACTGTGGGAATTTCCCCACAACACTTAAAAATAGATTGCTTCTCCACATTTTCGCATTTTTAGCCACCCCACTACACCTAAAACATCACCCATTTTGGGAATCTCCACAATATCAATTATTCCCACACCCTCCCCACCTCACTGCAGCTTCACCACCACACCACAATAGGTCCCCTCTTGTATCTAAGTAGTAGTTTGGTATATATATGTACAATATAATGTAATAGACTGCTTTTTTTGCTTATTTGTGTGCCTGCTCCTCCTCTAGAGGCCATTTAACATATGTTAGAGTAGAGAACACTTTCGCACTTTTGCCCCTTTGGTGGGAAAGTGTTCTATTATATTCAAAACATGTTTATGAGCATATATGAGTATATTCCCATCTTTATTTGACCCCCTGAAGCGCCCTACATCAATAGATATAGCACATATGCAAGAAAACACAGAATATGTTCCTATTTAATTATTTCTAGGTGGACAGACTTGGAAAATGATTCCCAGTATCTATTCAACAATATGAACAATGTATCAGGAGCCCAGGACCATGGGATAATTCCCTGTTGCATGGTGTGCCCCCCCTCTCCTGGTGGTTTACCCCCTGTGAAAAATTTTCCTGCAGGACAGGACCTTAATTGAGGTGAGGGGTCTATTTCTATGTATATTTGGAGTAGATCTATCATATAGCTGGCCCAGAACACACATAGGATCCTGCTACAAGAACAAAAACATAGAAAATCTCACTTTTGACACTTTTGATGTTTTTTAGTATCTTACTCTTGCATAAATAACCATCCCTGCTCACATATTATCAGTAGTACATTCACACATATGTTCTATGCCAAGGATCAGCCCTACATAGGGCGCAAATTTGATATCTGATGTACAGGGGGTATTTCTACTGATAGGAAACCTACAAAGTAATCCAGCCTGTGATAAGTGATCAGATACCTGTGATACCTCTTATATATGTCCCTAATGATGGACTTGAAGTTTTAGAAAGATCAGTGAAGGACTGACTGAATGACAAGTAAAATGACATATGTGTGAAAAGTGACAATTGACATCTTTTGACACAAAGTCACATTTATATATGGTACAGGGCAAATATTTCATTGAAAATATGTAGGATATATGATAGACTACTAAATGAACCTATTCTACATACTGCCCTGAGGTTAGAGGGTGATGGAAGGAATGTGGTGTATATTTGAGTTGACCCAGCATTAAAGTCCTACTGCTGCCCAACTGACCATTTTCGATGTTTTGAGTCTTTGAACTTTCCCACACTCAATTTCTTATCTATTTCACTTCCTCAGCACTCAATTCTTGTTGGATTGTTTTGTAAATTTAGGTATATGATAGTGAATGTACTTTAAATCTACTCCAAGTGTCTGATTATTAAATTTCGATGTTTTGAAAGTATGGGCTCCTTATCAGTAGAAATAGCAAGTATCTACACTAGCTCAAACCTCCAGCCTATTTTGAGCTGATCCTTGGCATAGAACATATGTGTGAATGTACTACTGATAATATGTGAGCAGGGATGGTTATTTATGCAAGAGTAAGATACTAAAAAACATCAAAAGTGTCAAAAGTGAGATTTTCTATGTTTTTGTTCTTGTAGCAGGATCCTATGTGTGTTCTGGGCCAGCTATATGATAGATCTACTCCAAATATACATAGAAATAGACCCCTCACCTCAATTAAGGTCCTGTCCTGCAGGAAAATTTTTCACAGGGGGTAAACCACCAGGAGAGGGGGGGCACACCATGCAACAGGGAATTATCCCATGGTCCTGGGCTCCTGATACATTGTTCATATTGTTGAATAGATACTGGGAATCATTTTCCAAGTCTGTCCACCTAGAAATAATTAAATAGGAACATATTCTGTGTTTTCTTGCATATGTGCTATATCTATTGATGTAGGGCGCTTCAGGGGGTCAAATAAAGATGGGAATATACTCATATATGCTCATAAACATGTTTTGAATATAATAGAACACTTTCCCACCAAAGGGGCAAAAGTGCGAAAGTGTTCTCTACTCTAACATATGTTAAATGGCCTCTAGAGGAGGAGCAGGCACACAAATAAGCAAAAAAAGCAGTCTATTACATTATATTGTACATATATATACCAAACTACTACTTAGATACAAGAGGGGACCTATTGTGGTGTGGTGGTGAAGCTGCAGTGAGGTGGGGAGGGTGTGGGAATAATTGATATTGTGGAGATTCCCAAAATGGGTGATGTTTTAGGTGTAGTGGGGTGGCTAAAAATGCGAAAATGTGGAGAAGCAATCTATTTTTAAGTGTTGTGGGGAAATTCCCACAGTAGGTGGTCAAAAATGCGAAAATTAGGGGTGTGAGATTATTATGGGAGTGTCCTGACAGGATCCTCCATTGATATATCAGCCCTACAATGATAGGTATCTATGGACTTCAGTGATTATTGTATCCCATTTCATCTACAATTGTAGGTATTTAATGTATCATTCTTACAGTATGGCCTGATCGTCCGGACATGAGCACTAAGTTAGAAATCGTAAAAAAGAGCATATGAGTGATGTCATTGAAGACCGCAAGTGAAAATGAGACATGTCCATGAGAGCATGAGAGCAGTAGAGTAGTATCGAGTCTGTGAGTGTAATGCGAATGCGAATGGAGCTGGTAAAAATGGTCATAATGCAGTAGTGTGATTCTAAATACAAGCAAGCGGATGTTATGAGTATCGAGCAGTCTACGTGACTGATGCGACTCACCTATTTCCTCGACTTGCGCTTAGTTGGAGCCTTCTTGGGTTTCTTAGCAGCGGGTTGTTGTGTGCGCTTGGCTGGCTGAATAGTATCCGGTTCTTCTTCTGTCAGAGGGCTGTCGTCATCAATGGCTGCAACGAGTGTGGAGGCCTGTTTGCACTTCCCTGAGTTGACAGGTGGATTGGGAGTAGGCAAGCGCATAGGTACGGCCTTCTCCTTCCGTGAGTCGACAGGTGCATCGGGAGTAGGCAAGTGTGTAGGTACGTCCTTCCGTGAGTCGACAGGTGGATCAGGAGTAGGTGAGCGTGTAGGTACGGCTGACTCTTGAGGAGACGAGGGAGGCAGTGGTGAGGGCTGCTTCAAGTTGTCCTTGCAAGGAATAACTGGTGGTTTGGCTACCGGAGGCTCTGGAATGGGAGATCTTTGAGGTGCAGGAGGTGAGGACTCAGGACGCGACTCCTGTTGCTTGTCGACTGCCGAAGACTGTGCAGATGTTGCATTGGAGGTTCCGGAAGCCCGCGCAGCACGCACGGCGAGTTGTCGTTCCATGGCAACCATGTCGTCCTCGTCTGAACACTCGCTGTTCACGGAATGAGTAGCTTTGGCGCTGTTTTCATTGTCAAATAATTTCCTAGACACACAAGCATGTTAGATGATAGAATAATGCAGTGAATTACTTACTCATTATAATGTGCTAGGAGGGAATCGACCCACTCTCCGTCTTTCCTCCCCCGAATTAACTTTACCATCCTAGTGTAGAAGTCAGGGTAATGAAAGAGGGTGTCCTTATCCTTCCATTTGTCGAGTGAACTGATTGCAAAGCGAGCCTGTACAAAAGAGACTGATTAAATCAAGTGCACATTTTAAAGAAACTTACCTGGACCGCGGCATATGCAATATGTTCGGCCTCCACTCCTGTCATCCTGTGGAGTTTCGCATTGCAAGCACGAGTTCCATTGGAGACGCCAACCTTCAGTGCAGATGAAGGAGAAGTGAATATATGTTTAGCGACCTGCATAGTAGGTTAGAACTACACAATATTATTTTAAAAAAACGTACCCGCTCTAAGAGATACCCACGGAAAAGTCCTTCGATGATATCCTCAGCATCGAAATCTTTGCCTGGAATGTCGCCTGGATACAGATAGGCGGGCCACACAGCAGAGGTTACCTTCAACGACCCACTATCGAATTTGTCTTTCATCCTGTAGTACTGTTAGTACTAGTAATTCGAGAAAATTAAACATACCTTGCGGGATCCTTGATGTAGTCGACTAGATGCTTAGCAGGACAAAGCATTTTGCCCAGCTGGGCGTGGTTGAATCCCATTTTGGCGTGATTCTTGCTGTCGTCAGCAATTGGAGGGTAGACGAGCTCTTTATCAGGGTGCGGAGCTGCGTATGAGCCCATGTGGGCCTTGAGGCGACTCGCGTCCTCGGAGCGTGTGTGATTGATCATATGCTGCATCTGTTGATAGTGAGTTGCAATCAGTACACGTGGAAAGTTACGCACCTCGCCGATGAGTTGCATGAGCTCCTCGCGTTTTTTCCTCTGGCCAATCAGAGTCCCAAGATAAGGGGCGTGTTCCGTGACGTATTCGAACGTCCGCTTGTACCGTGCACGAGTGATTTCATCACTAAAAACAATATTAGTGCGCATATATGCGGTCATATGTACTTACCAGTCAGCCAGAATCTTCTTCCGGGCAGCCCTAATTTGCTCTTCTTCCGTTTCATCTCCGTCCTCGGCTGCTTCTTCCTGCTCTAAAAGTAGACATACCTGGATCACCTGCTTGAGATCGCAGAACATGTCTAGGCCGCGTGGGATCCAATGTGCAATGTGGATACACTGCTCCTGTGGCGTAAGAACTTTATTGCGCGATCTTCTAGCATCTCGTCAATCTGAAATGTAGATGAATAAAAAATCTCTCACCTTTTTGGCTTTTCATTCTTCTTATTGATCATCGCAGGGCTACTACTATGTCTATATGCTGCAGGTGAGTTCTGATCCGAACAACTGACAGTATCACTCACCTGGCCTTTTTGGACTTATGTCCGCCCTTGTCAGACGATTGAGATGCGTCCCTTCCACGTTTGCGTGGTATAGTGGGTGGTGGTGTGCTGGGGCATGTACTTACATCAGAGTCTTCAGAGCTTGTAGATGAAGAGCTAGACCCCGAAGATGCAGATAAAGATGCCAAAGAAATAGAGTCAGAGCATTTGCGGCGAGCCATGGTGTTGGAGAGCTGAGAAAGATTCAAATAAGATGGCAATCATGCATATGATCGATGTGTTATTGATATTTGTTTGTATCTACTATTAATAACATATCAGACCAATATACCAGACTCAATACAGGTGCATCTGCAATATTTTATTGCAGTATACTGACAAACGAGTGCATGTATCATCGGACACAACACACGATAAAATTGAGCAAAATATTGTAATGTACATACAATCGAGCAGCTTGAATCTAGTGATATACATGTAGCACAATTTAAAAAAAAGAAGACCTACACTGATGCAGTGGAGCCATCTTCCTCCTCCTGGTCATCCAAGTCCGACTCTTCATCTTTTGTCTTGACGTAGTAGCTCCAGGGTGCGGTGGGATTTTTGGGATCTTCATTGGGGTTACCAGCGCGCCTGGTAAGAAGGTCACAAAGAGATGCGATTACAGGCCTTAAGAAAGATCAGTTGAAATTTAAATTGAAAACGCTGGCAACTTACTGAAAATCTGGACCGATCACTTCATCTTCAACCACCGTGACATTGGTTCCGACCTCCGCGTCATCAGTCTGCATCTCCACATCATCCCCGCTATCGCCGTTCCCCTCATCTTCGGGCTCGGATTTGGTTGCCGAGTCATCTGCACCCGCCAAGTTGTTACTTGTATTGAAGATGGTGGCAGGCTGTTGGCCACCGATGCGAAAAACAATAGTCTATCAAATAAAAATTAGTTTATTTTTTTTATGAGAAAAGAAAATTACCTTGAGGCTGGGAGAATCTACATTGAGATTGAAGAAGTAAGTATTGTCTACGGAGATGGCATTTTGGATATCAATAAATGCGACATCGCTGAAGACGTTTAGCGCAGTGTCGGCAGCAGTGACGTTAGACATTGGTTAATATTAAAGTTGGTAAATTTAGCCACCGAACAAAGTTTTGATATTTTCGGAAATTTCTGACGGAGGTTGAATTTGATATCAACCAAACAACGATCATGATATCACCTTACTTTCGATCACATGTCGATCATATACCCTCATTTTCAATTATATGCGAGCTACTATACATCCCACTTAGATACAGGTAGGCATCCAACTCAAATGTCTCTACTGAAATTTCTAGGTTAAGATCTGCCACCACGAGATCATCCTGCCTACTAAGGTGGATGTCATGCGTGTCATTTGCGCAAACTTGCGCTTGAGACAATGAATTTTATTGCAGTAAGTTTCTAGTAATTGACCTGCCCATTGACGTGTCGTGCAGGATTTATCTCACTCGTCATGCGGCATGGATTCACAGGATACTCTGCCAGGTTTCGGTGATTCTGACCGATGATTCTCACAACATTTCTAGTTAATGGTATGTCCATTTTACATTTTCTATTGAGATTGGCGCTTGACTCTTACTTTCAGTTGTTAAATTATAAATGTACATTTAAAGTGGACTATGGCAATATATCATGGACTGTTTAAATATGCTACTCGTAAGTTCTGAAACTGATCAAGACGTGTCCCCTCCCCTCCCCCTTCTCTGCATTTTATCCATGGTCAATGACCTTTGCTGCTTAGCCTGTGGTGCAGTGTTTCGTTCGCGCAGGCAGCTGTCAGCGCATACAAGCCAATGCGCACTTAGTTTCTCTCTTACTGACCAAATTTTCGATCGGAAGCGGAAGTCAGAGAAGAAGAGAAAGAGAAAGGACAAGAGGGCTCGTCGTGGCGAGTCCCCCAATCACTTACCTGACGATGTTGTTATTCCAGAGCAACCGGAGGTGCAAGACATCATGTCTATCGATCAGGAATACTTTGACAATGATGTATGTATTTTATTTGCTTCATTGGTGTTCAACTGACTATAAGTAAACATTTCCTAGATTGAAATGGGTCGCCCACCATCTCCCTCACCCCCACCTGTTGTCTCCCAGCGCTCTGGGCGGAGAATCCGCATGCCCGCTCGCTTTGCAGACTTCCTGCCAGGGTCCGCAACTCACCTTGCGCATATGCCGCCCTCTGACCGCCAGCAATGCGGACGTCATAATGATGTCATTGCGGATCAACCTCTCCCCAAGCCTTGTACACCTTCCCCGCCGCAGTCAGAGCATGAGGACCCCTTCCCTCTCGTCCCCTTTGAAACGGAACCTGACGAAGCAGGTCTCTACCGCCTGTATCCTACCCGCCCCACCTTACTCTCCAACAATGATACCCTCGAGGATGTTACCGATGCTCCCACACTTGCTGGAGGTAACTGTATTCCCAATTCGAGTCGCATCATTGAAGGCTTGTCGTCCAAGGAGATCGGTCAGGAGGATCTCTATGCAGCTTTCTCCAATCCCACCTCCGGCCTCCTTATGGCCTATCAGTATTCTGGAACTGGTCAGCAGTCTGTCGCCGAATTGCAGCGCCTCACCACTTTCATTGGTGATCCACTATTTGATCATAGCGATGCTCTTTCATTTTCCCATACCCGGGAATCAAAAAACATTGATGCCTATTTGCAGAAATCGTCCAATCCATTCCGCAAGGAATATGGCTGGCGCCAATCTGCCGTCAAGATCAGGCTACCTAAAGAGGGTAAGAAATGGAGCGCTGAGGCTGAGGCCCCAGAACTCGAAATACCCGGAGTCTATCACTGCTCGATCACTGATATAATAGAGTCCGTTTTCAAGGATGACGTCGCGACGACCTTCAACATGACTCCTTATCGCAAGTTCTGGAAATCTCCCGATGGACGTAGCATCGAGGTGTTCTCAGAAGCATACTCCAGCCCCGAAATGATCGAGACATACGCCGAGATTAACAATCTGCCTCGCGAAGCAGGAGACAACCTTGAGCGTGTTGTCGCATCTCTCATGATGTGGTCAGACGCAACTCATCTTGCGAGTTTCGGTGATGCTTCACTTTGGCCTTTCTACCTTTATTTCGGCAATCAATCAAAGTATACTCGAGGGAAACCAACCGCATCTGTGTGTCACCACATCGCTTACATTCCTTCAGTAAGTGATCTATTTGAAATGTACTGAGTATCTACTAACTCTAAACCGATCTTCAGTTGCCCGAAGATCTCCAAGATCAGTATATGAGTGTATTTGGCGAGCCTAGTACTAGCCAAGTCTATACGCATTGCAAACGCGAGCTAATGCAGGCTATATGGGCTCTACTGCTGGATGAGGATTTCATGCACGCCTACCAGTACAGCATGGTAATAAAATGTGGTGATGGCATCACTCGCCGAGTCTTCCCTCGTTTTTTTACATACTCAGCCGACTATCCCGAGAAGTAAGTACCTTAATTAATATCCTGACACATGTATGTTAATGTTTCTCAGAGTTATTCTCACAGGCATCAAAAATCTCGGACGGTGCCTTTGTCCGTGCTGTCTCACAAGGAAGGACGAGGTTCCTTTGATGGGAACAAAGGTGGATATGAAACATCGGCTCAGACGCATGTGAAAGGACAATCGGATACACTGCCGAGAAGTCGATGACACCCGGGCACTCATTTTTCAGTTGGGCATGTCTGTTGATGGGACTCGTGTCCAGAACATACTCAACTCGGAGTCATTGGTACCAACTCGAGTCAGTTTTTTATATTGTTTCACTCCCTACTAATAATTGATGGTATTTGATACATAGAACACATTTTCTGTGAAGTTATCACCTCACGGGTTCAACCGTTTCCGTATGTTCGTGGTTGACAAACTTCACGAGTTTGAACTCGGTGTATGGAAGGCAAAATTTACTCATTTGATGCGCATTTTGCATGCAGCTGGTGGAGATTCCGTCCAGACACTGAATAGAAGGTATGTATTTTCAAATTTCTATTACATCTACTAACGGATCTTAATAGATATCGAGCTACGCCGACTTTTGGTAGAGGAACCATCAGGAAGTTCAATTCCAATGCGTCGGCTATGAAACGTTTAGCTGTGAGGGATTTTGAGGATCTGCTGCAGGTAAGTGTCAGTTCCAACTTTCTTGATTTGGTTTTCAATGATCTGTATATATTTATAGTGCGCGCTTCCAGTCTTCGAGGGCCTACTGCCAGGCGACGATAATACCATGGTTTTGGACCTTCTATTCGACCTGGCAACTTGGCACGGCTTTGCAAAGTTGCGAATGCATACCAAGGACACCCTTAGGTTTTTTGATGCTGCCACAGTCACTCTGGGGCAGACGGTGCGCAAATTTTCTCGTACTACATGTAAGGTTTACGATACATCAGAACTACCCCACGAGTATGCAACACGCGGCCGATTGGAAGCTGCATTAGCTTCCAAGCTTGGAGAAGCAGACCCAAAGGGCAGGGTAGTTTCTTCCGGCCCAAAGCGGAAGAAACTTAATCTAATGACCTACAAGTATCACGCTCTGGGAGATTACCCTGATACAATCTGACAGTTTGGTACTACTGATAGCTTCAGCACACAGCCAGTAAGTTTTGATTTGATCGCGCGTGTATATACCACATACTAATTAGTACTGTTTCAATTACTAGGGCGAACTTCAGCATAGGCGTGTAAAACGCTGGTATCCGAAAACCCCCAAAGGCAAGAAGAACACGGTCTCGAGTATGATGCGGATTGAGACGAGGGAACGACTACTAGGAAAGATTGTCAAAGCACGAGCTGCGTTGGCATCAAGAGAAGGTGATGCCGGATCACAGCGCCGCCAACGTGATCGGACGTCACCAGCCGATCACTACCACATTTCCAAATACGCCAGAGCCTCGTTTGATCTCACAGAATGGCTCAGTGAACTACCAGAGGATGATCAAACAGTAGTGGTGTGTCTTTGTTTTTAAAACCTCTGGATTATTTCATTTGACATGAGGAACAGGATTTTATTCCAAGACTCAAGGATCATCTGCTTGCACGTCTTCGGGGCATCGAGTACACCGGAGATGAGCTGGATTTTACTGATGAAGATCGCGCACAGATTATAATTGCTAACAATAAAATCTACGAGCACAGCATCCTCCGGATCAACTACACTACATATGACTTATGGTGAGAGCAAGATTCGCTGAACCCACGTACCCATGCCGACATCATGGTCTTGTCGCACGAGAACGACGATGCGCGGCACCCTTATTGGTATGCACGGATCATCCGGATCTTCCACATCGATATTTGGGACTGCGATGACGTATCCATGGAGAAACCACGCCAAATGCAATTTTTGTTGGTGCGATGGTTTGGACGCGACGCACATTACCAATCCGGTTGGTCTGCAAAATGTTTGCATCACATTGGTTTTCTCAGAGGCGAGGACAGCGCCTTCGGTTTTCTGGATCCTGATGTCATCATTCGAGGCGTTCATCTTATTCCAGCATTTGAATCTGGCAAAACTAATGAGCTTCCTAATCCATTTGTTCGACACGGGCAGATTTGAATAAAGATTGGCTCTATTTTTACGTAAACATGTGAGTTTAGTGTACCTATCTACTTCTAATCAATTCATTGACCCTATTCATGGGTTCATAGATCGAGATATGTTTATGCGATACCGAGGGGGAGGTATCGGCCACACTATAACCCGCTGTAGAAACAACAATACTGAGAGGAACAAATGATGCTCCTGACTGTATCTGTAATGTTGTGAGGTCGCGCGTTGCCTAGTCTGCTATACCTGAGACAACAAGTGCGTTCGACCCTAAAGGGGAAGCGAGTGCAGCAAGGATTTAGTAGTGTGCGCTGAAGGTGCTACTGGTCAGCCAATGCGAAGCGCGAGAAAGCGCGCAGGTGCGCGCGAGGCGCGGGAAAGCGAAAGTGCGCGCGAGGCACGGGAAAGCGAAGGTGCGCGCGTGAGCGGTAATGAGAGAGAGTAAGTGTGAGTTTGCTTAAGTGGTGATTAGATACTAGACAAGAGATACGAGTGCGAGGTGTCAAGGAATAGATTTTAACTATATTCTGCTAGGTAGTAAGTGGGTAAGTGGGAGGTAAAGTAATTGTTGGAAAGTGAGTTCAGTATGTAATGCTGGCGCTTATATGGCGCCTAAGCGCTGTCATGCGGAGCCGAATCGCTACCGAGTAAGGTATGCAAAGATATATGTATGTAAGTAAGGGTCCATGATAAAAATAAAGGTGGAACGATACACAGATAAGAGAAATGGAAACATACGCACTAGAGAACTTGGTGGACAGTGGCACTTCAGTCACCCCTCTCAAAGTACCTCTTAGGTACATATATTCTGGCTTATAATCTCACCTAAGAGGCATGATCTTAGGCGGTATTCCCATGCAATGCAGGTTGTAACCCGGGCCAATCCAATACTTTCCCCAGGATGCCTGGGCCTGCTGGGCCAATGTATTTAATCTGTCCCATGACCCATCTGGGGTATCCTAAATCCTCTATTATATTAATACACAGGGGGTGTCAGGGGTCACTTCTTATGAAAAATTGCCCACACATTCAGACACTTAGAGTATAATGTTTGTCTTCATAAGGTCCTTGACCTATGAATGGAGGAGGTGGGAAGGAATTTGTGGTAGGAGGAGGGTTGTCTTTGATGATGAGGGAAGAATGTAAGTCGGGTAAGGTCCTTGACCAACAAAATCCAAAGTGGTTGTCTTTGATGATGAGGGAGGAATGCAAGTCGAAATCCAAAGCGGCTGGAGAAGGAGGGAAGAAATTTGTGATAGGAGGGGGGTTGTCTTTGATGATGAGGGAAGAATGTAAGTCGGGTAAGGTTCTTGACTGTTCCCTCGCTCCAGATACTGACATATCTCGCGCTCCATCTGGTTAATTTTGCGCAATTGAAACATGCCCTGCACCACAATACTCTAGGTTTTATTGGAGTAAGTGTCATCACATATTACTTTGGATGTGAGCATGAAAGCAGAAACAAAAAGACAGTGACTGGTCAATGCGGGATAGCCCACCACCAGTTTATATGGTGACTGGGCTGGCCCAACACTCTCCTATGCAGGATCCGGGATAGCCCACCACTGGTTTATATGGTGACTGGGCTGGCCCAGCACTCTCCTATGGCTGATGCGGGCTAGCCCACCACCAGTTTATATGGTGACTGGGCTGGCCCAGCAATCTCCTACACATGATGCGGGCTAGCCCACCGCCAGTTTATATGGTGACTGGGCTGGCCCAGCACTCTCCTATGCATGATGCGGGATAGCCCACCGCCAGTCTATATGGTGACTGGGCTGGCCCAGCACTCTCCTATGCAGGATGCGGGATAGCCCACCACTGGTTTATATGGTGACTGGGCTGGCCCGGCATTCTCCTACGGATGATGCGGGATAGCCCACCACCAGTCTATATGGTGACTGGGCTGGCCCAGCACTCTCCTATGCAGGATGCAGGATAGCCCACCACTGGTTTATATGGTGACTGGGCTGGCCTGGCATTCTCCTACGGATGATGCGGGATAGCCCACCGCCAGTTTATATGGTGACTGGGCTGGCCCAGCAATCTCCTATGCATGATGCGGATTAGCCCACCACTGGTTTATATGGTGACTGGGCTGGCCCGGCATTCTCCTACGGATGATGCGGGATAGCCCACCACCAGTTTATATGGTGACTGGGCTGGCCCAGCAATCTCCTATGTATGATGCAGATTAGCCCACCACTGGTTTATATGGTGACTGGGCTGATATGAGATAGCTCATGTCTGGGATGCCCAACCATCTATACATTCTAAGATGGGATAGCCCATGATATATTTGCACTTTGAATGTATTGTCTGTCTTATAGCAATCACTTGAGAATTTCGGATATTGTTACAAAAGACTATATATCATATGAATCTGAGTCAAGGTCCATATATGCCCCAGCCAATGCAGCTTCCTCCAATTCATCTATCAATTCATCATTCTCCCTCTTGTCATCAGACTCCCAGTCATTCTCAGAATCGTACACAGCAGCTGTGCCGTCAAGACAGCTTGGTTGATAATACATATTAGCAGCCTCAGCAAGGTCATTCGGGGTGGGGCCCCATGAGTCAGGTAATGGCCAAGCACAAGGGATAGGACGAACTTGAGATTGCCAATGCACAACAAGACCACTCAATAAGCGAGCACGGAGGTCGAAATGAAAACAGAGATCTTCATTCTCATCTTAGTATACTATCAGTGTCACGGCAGTAGAATGTTGTTCAAACTTACCTGCATGAGTGCGAGCCTCCTGTAAGGCATCCCACTCAGCCATCGTCCACTCCTGAAGAACACAACGTTCTCGCATGATACGAGCCCCTTCCTCATTGCACCGGTCCACCTCGAGTTGAAACTTAATTGCTGCGCGCATATTCTCATCTGCTAGCCAGGCAGGTGGTGCCATATCATTGCCGTCAAGTCCAACATCTTGCCAGATGTCATCGTCTACGTCAAGCTGAAAGATACCAGTCGGAGAGATAGAATGAGGTGCTATCGCACCGGCAGGAGCTTCCCCTCGTCGAATTAAATCAATTAGTTTACCACAGAGGTTGTTGTAAGTTGAGATGAGCTTTCGAATGGTAGGGTTGCGCCGTTGAATTGAAGCTTCTGCATGCACATGAAGCTTGTGCTCTAAATCAAAGATAATCACGGACATATCAACATGTTGGATCAAGCTACATACCATTTACTGTCTGACAGTACGACCGTTCAAACCTCTCAATTTCAAATTTGCGCTGGCGAAGACGTTCATGAAGGCGTGCCTTGACAGCTTGCGCATCAAGACAAATTTGAAGGAATATACTGCGTCGGAGTTGTTGAAGATCGGTAAGTTGCCCGATGCCGAGGGCCGCCTTCCATCGTCGCAGAGTATCAGCGACTTTGGACCGGTAGGTGCGTTCGTCTGTAAGTCGAAGGTTGAAGTCAACAATATTAAGAGTGTTGCCAGCACAGAGCTGCATCTCAAGAGCACGAACGGAATCGTCCAGGTTACTGAGTGTTTGCTCGAGGGTCAAAATCTTCGATATTTGCTCGTCATTGTTGGTTTTTGATCTCCCTTTTTATAAATGTTAGGGAAATACGAAAATATAAAATAAAGCACGCACTGGATAATGGTTTCGTTTGGTGCTCGACCTGAGCCCTCCATTCCGGGCGTATATTAGCCTCATCCACAGAGAGTTGTCGAAGCACATGTTCTGCACTGCTCTTCTTTGTCTGGCAACGAGTCCATCTGCGACTCAGCCACTCGCCAAATGTATCGAGATTTTTGCCGTCAAGATGGTGAACTTGTGCATTCAGCACAAAAAGACGTTGGTGGTACTATCATGATGTTAGTCAGTCAAGGTATCCCAACGAATTAAGATACTTACCCCAGAGACCCGCAAAGGGGGGATCAACATCTTGAGAGCGCTCCACAAGCGCTCACAGCCCTCTCCGTCAGAAAGTCCAAACCCTTCACATTTGCGAGGGTGATAAATAAGCTGACAAGGCCACTGATGTCCGTACGCGTGAAATACAGATATAGAAAATACGATACGTGAGAGAACACCTTGCTCGAGAAGTTGGTATTTAAGACAACTACGCTCGAGCTGACATGCAATATCATACAAGATACCGACGGTCATGGTTGGCGGAAGATGTTCAAAGAGTTTTTTTATAAGTGCAAGGGCATAATATTGTTTTTCACCTGCTGATGTCATATTGACCAACCATAAGACACAGTCATGACGACAAAGTAAGGCCATGATTCCCGTATCGGCGAAAAAACGGGTGCTAGCTTTCTCTCGTTTTTCGTCCGCAGCAAGAAAAGATTCCCCGCAGGCATCCAATGTCGATACAGGGATGCGCATACCATCTTCGTACCCATCTTCGTCGCCTTCGGGCTTCTTGCGTTTTGTTCCACGACCAGGTAGGGAGCCTCGACAGGCACGTACGTGAGCTTCCATCCGTGCGACCTCTTCGTCCGAAATGAAAACTGATCGTGTTGGGTTTGGCGGATCTAGGCCATCGGCCCCACGTGAATTGGCTGACCTTTTCTGTGTGAAGCATGCATCGATGCATACATGGCAATCTAACCTGCAAAAACATCAGCACGGGGAAAAACACGGTAGGAAAGACATACTTGAGACGCGAACCGTGATCCTTTTGCCAATCCTGCATTCCAAAACAAACTGGACAACGTGAACGTAGATAATTGCTTGGTTGTGTGGGCAAGACTTCGTCTCCCAAAGAACGCGAAGGAAGATGTTGTGAAATGAGGCTGTATATGTGGTCTTCAGCATTTGTCACAAGGACTGAGTACCAATGATACGCGTTACTGAAGCGGCGGCGAAGATTGTCCTGAAGATGCCGGAGTTAGCTTACTTCAAAAAAGAATCATGTAGGCAGACCTTGGTTGAAAGTTTATAACCCCGAGCTGTTAGAAAAACTTCCAATGCTTCACACCAGGCTGTTGTATTGGGGGTGATCCGCACAAAAAGAGTCCTAACGAGCTCTAGTACACGTAGGTCAACAGCAAGAGATGGAGCTATGGGTGCACAGGCAAATAGCCCCAACTTAAGAAGTTGAAGGGGTGCGGGTGCGCAGGGGCAGCAGTCAATGTTCAAAACCTCTAGATCTGGACTACGGTCAATTCGAGCCACAGAACAATATGATGAGTTCATACAATTGAAGAAAACACAAGTCACTTCTAAAGTCTTCCTGTGGCATGAAGCCGTACACTCGACATGATCATTTTGATATACAGGCCGATGACGGAGCGAAGAGGATTTGCATTGATATGTGAGGTATGGACCGATTAGCGAAGGAATCACTTCATTTGACCAGCGTTGCCACTGATTGAATTTTTTCTGTCGCCCGTCGGAGCGGAAGGATCGAGGAGCGGAGGGATTGGAGAAGAAGTGGACATCGTCATAAAACGAAGGCCTGTCCTGGTCAATCAGATCAGAGGGTGGGACATCATGCCGAGGATTGGTATTGGAAGCGATTTGTTGGGCGAAATACTGCCTACCCGGAAGTACTAGAACTGGAGGAGGACCTGGAAGATGAAATGTGTTGCTTCCTCGTGGTTTCCGGCGCTTCTTGACCATGGACGGGGTAACTAACATTTGCTGCGAATGACAACGGACGGGAGTTGCAGGAGTAGACGTCGAGGCAATATTCCGTGGATGTGGTCCTCCATCCATGGTAGATGTTTCTGGTAGGCACAAAGCCTGCAAGAATATTGTCACTGACTCGAAGTCAGTCAACAAGCACAGAGGAACACGAAGTCCCAGTTCGTATAACCTATGTAGCAAGAATGAGTAGATACTAAACTGGGAGGAGGATAATGGTCATGGACGCCAGTGATCAACAAACAGTGAATAGCACCGGAGCAACAAGTCAATAGAATTTGCTAACAGAAATTGTACATGAAAGAACCACGCTACATAGCAACTCACATCAACGAACAAATACAGAAGCGAACAGAAGCGAGTGTAAATCGTCTATGGAGCCGCGTAAAGTATATGAGGGACCACGGGGGGGCGACCTGTGTTGTCGTAAAATGATTGTACATAAAACAGGGCACATTGCTTCATGCGTTGCCACTTCTCTCCCTCGGGCATCGACTCGGTGAAAGGCTGTTTAAGATCTTGAGGAGCACCATCCCATGCGATCAACACTTGACGAAAATTCTCGAAATATGGAAGAGCATCGTGGAAAGACTCAGCATTAAGTCCATCATTCCGAGTCGAAAAATCCTTGTCCCACATGGTGAGGGCATGCTGAGGAAAAATTCCACGGAGCAACTCCATGCGACGCTTCTTCGCCTCCCGATCCAGCCGCATATGACCGGCAAGATGTTCATCAAGTTCCAGAAGGTCGTATCGGAAGCTTTGCTCGCAAATCTCATATATGATCTGTTGAACGAGATAATGCGGTGGATTCTCAAGCATTGCTGCTTCGATTTTCTGACCCCTCCATTGCAACATCTGGGATCCAGTCCAAAACTGGCGTAGAAGCGATAGTTCATCTCCAAAGAATACGTCGAGTTTGGCTTTGGACTTGCCAGTCTTGCCTGACGGCATCTGACCACTTGACGACGAGGGCTGTGGTGTTGGCTGCATGATCAATAGATCACGCCAGCTTTGGGACCGAGGGAGCGGAGATGGAGGCGACATATAAACATGCTTCAGCCACAACTCACGGCATGCCAACCAGTTAGCGAGATATTTTTTGAGAGACTGTGAGGAAAGGACGTTGACAAATAATCCAGGATCAGGGAGCCTGTATCCCTCATCCATTCTTGCGCGGGTTGGCTTGACACGACTCAAATCTTTCTCCGCGTGACTCATAGCCGATGCGAAGAAGGTGTTGATGTTGGGCATGAATGGGTGAGTCACGTCGCACCATTTGTCACGTCCAACTTGAGACTGGTTCTGGCGCAGAGCGGTCGGTTCATCTAGATAGTCATTAGATAAGAATGGCGAACCGAAATTAGACACTGCACGTACATACTGCGGACTTATTTTTCATGGTCCTGGTGGGTGCTTTACCCGATGACGGCTCTCTGGAAGCTGCAAAGCGATTGACTTCGGTGTGATCTATGGGGATCTCTTCAAAAGTAAGGTATGGCTGACGAACCGCAGCCTGGCGTTGATGATCACTTGGACCCTTGTGCCGGATATCGAAAGGTTGAGCGAAGTTCTTAATGGGATGGAGGTACATCCCAAACACAAGGTCGGCAGGAGTGAAGGGAACGACTTGGCGGATGTTAATATTATCATCGACGAGCCTGACATCTTGTATCAACCACATAGGTACACCAGCCTTGTGGAGCCTCAACGCGATAGCGGAGTCTTTGGTGAAGCACCCCATCCAAGTCTTGTTGACCCCGTGCGCTCTGTCCTCAAATTTCAACCGCGGCTCAAATATCTCAAGGTAATCCATCATGCTCCATATCTCCAAGAATCGCCTCTGAAACTCGGCCAAGATCATCACAATATCTCGCCATGCCCGCGTCTCTTTAAAGCGCTCAAAAACAGAGCGCAACCCAGTGACCCATCCAACAACCGCGTCTTGCTTGTTTTCTCGGAATAGCTTGTAGGAACCGACACGCTTGTTAGCCTGTTCGTAGAGTCGAAATAGATGATCACGGTGGGTGGACTTCAGCTTGCCAAAGACATGACCAGGAGATAATGGCTCAAAATCGTCAGAAAAAGCTGGCGACCACCAAGCATACCACAGGTCAGTGCCAGGCTCATGGAATTCGCATCGCGGAATGGTAAAACTCCAGGTGTAAGCGTCTGCGTACATTTGAGGCCATTGGAAAGGATCCATCGCCCAAAACTTCCCATCCGCCCTTGCTTGCACGATATTGGAGGGATTGTCGTATAGTTGGGGAACGAAAGTCATGTTAGGCGAAGTGAAAACGAGTTGACCGTCATAGGCGAGAGAGCGTGCGTCTGTAGCTGTAATAGCATCTATATCAAAATTAGAGGAGGATCACAGGACAATCACTAAGGGCACTTACTGTCACCATCGCGTAAGAATGGTTTAAATTCACGAGGTATTGTCAGAGGCATTGTCAGAGGGACTGCGAATAATGGAAAGATGACTATCCGATGAGAGTGAGTGATCGAGCGACGAACCAACAAAGGCACAGTAAGTGCAAGCTAAGACTCGGAGGAATCTGCCAGTGAACGTGTTGAAGAGTAATACTGTAACCGAAGTTAGAGTAGCGAGTGCTATTGCACAGTAACACGAAGTCACTGAAATAGGGTTGTCTACCACGAAGGCAGAATAGTCGGCAGCAACGATGAGATGGGAGGAGATGGAAGAGTTGGAAAGAGAACGAGAAAAGGTAAAGGGTAAAAGGTAAGTAAAGGCGCAAAGTGTTTGGATTACGCCCTGGGATAACCCAAATGGGTTTGTGACCAACTTGTGAGACTTGTGAAGTGAGAAGTGTTAGAACAAACATTTGACAACCTCAGCCAACTACGCCGGTGACCTTCCTCCTCTCTATTCCAGCACTACTCTGCACCTCGACTCCTCTGAAGCTGCCTTCGCGGTAGCTCACACTATCGGAAGTGACTTCGTGTCACCTCAGATACATTACACAGTCTGACTTCGTGTTAGCACTGTTACTACTACTCAATCTGCCACCGTCCTCCGATGTCCAGCTTACCGTCTCCATTTGCTTCGACACTCATCAGTCTCTTGGAGCTCCTGCCTTCGCGATAGCAGATGTCGTTGGGTGCTATTGTCGACGCTGTCTGGTAGCTAAGTCATAGTTTGCTTTTCATCTTCTTGCACTCAACTTATGTTCCAGTATTTCCTAGCACAACCATTGATCGGTGTCTGTCGAAGGCGAAGGATCAGACATGGTCTACATACAGGTGTGTAGAACCATTCTTAATTGTCTAGCTCGCATCTAATCGTCAGCGCCCATTATCACTCTTGAATTAGATGCAGTCTGCGATGCTCATGCCTATTCCTCACAGGGTCATTGAATATCAGCCATATTAGGTGAGAGCGTTATCATTTGTCGACCATGGTGTCTGATAATAGATATCAAGCAATCAAGCTGGGTACAAACCTGTCAGTGCACATCATCCTGTCTGGCATGTCGCTCCTCAGACTATTAAAATGTCATTGACAGGACTTTCCGCTTGCGATGCTGTTAAGCCTTCACTTCAAGCCGATAGCTTGGTAGGCGGCCCCACGCACTCAAAGAGATTTCCTTGGAGACTCGCATTTAATGATGCGCCATCTATCTACGCTCAGGCTCTCCTATATTGGCGACACTTGTCATTGCGGTCCCTACTGATGATCCGGCCCTATCAGGTTAGTCCAGCCTGCGGTTTCTGTTAATTCTTCTTCATTAATTAGTGTCCACCCACAGCTGTGTCCATGGATGGCCTCGCCCATTCCAAATGCGATCTGTGTGTCATATCTGCCATCTGGGAAGCCACGCCATTAGAGTATTGAACTCTTCTGGCGAAGTTTGTTCGTCGTCCAGCCGATGATCTTATAGTACACTGTAGGCGCCCTGTTCCTACCTTTAAAAACCAGGTATGCTCAAATTTCTCGCCATCAACTCTCTGTCACTCAACGTCATTCTCACTACAGTATTTTCCTTCTCGTCTTGAGAATTTGCTTGAAAAGTCAGGTAGATTAGAATTCTCCATCACGCTTGTATACTGTTCTAACTTACTCCTACATCAGTTTTTACTTGCATTCGCTGTTTGTGAGACTTCGTGTCTTCTTGGCCGCTGAAAAGGACTTTGTGTTCTTCAAGCACCTTGCTGTCATATTTGAGGACTTTGTGTTCTTCAAGCTCCCTCTGCCATGCCTCCCAAAAAAGCTTCTTCCACCAAAAAGGGCGCTAACCCGCGGATGGAAACTCCAGTCGTCGACTTCGTGATGCGTACCCGCAGTGGTGCGCCTATCAACCAACGCATGGTACATTTATTTTTATTTTTATTTTATTTATCACAAGACATTGATATTTGTTGTCTTTGAAAGCTTCAGACTAAGACACTACCACCCGCCAAAAAAATCAAACCTACCCCCTTGCCGAGAGGGAACTCGTTCCTGAACTTCGACGACTACAGCGCCATCCTTGCCCGGCGCGCGAAATCCTCCGTTGCTACCACAGAGCCGCGCACTGACACTGAGTCTGACAAGGGCAATCCTGTAGATGATACCAAAATTCATGGTATGTACCACCGTCTCCCATCAATTCTTTTCACTAATAGTCCTTTTTTCGTCTCCCAGAATCCTTACCCCCCTCTGATACTCCAGAGGATGAAGGCTCTTCCTTCGATGGCACCCCTTCCTCGGAGAGCAACTACCCGTACCGAAATCGACAAGCAAGGAGTCGGGCTGAACGCCGTGCAATGCTTGCTCAGCATGATCCTTCCTCTTTGGAAGAGGAGTCTGATGAAGATGACGATGAATACAAAGAAGATCAAGAAGCCGACGAAGAAAAAGAAGAAGAAGAAGAAGACGACGACGACGACTTACCTGCGCCTCCATCAAAGGCGAAGTTGCCCAAGAAGCGCGCGCCTCCAAAAGCTCTCCCCCCGAATTCAACAGTAACAGAGACTTCCTTGACCACCCAGGTACTCCAGGCTGCCGGGCATGTGACGACGAAGTCGGTCGAGAAGAGTGCCGTCTCCAGTGCTCTGCCGAAAAGCTCCATGGCAATGGAGACTGATGATGACGACGACGACCTTCCCGTCACTTCTAGACCTGGGCGGCTGTGCCAGGAAGGCATAGACGACGCGCAGGAGCTCGGGCGCAAGACGCTTCACACTGCCAAGATAATTGGGGACAAATATGGAAAATCTGCACGTACAATACTCATCGAGGCCGGGTTGTCTGTGAAACACTCCAGGGCCGAGACCCCATGGAACATGCACCAAGGATGGTACAAAGGAAAATATCCTCGAGAAACCGATGAAGGTGAGTTTTTATTTCATGTCGTGGTGCCCATAATAACCAATATCCTCTGGTAGAACTTGTTGATTGGAGAAAGAGACAGCGCGACCACTACTACAGCCTTCAAGACAGTGACCCTCTGTGGGATGACATACAAACCCACTATGATTGTCACTTGGGCGGTGCTAATAACAATCGATCGCGTGCCAGTATCATTATGTCTACAAGGGATGCACTCGCTAAGCGTGTAATTATTTTGACAGTACTTGTTTGTATTATGGCTTACTGTTGCATAGTTTGCAGCTTATTCTCGCCTAGAAGGCATTGAGGTCATTGGCTGTGTCTTTGATTCAACTCCTGATGAGGCGGCCCGACAGGCCTCGGGTTTTGTCGCAGGCTCATCCACGTTCATGGATCTCATCAATGAACGCCAAGTGGACGCCCAACTTGCGTTAGATTGGATTATTACTGCAGTGAAGTACGTAGCTTGAAACTACTATGAGTTTAATCTTACAATGTGTCCAGGGCAAAAAACTACCAGCTCGCAATGCCGCGGTTTGGAGGAGCTTATGATATTTTATTTTCGAAGCCTGGTGAAGCCCCACGGGACCGTTACCGACGTATCTGGCCGGTCATGGTGCTTGAGAAACTAGGTAAGCTCAACTTATTCCCGTCCATGACTCGATTTCAAGTCTATTCAACAGAACAATTCGGCTATAAAACGAAGTCCGTCCAGTGGCGGAAGCTACTCGACGTTGCATACCAGAACAAGTTCCAATTCGAACTCTGGCCTGACGAAGTTCCCCCGGTTGGCCCGGACTTCAATTACCACACCCTCAGCGCACAACACCTGAAGTTACTCGTCGTGCCTTACATCAAGCGCAGGGCTTCGCAATATTATGACGCCGAACTGAAGACGGAAGCTGAGAACTTACTCGAACTTCGGCGCAAGCAAGGACGCAGCGATAAAACTCTTGATGATATCATTGACGAGTTGGATGTCGCTGTGTCCGAGATTGATATTGTTCCTTGGCCGAAAGGTACTTATTGCCCTGTTCATTTTCATGTCTAATGTTGTTGCTGCAGATCACATCGAGCAATGTGAAAAGGACGACGCTAAAATGTTTGACATTCCTTTGGTCACCAGCGCTTCCCACATCGTTCTCCGGAAACTCGCAGACTCCGAGAAATTCAAGCAGTCCATCCCCAGAGGGTTGCTTCAAAAGTACAAGGAAGCAACATCAATACGTGGTTCGAATGTCGGCGCTCCTTCGGGAGGGAGGCAGCTTGGAGATACTACTCGGGATCGCCGGTCTCAACAACAGACCTCCGCTGCTTGTGAATATTCTATTGTTCATGAGGACCACTACACTGCTGATGGTCTGCCCCGTCCAGAACGCCGCCCATCGGCATTTCAGCTGCAGAAGTCTTGCAAGCGACCACATGCAGAGGATTTTGGCAAGTCCATTAATTACTTGCAGATTCTCTTCTAATCGAGTGTCCAGCAGATCAACAACTTGAATCTGAGGCTGATAGCTTGGATGCATCAGACTCTCGTATCAGGAAGAAGTCAAAGGTGAGCTGAAGACTAATATCTTCTATCATTATCTCATTCAAGTTAATTTTCAGGTCGTACATCATCGTGATGGTGCGCCGCATGTTGAATTGCCACCTCCGCACTTTGTCCTTGCTCATCCTCGACTTCAACTTCAACCTCGCCCTCGCCCTCGTGCACCTACACCTGACTACGAACCACGTCAGCACTGGGATGATGAGGTACAGCAGGTGTCTCCGCATCATCTTCATTCCTATGGGCATAATGTTGCCCATCATCATCGCCATGATTTTTCGGCTGCAGGCCCTTCGAGAGTGGTTGCAAGGCCACGTGAGAGATCCGATTATGGCAGGAACACTCCGGCTCCTGGGTATGATTCATATGATCGTGATTTTGTTTACCGTGACTAATGTTTCATATCACTTGAACTATTGCGTATGTACTTGTGTATGATAGCTTGAATGACTATGTGTTTTGTGGTCCCAAACTGTGGTGCACAATGGGCACTCGAAAGATAATGTCAGCATCGAGGAGTTTTCATATGTGTAAATTTAGGTCATCATGGTTATCCCACTCAATACATTAAGAATAATGAACTATCCCACTTATATATAGATTGGGTTGCTGGGTCATCCCAAGGATCAATTGATGGTAAGTGGGCTATCCCTGGTGGTATGTTGAAGCTATATATATATGCAGTGGGCCAGCCCAGTGTCTATGTAATATGCGGTGGGCCATCCCAGGGCTCGTATTGGGCTGACCCATACATATGTAAGTAGTGATGGGCTATCCCTGGTGGTATGTTGAAGATATATATATATGCAGTGGGTCAGCCCAGTGTCTATGTAATCTGCGGTGGGCCAGCCCAGGGCTCGTATTGGGCTGACCCGTACTACGTATGAATACTGATGGGCTACCCCGCTGTGTATAAGGGCTTGTATTGGGCTGACCCGTGCATATGAAATTAGTGATGGGCTATCCCACTGTGTATAATAGACTGTCCCTTGAATATTGAACAAGTAAGAAGCTAACCCATATCACACCTATCAGGCAGTTGGGTAAGAAGGGATAGTGGAGTACTAACATAAAAGTCCTGCACTTGGATATTGTATGAGGTTAGGCGACAAGAACAGGAGGGCTTGGTGATCTGGTCCGTGGAAGAGGAGTGGTGATGGGTTGAAGCCCAAGGGCATTTAACCTATTGGTAGTTGTGCGTTGAAGATACAGAATGTAGCTTCCATATAGAATGACCATGATGATAAGGAGGATGAGGACAATTAAGAACCAGCGATTGATGAAATCATAGGTCAGGAAATTGAGAGATCGTTGGTGAACCATGGAATGTGCTGCTAAACTAGTGTCAGATTTGCAAGAGCAAGTCACCACTGGGAATATTACAATAAAAAATGAGTTAGTTAAAGTAGAGAGGCTTAGGAGTAAGTACTGACCCAGATGAGCAACCTAGTGAAATAGTAAAGAAAGGAGAGAGAACAATTGAAGGCCTAATACTGGATGTGGATGTTGCAAAATAGAATGTAGAAGAAAGAGAGAAGAAAAACTGTACAGAACTTTTATAGAATGTGGAAAAATAGTGACAAACAAGTAATAACATTTGGACTGGGCCAGCCCAGTCAGCGGTGGGCTAGCCCGCATCATGCATAGGAGAGTGCCGGGCCAGCCCAGTCACTATATAAACCAGCGGTGGGCTAGCCCGCATCATGTGTAGGAGAGTGCCGGGCCAGCCCAGTCACCTTATAAACCAGTGGTGGGCTATCCCACATCATGCATAGGAGAGTGCCGGGCCAGCCCAGTCACCATATAAACCAGCGGTGGGCTATCCCGCATCATGCATAGGAGAGTGCTGGGCTGGCCCAGTCACCTTATAAACCAGCGGTGGGCTATCCCACATCATGCGTAGGAGAGTGCCAGGCTGGCCCAGTCACCATATAAACCAGCGGTGGGCTATCCCACATCATGCGTAGGAGAGTGCTGGGCCAGCCCAGTCACCATATAAACCAGCAGTGGGCTATCCCACATCATGCATAGGAGAGTGCTGGGCCAGCCCAGTCACCATATAAACCAGCGGTGGGCTATCCCACATCATGCATAGGAGAGTGCCGGGCTGGCCCAGTCACCTTATAAACCAGTGGTGGGCTATCCCGCATTGACCAGTCACTGTCTTTTTGTTTCCACTTTCATGCTTGCATCCAAAGTAATATGTGATGACACTTACTCCAATAAAACCTGGAGTATTGTGGTGCAGGGCATGTTCCAATTGTGCGAATTAACCAGGTGGAGTGTAAAATATGTCAGTATCTGGAGTGAGGGCAGAGTCAAGAAGGATTTCTAGGTCAAGGACCTTACCCGACTTACATTCTTCCCTCATCTTTCAAGACAACCCCCCCTCCTACCACAAATTTCTTCCCGCCTCCTCCAGCTGCTTTGAATTTCTTAAGTCAAGAACCTTACCCAACTTACATTCTTCCCTCATCTTCAAAGACAACCCCCCCGTCTACCACAAATAGGACCTTACCTGACTTACATTCTTCCCTCATCTTTCAAGACAACCCCCCCTCCTACCACAAATTTCTTCCCGCCTCCTCCAGCTGCTTTGAATTTCGTAGGTCAAGACCTTATCCGACTTACATTCTTCCCTCATCTCCAAAGATAACCCCCCTCCTCCAGCTGCTTTGAATTTCGTAGGTCAAGGACCTTATCCAGCTTACATTATACTCTAAGTGTCTGAATGTGTGGGTCATTTTTCATGAGGAATGACCCCTGACACCCCCTGTGTATTCATATAATAAAGTATTTAGGATGACCCAGATGGGTCATGGGACAGATCAAATACATTGGCCCAGCAGGCCCAGGCTTCGTGGGGAAAGTGTTGAATTGGCCCGGGATACAACCTGCATTGCATGGGAATACCGTCTAAGATCATGCCTCTTAGGTGAGATTGTAAGCCAGAATATATGTACCTAAGAGGTACTTTGAGAGGGGTGACTGAAGTGACAGTGGATGGATGCTTCCGGATGGCTGGCGCTATAGGGCGCTCAAGCACGGGAAAGCGCACGCGTATATACATCGCGAAGCGTGGGAATGGTGCGCGCATGGCGCGCGTTGCGCGGGAAAGCTGCGCCTCATATAGGGATAGCTGCAGATAGCACACAGAATGGTGCTGCAAGTTCGTGCAATGAACTCTCTAGTGAAAAGTGCCATATCACACCATGAGAGGCATGAGTCTCTACACCGCGAATGGGATGAGTTCCTGCAAAGTGATGGGGCGCAGGTGATAAATGAAGAGGCAGAAGAACAGGAGGATGAAGCTGGGGAGGACAAGGGGGAGGACAAGGGGGAGGGGGATGAGGGTGAGATTGGGGAGGAAGAGGAAGATGAGGGTGAGATCGGCGAGGACGAAGATGACGAAGAAGAAGATGATCCCAATAGGATAGAAGCGGACGAGGGAGAAGAGTTAGATGATGATTTTCTGATAGCGGAAGGCTATGGCGCTCTGTAATTTGATATTCTAGGTTTTCATGTTTAATTTGTGGTGTGACCCGCTATTAATTCACCATGTTCAATCTTGGAGCTCATTATTGGGAGGCCGCAGAGTGCATTTGTTTCTATTGCGCATATATGCATTTATAACTGTAGCGAGGTACATATAATAGTACTACCACCTTATAACTACGATATAATGTTGCTACCACTGTGTTTGAGCTGCGCCAAAGGTTATGTAAGGGTGGCGGCGTGTTTATAATGTGTAATGTTTGTATGACGCACGCATACATGCGTCATAATACTCGAACATTTTCACAATTCCTAATCAGGTAATGTTACGTGTTGTGACATTTGAAGAGTTTTGCTGATGATACTGGTACACTCAATTCATTCCTTCATTAACACGACCACATTGTCGACTGTGACTTATCACTATCCTTTCACAGCACTAATAACCTTTATATTTCACCATATGCATGGACCATTTAATTGAGCACCGATTTTCATGAAGAACCAAGACTCGCGGAGAGTTGTCGGCAATCCCCGACCATCATCATCACTGAAAGTCAAGATCCACTATAAACCATTATATCCCCCTTATAATGGTCATAATACCTGCAATCAGGTGAAATATGGCACGTAGTTATATAATGTCATACATACCTTTAAACACCTAGCCTCCTTGGCCAAATTAAATAATAACCTTACATATTTGCCAGACTACCATGCGTGACATGTAAGTGAAGAAATCATCATCCTTTTCGTGTGATACACTACCATATAACTACACATCGGAAAGTCAGACGTTATGCAACGGCAACTGAAATATTTACAAGATGATTAACTAGCAAGTATTGGACATCATACATACCTTTGCACACCTAGCCTCCTTGGTCAATTTAAATAATAATTGTATACATTTGACAGATTACCAAGTATGCCATTTAAGTGAAGAGATTATCATCTTTTTCGTGCGATACATTGCCTTATAACTACACTACGGAAAGTCAAACATTTAGGCAATGGTAACTGAAATATACGGAAGATAAATTGTATTGCAGAATTTAGGTGCTTCGAACATAATTATCTGTATGGAGCTTGTAGCCCACATGTATCAGTGTGGTGTATGCTAACAGAGCTTGCAAGTTATGTAAATGTGTCCCCGATCACTTAGTATTGTTGCCCTTGAGACAAACCCACCCAACTTTCAATACTGCGGCATCGCGCACAACTCATAGCATGAAGTCCCACATCTATCATATTTTTGTTGACTACTAGATACCAAATGAGTGATGAAGGTGGACCATTTGTCTCGATCATATGGTAGCGCGGAATGTCTGGCATATTGTCTATCGCAGGTCTTAATGTCAAATATTGCTGATGGTACTAGAATCTCACTCGGCAATGCGTTATGAAAAATTTTAATCATTCATTATGTACAATGTAAAATTACATACAGCTAGCAGTTTAACATTTAACATTAAGTACTAACCAAACTTAACTACATCTAGCGCCTGGCCAAAGTCATGGCGACCGACATTTTGTTCGCATGCTGCGGGCGATAATCGGAGACAAATTTTCTACCAAAAACCTTTCTAAAAAACGAACCCCAAATGAATCAACAAAAGACGGTGATGCCAAAACTACTCACTGATTCCACCACAGCAAAAGGTCGTCGACATCTTTCGCGGCTTCTGGCGACGGAGGGAGCTTGAGATAGTCCACAATATTGTCGTAGAACTCTTGATGGTTGAATTCGTCGTCAACGATGCGCCAAGATCCCGCGCTCGACAACGCAAATCTTAGCTAAATCCCTAATCAGCAAAGCGCACAACATTGAGTTAAATAGTCTGTACCTGAACAGACACATAGGCTATGGCTCGAGGTTGAATAGATCGCATATTGAGGAGTGTTGAAACATCGCGCCGAGTGCGACGCTCGGCACTGTTCTTCTTCCGTACAGAACAAGCCGCCGAGTCAGCAGGTTGTTCCTCGTATGTGGAAGTTGGAGAGGTGAACACGTGTTTGAATGCCTGGAGACTGCATTCAGTATGCTTCTACCAAACATGATAATCTTACCTTTACAAGTAGTTTGCCTTTAAACAAACCATTGGCAGGATTCTGGGGGTCATAGCATCCATCCTCGTACAGGAATGACGGCCAGGAGCAAGCGGTGATACGGAAATCGGGATGGTAGTCTCGAATGGAGGCTCGAACACTTTGAAGACATAAGATGATTGTGGCGCAGGTCAGAAAAGAGTACTTACATGGGATTGCTCCAGTCGTAATCAACTGGGCACAGGAGTCCGCCCGTCACGTCATTGTAGAAACCCCGACCAGACTTGTCTTGTCTGTGAATGGTGGGATTTGGTGTGGGAGTGCGTTCCATTAGCCAATCGGCGACAGCACACTTAAGACTAGCAGAGTCGTCTCCTCTGGCCCCGTCAGAGCCTTCATTCAGCTGGATGCGAGATACAATCACATTTCGTCAATGAATTGTTTTTGAGAGACTCACCTTGTTGTAGGCAAAAGCAAGAATTTCGTGCTCGGCTGACGACCGTAGTAAATTACGAGCCGAGGGACACCATTCCATAAGTTTCTTGAAGGAGCGATACCGCCTATTTTCACTGAAACATGACCTGAGGGCTAACCAGTGAAAGTTGTAAAGATGTACTTACTCTGGGTCATCTGAATCCATCTTGTCCGTGTCTGATTCATTGACGGCGCCCAGTACAATGCGCCTATTGAATTCTGCTACCAAATCTTCAACGCGCTCGGTCAGACATACGAGTCTTCGAATTGGTCGACCATAGTATGCATTCGATTCACTACTTTAATTTTTTATCAAGTTGTGCCGCAATTTTGAACACTAGACGTACCTTTTGTTCCCAGGGAGCCCACGGACTCGGAGGTCTGCATTTTCTTCCTCGAGTGCGGCGATTCGTCTTTTGAGAGCGACTAGAGGGTGGATCTCGTTGTTGTCTGGTTCAGATGGAGACAGAGATGAGGTTGCCATTGCGTGGATGAGAATACCAAGTGGGGGCTTAGGGAATACGCATGATGGTCAATTTAGCTAAGGAAACATGGCGGAGATGAAACACGGACCTTGAGGCAGCTAACTTGTTGGGGATCCTTAGCCTGGACCTCACACAACGTGATGAATATCGGCTCCGTACATTCTTCGACGTTGCAACCCTGCATGGACGGCACATGCGCCACATACATATTGGCTGAAACAGATGACAGGGTCAGTAAATTGTTAGTAGAGTTTGCTCCAAGATGATTCTGTCGATCATGCGACAGCAGTTACATAATGCCTGAAAGTCACCTTTAGTGAAGCGGAAAGCGAGGGCGATACCCCAACCATAGGTCCGCGTACTGTAGCCCCAACAACGCAAACTACATGACATCTATACTTACCAACTTCGAGCTCGAGACTGACCCCAATGTCTCTTATCCTTCCATCAACGACTTTCTGGCAAAACTTGACAAGGCAGAGCCACGGCGCGGGTGGATCGAAATGTTTCTCCGTCCGCTCACCTCACTGGGGGTTAGGACATTAGACGACATTGAGATCATATCGCCTGAATGCCTTACCGTGTTTCACCGCCTCTGTCCCCTGATGGTTATGGACTTCTTTGTCCACATCATCAGTTATCTCGATAAAGCCGGCCATTTGGCACATCAGAGCTCTAGGCTGTAATATGGAAAGCGGTTAGAAACAGTAGGTGAGCCCGTCCAGTAGAAAGCAAACCTTCACCATTAGCAACCTATCTGCCGTAGTATCCACACGCAAAAGAAAATGTCTTCGAGCGACAAGACAAGACAATTCGTCGGAATCATGCGTCTAAGTCCACCAGGTCCTTGACATAATTCGTGAGGCGTACTGTTAAGTGTAAGATATATTTTAGTACCATTTGTATTAAGAGGCATTGAGCGGTAGCACTTACGATTCTTGGTGTAGTTTAGTATCATGTACATGCCTCGAGCTGTAAGACTCAAAGTTGTATTCATCATCCAACTTCATCTGCAGCTCCAGAGAACTATCATCAACGCCAATCTGGAGGGTATTAGGCAAGAATCCATTCTTGCCATCCGTGACATCAACGCGATAGTTGTGCTCAAAGGCTTCATTGTCAAGGCCAAAGGTCTCAATCTTCTGACGTTCGATGAAACGCACCGTCCATACCGTCTCCACCATACACGAACTGGATGAGATCTCCAAGCGAGTTGCGAACAGTGCCATCATAGTGTACCATCACGGCCGTATCAATAAGACCTTCTCTTCCAGCCATGGCATGGAAGAAAAACTCCTGCGGCGTCAACCCTCGTAGATATGAGTTCTCGACGAAGCCACGTGCCTCCGGGCTGAAGTCGTCCTTGGTGAAAGATATGATAAAACTAAGCACGCAATTTCAGCAGCAGTCTCCCAAAAGCACGAGTACACTTACTTTGAATGTCCCAGTAGATGCCGGTCTTTGAGCAGCCACGTGCGCAAGCCTCTTTCTTGAATTCAGATATCTCATAGGCGCGGGTTTGGCAGGAGAAACGAGGGGATGTTCAAGTTTGAACCAGGCTTGAAGCGCGCGATGATTGGGATCGCATGAGCGCTGAGCCAATCGATACTGCAGCCACGACTTGCACAGTACATCCCCAGTCAATGGATGCTATGCAGAAAGTCGTGCTCAGTGAAATTTGGCATCACAAGGCAACTATGAACGTCTTACCGACTGACGCTATGGTCACAATGGTGTTCAAGTCTATCAATACACCTCTGCTCATCATTACTATAACAGAATTACACCCAAAAATGAGGGTGGCGCAACGTCAGCACTCATATTCAAGAGGTATCGACGAAAACCGCGCTCACCTCTTATATTACGTGCAGAACGCACCGCTGGTGGTGGCCTCACAGCAAGTGGGGCAGTCAGGGCCTGCAGTGTACACGAAGGTGTCGGTCGATACACACACTCATAAATGAATGCATTCCCGCCGTTAACACTCGAGTCCTGTAAGCATCCAAAATCACCTGCAAGCAACCATAAGCACATCCCCCACAGCCCGGAACACAAGACTACGCGGCACGAGCACTCACCTGGGAAATCGCAGGACCGGCCAATAGGGATGTATGCGGTAGCTCCACAAGCCATCGCCGTAACAGACACGATCATAGAAGTGGGTGAGATGAATTTCGTGTTTGTAGCGAGGAGAGTCCTAAGGTTTGATGATTTATCCTATCATCGTAGGTACCGTTTGTGATGAGTCTGAGGATGTTGTTGAGTTCGTTGGAAATGCCTCCGGATTTAAAGACGTAGTCGACACTAACGGGGAGGAAGAACTTATCTATCTGTCATGCTGTGAGAAGATATTCATGTCAGTGCGAGTCAAGCAAAAAGAGAGGGAAGTACCTTCAGAATTCCAGATCCTGAAGTAAACGGAGGCTTGATCCCACCAACAGCAGCAGGGTCGATAAGCAGCATGTCCTTCCACCAAAGGGGTAAATCATAGCTGCCACAGAGGGGCGCATGCGTTTACTGTTGTAGGAAATCCGATATTCTCCGGATGGTACATGGCTGGAGACCATAGACGAAGCTGCGGGTGTCTTCGTTGAATGGACTTGATCTGGAGCAGTTGGTGCATTGACGGGAGGACATGTAGGATATGGCTGACGGCGGGATAAGACGATGACGAGGCATTGACAAACCGCCCGGCATTTTCCGGACACGCTCACCCCCCAGTGGGGTCATGGATATGTCCTCCGAGTCCCTGTCAGTTTGCTCTTCTGTCCAACTCTTGCTCAATCAAATGCGCTACCATCCCGTAGCATCCAGAACAATCCCTATCCGCATCCATACTAGACTCCCCTGGCCCTCTAATATTTGGTGAGCAGCGGTACAGTACTTGTACGGCTAGGTATTACAGCTCTTCTTATGCCGACTGCATAGTATTCTCGAAGTCTGTTTCTTTCCCTGCTCTCACCACCCCATTCATTATCGACATGGATGCAGCATCCGACCCATTATCTTGGGATAGCATACCCTCAATGCCCCGTCTGCGATGCGAGCAGTAAATGTTCGGTAGTATGCGTTTCCCAGATTTTCTCGAGCCAAAAGACTGACAATCAGTTCCTGTGACATAGTTCGCAGGCATGGTTCCAAAGTTGTCGAGCATCCATTTGACTTGACAAAAGTGCGATCGCAATGTCAAGTTCTCGATACCACCGCCGCTAGATTCAATGGACCAATGGACTGTCTCGTTAAAACATGGAGAAATGAAAGCGTCAGAAGTCTTTACCGCGTACGTTGTCTCCTCTTAATAGAACTTTTCTCTTGTTGACGTGAGCTCATACTGGTCGTAGGGTCTTCCAGCAGCCGATAGTGGCTGCCATGCTGAGAATGCCTGATTGTATGTGCATAACCTTCTCCTCACCGTGCTGCATTTCTAAAGCCATCTTCAATTTCAAAGTACTGCCTTCTTGGACAGACACGCTAGCCTGCGGGTGACTGGATTTAATCATGCTTCTCCCTGACTTATATTCTCATGCTTTAGGCTTATACTAATGCCACTGGAAGATTCACAAGCCGTTACCAGGCCTGCATTCATACTATGGACTTGTCTCTTGATTTTGACCTTGTCAGATCTGCAGCTTTCTATGCGGAACTTTACCTTGTCATGGACGGGAACAACCACGATGCGCGTCAACTTTATGCCATACCGAACTCCAAGACGTGATACGGCGGATTAACTCTCAGCACTTGTCACACGATCTTTCGTTACCTCAGCTTGCATTAGCTGGTGCAGGCGCAGGCGCCATCACCAGTTTCATACTGCAAGTCACCCACACCTTGCGCAAAAGTTGTAATTGATCATTGTTTTCAACTAGCACACCCCCGTGGAGCTTGTAAAATGTAAAGCGCAGATGATCGCTCCTAGGCCGCTTTCAGCCTCTATACATGAATCCACCGCAGCAGCAGCCCTAAACTCATGCTTCGGGCCCATTTCTCGCCCTGTTCCCGGTCCTATAGTCATTCTCAGGAGGCAAGTTTCCTCGAGCAGTATAAAGGTTCATTTTGTCTCGGTGCAGACCCTCCTACTGAATGTGTTAGCCGCTCATACGCGTGTTTGTAGGATAAAAAGACATACTTTGTGTACTAGCGCGTCTCCAATCTACTACTTGATCAGCACCCTTCCAGAGAGACATGTTGTCACCTCCAAATTCACCCCAGGCAGTGGGAACTTGAGATGCCAGCACGATGCGAGAGTCGCTGAGGGAATTAGACTTCAAAAATGTTTGCACTGCGTCGATATCCTCGGAGATGCGAAACACAACTACTTGAAGGTTTGACGAAGCAAGAAGGGTCGTCACTAATTCTGGCTTAGTCCTCCGCGTATGAATATGTAAGCACAAGTGTGTCAGTCCATGAAGATACTCCAGACCAACTGTGGAGTTCCATAACACCCAAGCATTGAGAATTTCAAGACGTGTCGCTGTACTGAAGGCCTTGAAAGTGGAAAGAGAGACAAATTGGGTGTATTGGAAAATCGAGGATAAACTAAGCGATAAAGATGTTAGGGGGAGGTCATTTAAGGGCCGCAGCAGAGGATTTGTTGTTCCGTTGAAGTCTGATGGTGCAATCCATAATGCAAGATTGGTGGTACCGCTGCACAGGGAAAGGATATCTGCGGCTGTACTCAGAAGTACGTCGCCCTCGATGCACAGTGACTGCACAGCCCCTTGAGCGAAATCACTGCAGCGCTGGGACCGAATACGAAGTGAGGCAAGAAAGGAGACTGCAATGGTTTCATTTGGCAAAACGATTTTTCGATAAAGCAGCCTTTCAGTCCTGCGACAGTAGTACTACTCAGTAACTCAGCATTCGGTGCTTCGGAATTGCTCACCAATAATGTACCCGCCGTGAAACAAACAGAAGGGAGTAAGCTTGCTGTATGCAATCAATAGCGAGAATAAAAATTTCTTTCTCGAGTTCGAGGGGCAACGCCGGCACTGGCATGAGTACCAGACGATGATGGGGAAACTAGAAAATGTCTAGCCTAAAGTTCGGGGATCTCGAATTATCGAGCCTGACCCGTCGCACGGCTGAAGTCAGGATGATTTCGTTAGAACATTTTCGGGGATTACTTACAGATGGGACACCTGACCTCTGAACTATGTTTTAGTCAAAATTATTTTCACTACACATGGGTCCAAACCCTCGGTGTTGTTGGACCGAGCAATGCAAATGCGGGGTTGAAGGAGTCCGAGTAAGTTCCGAGCATTTTAACCCTGACACTTTGATACACTGAAACCTAGGCAGATTGTATTTCTATTTCGAATCTTCACGACACGCCGATTTTACACTAAACCTTACATGTTTGTATCCGGGGTAAAATTAAAGTCAATGCGACTGATCTCGAACACATGGCAGATTGGAGTCCTCCATCATTGCTGACAAGAACATTTGCATCCTGTCCAATATGAAATATTCAACTTGACAAATGAGCCGCGGCGTAGCAGCATAGAAAAGGACAGATTCAGGAGTATGACTTGTGGAGAGTGACTTAGCGTTGGAAGGCATGACAGGTGTGAATAGCACAGCAGCCTCAGGCTGGTGTCGTATCGAGAGAAGGAAAATCATGCTCCGTGCAGGGATCCTGAATACAAGTGACTCACCGCACCAATGACATAGCATGGAAGCAGTACTAGTCTCAGTGTATCGGATCTTGCGCAAATGTTGCTGACAGAAGTTTCGAATGTCAGAGTTGCAGGGCCAGCAGAAATGAAGGGTCAACTAGTGGTGGACCAATATCGCTGGCACCAGTAGAGGGAAACCTTGCAACAGAGTGTCATCATCAGTTACTAGTAGTGGTCATGGGATCTGACTCACATATAAAATTATCAGCAGGTGTTACACACCGGATGCATTTAGTTGGAGTTGACGGATCATCTAAGTGGCGTCAAGTACCATGGAAGGGCTGCAGACATTTAGGTTGTTTCCCCACTTAGAACTAATAGTACTCAACGTTCAACCCTAGCCTAAGCCGTTTTAATAACCGCACTTCGGTCGAAATTCAAAATTGAGTCCATCTTGACGCTATATCATAAGTGACATGATCGCCGGCAGGGTCTCTCGGAACTTGACAACAAAATTTCGGGACCCCGAGCACATTGGAATGCAGGGTCAGGGAGAATCCAAGAGGAACTTCTGTATCAGAGCAGGGTTAGCCGTCTTTGTGTGAGTTTGAGATGAGGAGTGAATTGAATTTAAATACATTACTCTCCAACTTGAAGGGGGACACCAGCGAACATGTTGTCTGACACAGATTCTGAGACTAGTAACGACTCACGCTCCTCTGGCTTTAATGATGGAGCCGACGCTATCCTCTCGATGAACACTGAAAGTGCAGGCAAGGATGACCATCACTCCGCGTCAAGAATCTCAACTCCACAAAGTCACAAGGACTCCTGCCCTGGCCCTGGTCAGTCGCATGGGCAAGGTGGTCCGGTGTATTCCTGCGGGTGCTATACCGTGGCAGATTTGAATCACTCATATTCTGGCCAAGTAACTCACAGACTGGCTAAAACAGAACATCTAGCACCCCGAGGATATGACCAGAAGGACGTCGACCGCTGGAAAGCTCTGTTTGCTAACCTTGACTCAGACTCGGACTCGGAGGATTTCGAGATTTTGCTGATGAGTCCGAGTCTAAAGCGAAAGAGGTCACAGGACAACTTGAATGATGTAAGTATATGTAGCTGTATCTTTCAAAATTATGTGCTTACCTTGACGTGGATGCTCTGCACAATTAGGGTCGGGACGTTACCAACGGGCAGAAAGAAACTCGTAAACCCATCTCGGATGAGCTCAGAAAGAGATTCAAAAAACTAGCTATTGAAGTTGCGGGTGTGCGAGAAGCCGTGAGTAGACTCGAGGCAGCCATCGATAGGCAAAGTGGAGTGATGGCTGAGGTCCGCAACGCGGTTGAAAACAATGGCATGTAATGACGCGGGGCCCTTTCAGATGTATTCGATAGTAGTAGTTCGTTGACAGTATGCAGGCTCTTCCAGAATAAGTCCCATTAACGACGGTGTTGGCGGAATGAGGTGGAAGTGTTCGATTTGGAGTGGGTGAATTCAGATGATTGGGAAGAAGCGGAGGCACGACGGCTGCTTGAAAGTTTGTGAGATACTGTCGTTGTGAAGTGATACAGGATCAACGTACCTTGGCTCTGCGAATAGATTATAAGAAGCGCGCGACAAGTAATGCGCACAATGCAGATGAATTATCTGTCGTGCCAGAAGAAAGGGTGAAGCTCGACGTCAACAAATGAGCGTATGAGGAAGTCAAAGACGCAGAGACATAGTCTCCTGATGATTTAGGTGTAGGTGGAGGGCGGGCACCAGTTGACGATGGACGGGCGAGAACTGCAAATCGCACAGGATCATCCTTCCTGTGATCGAATAGTTGACGACTTGCTGGAGGGTCTCTCTGATGGGAAGTAGGGGTGTTGCGGGGCGGGGATAAACTACTTGTTGCATCGGAAAAGGCTGAGTTGTGCGTCTCATTGGAATGGGATCCGTGTTGGGATTGAATGATTTGCCCTGCTGGGTCTGCTTTATGTAGTGGTGGCGGTGGGGGGGGGTAGATATCTTGAGGCGCCGTGAGAAATCTTCCGGGTTTGCCTCTGAGCAGGGTACAACATGAGGTGCGGGAAGGAACAGGTGGCAGATTAGGATTTGAAAGTTGCAGACGAGATAAAGGTGTTCATGGGGACGACTTGAACTAGATAAACAAAATAACATATTTAGTCAAAAGAAAAATACGTACACGGTATTTCTTCTCTAGGGGGCAACCATGCGCTCTGCAAAATCGGTTGGCTGAGCGGGATCACGGTCCCTTGGCCTCCTTGAAAGCTTTGGCTCATCCATGACCTGTAGCAGCTCAAAAAGATGAAAGTGCTGCTACTAGCTGGAGGGTTGTGATATACGGCTCTGGGACGACTGCAAGATGTGAGTGGGCGGACGCAAGAGCAAACGCTGTGGGCATACCGTTCCTTGTCCCAGTGGAACAGGCTGGACTCATCACTCGCCGGAAGGGACGTACTGGATTTCATCGCACGTGCCAGCCTCTTTCAGATGCTCACGTGATCTTGGTCTTTCGGAATTTTCGTCATATCATTCGCACTGCCGCACAGGGCATCGACACTGAGTACTGATTCAAGTCATTACATGGTGAGTCTATATACAACGTCTATATACAACGATTCACATGCCATGGTTTCCAATAGTGTTACAGATTTCGAGAAGAACTGAGTTCTGCCTGTTGAAGATCGCTTCTATCTTGCTCATAGCATTATGCACTCCCGCAACTTCCTGCATGACCGCCTCCAGCAATTCCTCTTCACACAACACGAAATTTCTTCCGATCCTCCTACGTTTCTTGGGTGGAAGTTCAATGATAGGCAATGATGTTGCTCGCCTATTACTCATGTCATGGCCGAAGATGCGTGGAGTCTGCATGTGGCGGTAAGTGCATCAGCAGAAAAAATGGGCTGTACACACTCACATTGTCATCTCCAGAAATTTTCCGCTTTCTACGAGATTCACCAGTGCCTTCAAGACCACTGTCTTGGCCCCTTGTAGGTTGTTTGAATTTTTCAAGCACATGAATCAGGTGCCTATTGCATTTACAGGAATACACATGGGGCCCTGGCCCGTGGTCACAACGCATAGTGCATCCCCAAAGACATTCCGGAGTAGAACTTCTTGAGTGATTCTCAAGCAAATTGGCATTCGCCGAGATGGTCTCAATCCCATCATCGAAGTCGCTGGAGCGGGAGCCGTTGTCAAGGGTATAGTTGGACGACATCTTTTTTGCTTACTCCTTCAAGCGTGAGGCTTTTAACCATGTGATATTTTCGGAACTTAACCTGTTCTGTGTTTCGTTACATAATTTCTTATTAACCCTGCATTGTAATCTACCAAGTTCCGATCTTGCAAACGAGTTCGGCGGGGTCTGAAACCCCTCGCTTCAAAGCGATCCCTCTATCACATCCACGGTGCATAGTATGAAGAGGCAATGAAACTCATTCGTATTCTCAAGGATCTGACAGCTTTTCTACTTATCATTGCTTTCGTTAGCATGAACCTCAAATGCGGAGGGGAATGCAACCGATTGTTCTCAGCGCCTAGAAGCCTGACTCGTCACCGTCAGACCTGCAAACATTGGCAGAGGCAACTGACTCTGCAGTCACAACATTTCAAACGCATCTCTGCGTCCCTACAAGATTCGCAAGCGCCTCCTGCGAAGAAGATGAAATTTAGTGCTCAAGTAGTAAGTGCATTTACCGCACACCATACCCTGAACTCCACTCATTTGAATGTTAGCCAACTTCTGCCTCGGAATCTCCACCTATGCCTATGAACATCGCGACATCTGATTCTTCCGATATTCCTGCATCTCCGCCCAGCATCAATGATTCGGCAGTGGCCTCGTCTAGTGCCTCTGCACCTGACATTGTACAGGAGGAGCAGCCAGAGAATCAAGCTGGCCGTCCCTCTCGAACGCATCGCCTACCCTTACGGTTCAGGGACGAACTTCCGGTCCCACCACCTGCCATTCCAGCGCCAGCTTCGACGAACGTTGTGCGCCGGGTGGTTCTTTATGTATTTGATTCCTTTCGCACATCTCTCAATCAATTTGGAATTGGACGGGAGTATCGTCACCGACCATCGTATGACCCAGATGCTTTCGTCTCTGTTGAGCAGCTATCCAATATCACGTCCAATCTCCCTTCCCTTGATGAACAGGATTCCACTGATCATTCCGGGATCCCAGAAGTTCCTTCGTAAACACCCCCTTGGCCGTGGAGGAGTATGAGCATCTGGCGCTTGATGTCTTGGAAGATGACCAGTAATAGTGGTCTTACATCTGAATCTCAGTTGACTCGCCTCGTTCGCGAAGTGCTGAAGGCGAAGGATTTCAGTCTCGACGATGTGCCCGATGATTTCAATGCTCACACCGAAATGACGCGCTTTGACGCCTCTGAAGCAACACTGGACGCTAATGGTATATTTCAAAGAGATAGCTGGAGGGAATCAGTAGCGGAAATACTAGTACCAACTAGGGAGAGAAATACAGCTGGTAACGGGCAACTATTTACTGTCCCAGGTTTCCATTACCGGCCACTCGTAGCTGTTATTCGTGCAGCCTTCTCAGAGGCATCATCGCGCTGGTTTCACCTCACTCCGTTCAAACGATTTTGGAAATCACCATTAACTGGACGAGAACAACGCTTATATGACGAGCTTTATACTTCAGATGCCTGGAATAAGGCCCACGACGAGCTGCAGAAGCAAAAGAGGGACGATGGGTGTCAGCTGGAGCGGGTAATTGCTGGACTCATGTTCTGGTCCGATGAAACGCACTTGGCTCAGTTCGGCAACGCTTCTGCATGGCCGGTCTATCTTTTTTTTGGAAACCAATCGAAATACGTCCGTGCCTGTCCAACCACCAATGCCTGTCACCCTATCGCATTTATCCCTTCTGTAAGTTTACATCCTTCCCATCAGACAATCAGCGAGTACCCTAACACGATTTGTCTCTAGCTACCAGAATCTATTGTAGGTTTCATTGGCAAATATGTCAAGACGAAGAGCATCAGCGACATCCTCACACATTGCAAACGGGAATTGTTCCATGCGCTTTGGCGCATCCTATTAGATGATGAGTTCCTAGATGTGTATAGGAATGGGATTGTGATCAAATGCCACGATGGCATATCTCGACGAGTCTTTCCAAGGATTTTTACTTATTCGGCAGATTACCCAGAGAAGTGAGCTAATTTACTGCATCGACTTCCACACTAACTGACGACCTTCAAACAGAGTCCTTATTGCTACTATTTGCGACAAAGGAGTTTGCCCATGTCCCCGGTGTTTTCTGCCGAAATCACGCTTTGATCAGCTTGGTCTCAAAGCTGACATATCAGCACGCATCAAGAGTGTGCGCTTATACCTCAGAGATAAGGTCTTTGCAGCACGTGAGGTTCTATACAAACTAGGTGCTCCGATCAAAGGTGCTGCGGCCGAGCGTCTTCTGAAGGCGTTCTCATTGGTGCCAACTTTGGTAAGTGCATTTAGCTGCAGACCTTTTTGAATAACTCGAGCATATTTTGCATTTAGAATACCTTCAATGAGCGACTTGGAAATCTAGGCCTTGATTTCTTTCCTATGCTTGTGGTCGATCTCCTTCATGAATTCGAGCTCAGAGTGTTCAAATACGTCTTCAAGCATCTTATAAGGCTTCTTTATGCCATCAATCATGAATCAGTAGCTTTACTGAATGAACGGTACGTATTCATTAGCACGGCAGCCTCAATTGATGCTGACGATCCTTCGATGTTAAGTTTTCACTCAATTCCGTCATTTGGAAAGGGTGCCATTCGACGTTTCCCTTCAAATGTATCCGATGTGAAACAAAGAGCTGCACGACATTTCGAGGATGTCTTACAGGTGAGTTTGATCCTTGCTGCAGTGTTGTTCTTGAATCTGATTGTCATCCAGTGTGCGATCCCTGCATTCGAGGGTCTATTCCCGAACTCACATGATGAAGTTGTCCGTATTCTCCTCTTTCGTCTGGCTGAATGGCACGCTCTTGCAAAGCTTCGAATTCACACAGACGACTCCCTTGATCTACTTAGTCGAGCTACTAGATGTCTAGGACAGCAGCTTCGAAAGTTTCGGGATTCCACATGCTCAGTGTTTCGGACTATGGAACTCCCAGGGGAAATTGCTGCCCGTCAGAAGAAGATTTCCAATCTCAACTCGGCAGGTGCAGGAACAGGGCCATCTGGAGCGCGTCCCAAGGCTTTCAATATGCAAACTTACAAGTTGCACGCGCTTGGTGACTATGTAAGCTCTATCAAAATGTTTGGAACCACTGACTCGTACACTACCCAAATAGTATGTATTCACCTTCATCGAGTGGCAAGTAAACAGCTTAATCCTTTGAGTTTCCAGGGCGAGCTCGCACATCGGCTTTTGAAAAGGTTCTACCAGAGTACAAATAAACAAGACCCTCCGAAACAGTTAGCGAAGCAAGAACGGAGGCGCACTCGTATCAGACGTCTGCGAGAATCTGGCAATACTAAAGATAATCAACCTGCCGGAAGCCCACTACCGCTGGAAGCTCACCATTGTTTATCAAGTTATCCGGGTATCATCATCAATTTAGCTTGTTTTCTTGAAGAGCATCGAGGTGACCCAGCTGTCGTGGTAAGTTATATTTTTGTATGACTGTTCTAACACATTCAATAACGTTACCTGATAGAACTTCATACCGAAAATTAAAGACCATATTCTTTCTCGCTTGCTGGGTTTAGAATATGACGGCGACGAACGAGAATTTACGGACGTCGAGCGAAATGATGTGCGCTTCATCAACAATCTGAACGGCGTTTTCCAACCTAAGCGCTTCCAAATCAACTACACAACGTATGATGTCCGTAGGGATCAAGACACGCTCAAACCTGGAAATGGCTCTACAGTGATGATGTTGTCGAGAGAAAGCAGTGCGAGCGCTCACCCTTTTTGGTATGCACGGGTATTGGGTGCATTTTCTATTAACGTTCTTCATGTTGGCCCCAACGCTCGTAACCGTTCGCCTCAGTACATGGAGGTCTTGTGGGTGCGATGGTTCGGCGTTGTGCCACAGTACCGCTGGGGCTTCCAAGAAGGCCGCCTCCCAAAGATTGGATTCGTTCCCGACTCACCTGCTGCCTTCGGGTTTCTTGACCCGTCGCTAGTGATCAGGGCATGCCACCTTATCCCTGCTTTCGCTGATCATCGTACAAATGACCTTCTCAGGCAAGGTCCCTCCGCTGCAAGACTGCCTGGAGAGGTCGATGACTGGGCTTCGTTTTATGTTAACATGTGAGCTTTATCTCGTCTCATACTCACATCACCGTAACTCGTGCAGTTTCGCCGATAGAGACATGTTTTGCCGTTTCGCAGGCATAGGCGTTGGTCATCAAGTTCAATATGACTCGTTGAATATCATCCAACGTGATCACGCAGTAGGGGGCGGAAGTACTGGTGTCAGTTATGAAGACGTTTCGGATGACGAGGACCCTGAAGCCCATGCCAATGTTGACTTCGGAGATGAAAGCTGGCAATGCGATAGAGATTTAGATGACGATGTCAGCCAGGATGACGCAGACGAAGATGAGGATATTTCCGAAGATTGCGACAGTGATGTAGATGACTTAGATGACTTTGGCAGCGACTCTGAGGATGAGGGGTCTGCATTCAAATTTTGATAGTGAAGAACCTTTTTGTAGCGAACTTTAATAAATAAAAACCGATTAGTTGTTTATTTAACTGAACCTGCATGGTAGTTGTGAGCGGCGATTGACAGAATGAACTGGCAGACGACGCTGCAGGTCACCGAGCAAGGAAGGCGCGCTAAAGGCGGGAAATTTCTTGTTAGGTAATCATGTTGTTTCTTGGTCACTGAGTTTCCCTCCACGCTGCTTCGGGCCATGATGCACTCTTAGTGCCGCGTGTCAAGTAAGTACCCATTGTTTGAAACAGGCCATTCAAGATGTTCACTACTTTGATTATTCTCATACTGCAACGCACGACAGATTTATCTAGCAATCATCGGTCGCACATCAGCTTGTTAATTAACTGGTGCGTGGATCTTGGCGCGTCATTGATGACGCGAATTCAACAATCAAGAATTTTATGATAATATAGTCGACCATCTGAAACTTCCTCCAACACCCGAAGCAGCGAAAGAAGTGGATGATATCTTACTTTGGTGGAATAGGCGAGTAGCCTTGGCGTCTTTACACTGCCTTCCGTTGATACACTGACACGTTGGGATTTCATTATCTAGAAAAGCTGAAAACATGTTTCTGACTATCGCCCGCAGCAGGCAAACCACATGTCAGTTGCCATGACTTTGTCCAAACGACGTTTCCCGTAGCTTAGTTGGGTTGATGCCCATCCTTTCCAAGGACATCACCTTCACGGCATTATGAGGCTTAGGCTGAAGCGAACTTCCCTCACCTGGAGATCGCGGATATCGACTTCATTGAAAAGCCGGTTATTGACTACGTGACTTAAACCGTGGTGAGTCGCTTGGATTCGATGATCATTAAAATTCACCCCATTCAAGCATGTCGTTCACTGATACAATGGAAGATCTGCCAATTCTTCGACTAGTCATACATGTGCGGGCAGCCCCAGTAAAGTCTGTTCGAATGACATCATAGCGTGAGTGGTGGTGTTACATCATGTATAGTAAGTGCGTCCAATATGTGCAATCGCTAAACCTCATTCTCAGCCTGTTCATGCGTATGGCCGAACATTCGTAAGTCCATGCAGGATTTTATAGTCACCGGCTCACCTGGAAGCGCTAATGCGCACCTCTCAGTCCCAGCAGATATTCCAACTCCTGCATCTCCAGCTCAAACATCCGGCGTTCCCTAGCAACCCAGAGTATCATCATGGCGCGCGCTTCTTCGGACCAGGCCGGAGGAAGAGGATATGCCTGAAATGGTAGGTGGGGGTTGTAGATCTGTTGGTGCACGCGGATTCGCGCAGCGTCCCATCTAACATACAACATTTCCTTCAGATATGTTAGAATTTTTATTGCTGATTGAGTCGTTACTTACGAGTTGCCTTTCGCTCAACGTGAACATCACGTCGCGAGGCCTCGGTGCGACTCGCAGAAGGTGCTCGGGGATCTGTCGAACGTTAGTGAGTATTAATTAGAACATTCCCCACATACCTGGTGACCTTGGTTTCCGTGTCCGTCCCCGCCTCGATTTCCGACTTCGTTAGCGTTGGCGTTGTTGTTCATGATAGTACTAGAGCTACTGGTAGATACAAAATTGAATTAAGAACGAACTAATGCTTACTTTCGTCGTTCGAATTATTGCGTATCGTAGACACGTCCCGATTTGGACAAGTATATCTTGCCGGCATTTTCCGGAATGACGACGCCCTATGTCATGTTGGATTTCACACAACTTGAAGCAATCACGGCCTTGCATTCCCGAACATTAGACTTTCCATCATGGGTAGACGTCACGCATCTCATTTACACCCTTATACATCCCCAATCCCAACCACGACATCCATATCAATATCAGCATCCTACTTTATCCATTAATCCTGCCTATGTTCTTCCCGCACATTTTTATTCCTCGCATTTAACTCAGCATCAGCCCACATCACAGTCTCAAGGCACTCTTTCGCCCCACGTTCTTCATTCACCTACGTCTACAATGATCGGACAACTGTCTTCTTTCTACGCACAATCGCCATCTACACCTTCAACTTCTACGGCAACCACAGCGACCTCCACTGCTGCTGCTCCTGTACAACCACCGACGATAAACATCCAGGCTCGAAAGGATAGTTTCATTACTGACGTCAGACCACTTCTGCAGCCCAGCACATTCGGCGGTGCGCGTGCTATTAACAACCTTGTTAATCTCATCGACGACTTTGGTTCTGAGGAGGTCGAACCTGCCCTGCGAATGGAAATCCTCACCAAGATCTGTGATAACGCCGCTAATCATTACTTTCGGGCCTGGTCAAGGCTGCAATTCGCCTCAATACTGTACAAAGATCATTGACAGGTTACCGTTGACAGTTGAGTCACTCAAGTCCTCGAAGCTAGGCAATGGGAATCGACACTGACCATTGGTGATTTTCTAGGTGATACCCTCGAGGGCAAGCGATGGCTTGTCTGTGTTGATCAGTGTTTGCATGGTTCCCGTGGAGTTTACGATTCGTGACCATTCCTTGTCCCATCCGTCGTGCTTTGTCCTTAGACTTGACCATCGTCAACAATCGTCGTGAGTGATCTTTTGCCCCGTATACTGTCAACTGACAGCGTCTGTAGACATCATTTCCCTGCACCATATTGTGGCCAGACGGCGTTCAGGGGGCTTTTGGCGCCGTTGCAGACAACATCTGTCCTCGCCCAGTTGTGCGCTACCCGACCAGGAACGTACGCACTGTCAGGCTGGCGTCTGGAGACGCCTGTGAAAACCGGCTCCCTCATCAAGAATAAGACAGTTGGTGAAGAGTCTTGGATTCAAGAACGAGAAGCGGAAATTCAACTGTTCTCTTCCCCCTTTTTCGCAGACAACATTGAATCAAACGTGTATTCCATCGCTGATTCGCTGTAGATACCCAAGGGACAGCCAAGGAGCTTTCGACTGCTTCCGAGTACCAACTCAAAGCCGGACGATGGGCAGCGTGTCTCATGATTATTCTGGTCATTGTCGTTGCAGTCGTGCTTTTGGCTGTAAGTGAAATAACCACTATTGCAGGTAGACTTGACTAAACAATCTCCAGATTTTGTCATAGATGTAGCCTTGTGTCATTGTCTCTCATACCTATACTAAATTTTTGTTGACTGATGGATCATGGACCTCGCTGCCATAGATATGTTTCATTAGGTGTTTTTATTTTCTATGTCTATTTCTAATATCAATGCACTTGCATGCAAGTTCATGGTACCCTCTCCAGCGAATGTATGTGGCGTAATTCAAATATTCACGGGTGTTTGCAACAGCTACTAGAGTGGCAAGACTCCTCTAAATCATTGCATCCCATTATATCTCCTACCCCCTATGATGGACTTAGGCAGATGGCGCTGCATCCTAGAACACGTCTGTACCTATCATATAACGGCTATAGCCGGCGATAGTCTGTGTGCAGTCACAGGATTCATGATCATTGTTGCCAGTAAGATATAAACTTCGGGCAATTTGATATTGGGCTATAACGAGACTATCCAATGAGTTTTTTTTTGCAGGAATTTGAGACTGTGTAATTATTTGGAGTAAGAATGATAGAAATATAAGCGTCTGTTTATCATCCGATACACCTTTATAGTGGCAAATCAAGTATAGCATCAAGGTGAAAATCATCAAGGGGTAATAAAGTTACACGTGCTTGATATGCTATTATATTCCATTGCACTGCGTTACCATGACCAAACAGAAATGATTAAAATCGTAATTTATGCCTTATCATATCGAGCTAAGTGAATTTCAGTGATGATGAGGTTGCAGCTTACGTTCGAACCGACATGCATGAACTTCGACTTCGACTTCGACTCAAGGTCACTGTTCTCAAGCACTCCAGGGAATGGACCTTTTGTACACGGTTAATTATATACCACGATACCCTGACAGAGTACGATGCGCTTATCTCGGGCTCAGACAAAGAAACACTCAGACTGCGCAAGGTAAAAGTGCTCTACAATGTTGTCATTGTTATGTAAGTACCGCTGCTCGGAGCTTCAGTCTGTAGATGGTTAGATTTTCTTGTACACACTGGGACTCAAGTGTCGGAGTTGTACTAGTATGAAATGCGCCTCACCGTAACGAGAAGTTGAAGAAGCTAGCCACGACATAATCTCGAGGCCTAGGAATGTCAGTTGACCTTCAACTTGACTCCCCATCTTCTAACTATATCATCATCACGAATCGTACGATCGCCACAGACGCCGCCTCTGCTATTTTACCCCAAAGCTGCATGGAGTTGCAGGGCTCTGACGCTCGTTCTCTAACTCGTTGAAGTAATCCCTGAATGTAATTCGCATTTGGTTATGACGCTCACCAAGCTCTTCTAACAGGTGACTAGGAATTAATTTCTTGAATTGTGTCATCAACACGAGTTTGCCTCAAGTTCATTTGACAGATGCAGCTTAGCGGCAATCCGTAGGCAAACGTCAATCGTCGAGTCAGTGTCCGATCGATGAGGCGTCTAAAGTATGGGTGCAAGGAGCGTGGTCCACACTCGTAGGGTTTTAAAAGAAATGCAGTCAAACACTACGGTACCCTAGTGACATCCTGAACGTCCCTTCCGAATCGCGATGAACTCGGATATAAGGTACGTAGAATCTGGACAAGATCCTTGTGCCATATTTTTCTAACAATAATAAGTAGAAACAAGCATATAAACATCGTTCTCTTTGGGCAGGGAGGAGCAGGCAAAAGCTCACTCGTCAATCTCATTGCGGGAGAGAAGGTAGCAAAGACATCCATCGACCTAAACCGCTGCACGCTGAAGTGGGAAGAATATTCCGTCAAATTCGGTGGCGGCTCTTACAATATATTCGATACTGTTGGACTCGAGGAACCACAGCTGGGAATCCCACAGTACCTCGATGCTGTCGAGAATGCCTATAGTCTCATCCAGAAATTGGAGAGACAAGGCGGAATCAATCTACTCATGTTCTGCATGCGCGCAGGCCGACTCACTGCTACGCTTCAAAACAATTACCGACTCTTTAACGAATTCCTCTGTGAAAAGAAGGTCCCCATCGTTATGGTGATCACATACCTCGAAAACGAAGACGGGGAAATGGATGACTGGTGGAAGAGAAACCAAGATACTTTCCGTCACCAAGATTTCCGTGTTGATGGTCATGCGTGCATCACCGCCATTCGAGGCAATTGTCCGGAACGGTATGAGGAATCGCGCACCACAATCCGCAACGCTGTCAAGGAGTTCACTGCTGACGGGCAGAGGCGAGCATGGAGAGGAGGAGGAGACAACCTGTTCGTGTCATTGATGCAAAAGCTGAGGGTGCTAGTTTTAGGGAAATCGCGTTCAAAGAAAGATAATATTGTCCCTCGCCTCACCAAGAGGTGCGGTTTGTCTCTGGATGTCGCAAAGCAGTTGGCCGAGAGGATTAAGAAAGACGTGGTAGATGGAGCTACTTGACTTGACTCCCCGTGTTCGATAGCTTGTGCTCATTCCGGTTGTAGACTTACCCCAATACGTTATAACTTACATACATAACATGAGCTGGACCCGGTTGACCCCGAGCCTAGTAAGTCCTGCCGGCAGAATTCGACTGTACACGTATGTTTTCATGGTACTGTAGGAACTACTACTGACTACATGGATCGGATGTAAGAAAATATTGACACTCACTTGACAGCAACATGAAATCAATATTCCAAGTCCCATCTTCGTTTGCATTATGATCTGTGACCATGACCTCATTCTCTATTACTGCAGACACTAGTCACGGCAATCCCTTGTCAACGCGTTGAAGTTCCAATATAAATTTAAAAGGATACAGCCGGCATGGGCACACTGAGCCATCGAACACGGGAAGTCAAGTAGCTCCTTCTACTACGTCTTTCTTAATCATATCAGCCAACTGCTTTGCGACGTCCGGAGGCAAACCGCACCTCTCGGTGAGGTGATGGACAATATCTTTCGAACGCGAATTCTCTAAAAGTAGCTTCAGCTTTTGCATCAACGACACGAACACGTCGTCTCCTCTCCGTACTTGCTTCTGCTCGCCAGCAGTGAACTCCTTGACAAGTTTGCGGATCGTGGTGCGCGATTGTTCATAACGTTCTGGACAATTGCCTGGAATGGCAGTGATGCACGCATGACCATCGACATCGAATCGCTGGTGACGGAAAGTATCTTGGTTTCTCTTCCACCAGTTATCCATTTCCCCGACTTCGTTTTCGAGGCGTGTGATCACCATAACGACGGGGACCTTCTTTTCACAAAGGAATTCGTTAAAGAGCCGGTAATTGCTTCGAAGCGCAGCAGCGAATCGGCCTGCGCGCATGCAGAAGATGAGGAGATCAATGCCGCCTTGTCTCTCCAATTTCTGGATGAGGCTACGGGCATTCTCGACAGCACAGATGTACTGTGAGGAAGTTGGCGGCTGTGGTTCCTGGAGTCCACCAGTATCGAATATATTATAGGAGCCGTCATTGAGTTCGACGAAATATTCTTTCCACTTTAGCGTGCAGCAGGTCAGGTCACCGGATGTCTCAGCTACGTTCTTTCCCGCCAGGAGATTGACAAGTGAGCTTTTGCCTGCCCCTGCCTGCCCGAAGATGACAACATTCGGGTGCTTGTCACTACTGATCAATGTTAGGGAAGTGCGATACAAAGAGTATAGGGGATACATACCTAGCAGTCTCTCTGGAAGGGACGTGGTGAACAGTGCCTAGTGACGATCCAGTATCAACCCGTGTGTTATTTGATGGGCGACACTGCTCGATGAGTTTGCAGACAGCGTCGTATGACTGGGCGCGACGCTCCGCAAACACAGGTCCTGTCATTGTCGCCGTGGTGATACACGCGTGGCCAGCGAATGTCATCCCGAGGTTTGAGATGGTTCGCTCATTAACCCTCCACCAGTCTTCCATGTCTGGTTGATAGGATTCCAAACATGTGACGACAAGGACAATTGGAACCTTTCTCTTTACTTGGGAGCGGATTAACTCGTAATTCCGGCGGAGTGTCCGAATCTCTCTCTCACCCCGCACACAGTACATGATGAGATGAATATCGCCTTGCTCCGTCAAAGTTCGAAGGAGCTTCTTTAATATTCGTCGAGCCTCTGTATCTGGGACTGTGCCTCGGGGGCCCTCGTCCAAACCTAAATCTAACTCAGTAATAGTCACGAAGAGCAGTGAACTGGACCAACCAGCTGTATCGACAAGTTTTACCTTCAACGTCTCGTTCTGAATCATCAAATTCTCGTACATATTAGTTTCAGCTGTACATCCCCCAGCATCGCAGGATGTCACTGCAATGTTCGTCCCAGCGATTAAATTGATCAAAGAACTTTTACCAGATCCTGCTTCTCCGCAAATGACAACACATTGAGATGGGATGGAGGACTGGTTTCAAGTTAACCTTAGCTTAGCTTAGCTTAGGAAGAGTCAAAAAAATACTTACAATAGATGGTTGTGCGTGAGCAGGACTTGACATTGCAATAATGACTCAAGAAAAAACAGAAAGGTACGTCTTGACTTGCGCCTTCGCTGTTTTTGAGCAGTGTCAGCTACCTTCTCATTAGCACAGGAGTCAGTACGCTTGTATTCAGCATGTTCCATACACGTGCCAGTGAGATCTGAGAAGGGCGTTGGGCATTGGGGAGGAGGCGTAGCTGCGTGAGCTCATAGATATCAAAACCATCATGCTGCCTAAATACATTGGGTTTCGCACATGGCATATTATGATGCCAAGCTGCTGGTCTAGCTGCAGCGGTGAGGATTCGGCTGTGCACTTCAGGGTACGGACATCGATGAGCGCTCGAACCATCGCATTGTTTTTAACCTAATACTAGTGAAAATCGAGTGTTAGTGGCCAGTGTTATTAACAAGCATCGTGTCATCAGCATGTTCGTGTTATTACTTGGCACTGCCAGGGTGATCGATCTGGATCGCCTATTATTGAATGGCAAATGCCGGCAGGTTGTTTCTAACCACCAAATTTCGCACTGGTTCATTCAAAATGAGCTTATATTCAAGTTCTCTTCCGATCGTACACATTTACGGTGAACACAGTGTCTCAAGAGCTATGTTCCAATGCACTTAGCACACGGCGTCTGATAGCATATCCCGAAACCCACTATGTGCGCCTTTTAGTCGCATGCGCAATCCTCATGCAACTCAGGCTCGGTCGTGGTATGTTTCTCATTCTCGCTTAATCGTTTCCGACGCCTACTCGAGTGCACCGTTTACTATGTCTGGCGCTAGGATTAATCTTCCGCCCCTTCATACTCCATTTTCACTACGCGCTTTCCAAATTCCAGTGCACATCGCTGCGATACTGCTACTTGGCCTTCCACACCACCATAATAACTCTGCGATCAGTAGCAACTTTCATTGGCATTGGTTTGCTCTGTCACAGCCCTTCCGTTCGTTTTCGCTATTATGCGCACTCAACACACGCCGCCTTGCGCCACTTCCTCTCTTTTCCCGTTATCATGAATCGTGTGTCCCACATTTTATGACGAGTGACATGCCCAGTTATGCCATCGCGAACTGCAAGCTTATCTTTCACCGTTGTGAGCCGCGCGCTCAGCTCTACTGCAGTGATCAACATGTTCGTATCCCCCACTGCTGTGGACCGCGTGATTATCTGCCTCACGCTTAATCTTTCTTTACGGTCCCGGACAGTATTACTCGTCCTTAATCCTAGCCCCTTCATCTGTCACACTCGTCATCGTCAGGTTGCACACATGCTAGGTGGAGCTTCAGTAGTCTTGGAGGAGTCCAGATCACATACGTATTGTAATGAGGTCAAAGCTGGAAATTAAAATCTTGCGGCTAGCCCCTGCAAGACTCAATCTCCGCCCGCTCATACGAACTGTACCAATATCGTGCACCAATAATGAGCAAACCATGCCTTTTGATCGTGTACGGCTGTAGGCCTATCGCTACAGCCGGTGGCAAAGGCGTCTAGTCCAGGGTCTAGCAATAGCAAAGTAGAACCCACAGGGATGAAAATTTGCACCACGCAGGTTTAGACTCCAAAGTTCCCCCAATCATGTTGAAGGCGAGGACGCAAATGCGGAAGATGCGACAGTAGTAATAAATGATCCAGTGCAGTTTGATTATGAATGGTATACAGAGCAATGATAGCAAGGAAATAAAATAGCAAGAGATCAGAAAGACGTGAGCAAAGACTGTACCCACGCATTTTGTTCTATGCGTGGTCTGAACTCTTCGACACATCGCCGCAGTTCAGCTAGCTGAGCCTCGTGTGACACATCGTCCATCATGACGTCCTCATCATCAGCTGAAGACTCGGAGGCCCACTTTTTCAGTAACTGCTCGATGATTTGGATGCCCTCCTCGGTGATTTCGTCCGAATGCTCGGGTTCTGATTGTTGTCCTGCTCAGCAAACATCAGCGCGACAGATTCCTGACATTTTTTTTGTAACAATTACCAGTTGCGAAATCTTCTAGTTCATCAGCTTTCCGTTTTGCGAGCTAAAACACGGTCAGCAGACATTATAAGAACAGTTCTATCCAGAACTAACTTTGACCACATTTTCAGGGAAGTTGGCCAGTTGCGCAACGTGGATACCGAAGCTTTGGTCCGAAACGCCTTCATCCAAAAGTTTCAGAGAAAAAGGTTTGGTTGGAACATCGAAACACACCTGGTTCGACCTTGTACAAGAGCGTGATATCCTTCTCACGCGGCGCAGATGCATCTTCTTGGTTCACATGAGCCACGACGTGAAGGTTTTTGACGTGAGGAAGCTCCTGGTCGAGGGCAGTCAACTCATGAAAGTGAGTAGCAAACAAGCAGAAAGCGCGGATGTGAGATGCAATATGCCTTTGGGTGCCGTCAGATACGACTTCAGGAAATAAATCTTGTTCTCATACTCAGATATAGACCATGCCAGGCCGAATCCGTCATACGTTGAAGTTCCTGAAGATAAGGCAAATATTGACAAAATGTGCTCCATCGTACAACAGAAGACATACCGCGGCCGAGCTCATCAATAATAATGAGAGAATCCTGAGTAGCAGACTGAACAGTGCACGACAGTCAGACTGAGGAAGAATTTGTGTAGATGCCACCCACTCGGAGGATTGAAGCAGTCTCAAGCATCTCGGCCATGAAAGTCGAAACACCCTTCAACTGACTGTCACCTGCACCCACACGGCAAAGCACCGAATCGAAAATCGGTAATGTTGCCTCCGAGCAAGGAACAAAACATCCGGTCTGTGCCATGAGAGCAATGACTCCAACCTATGAGGCAGGTTGAGAATGACGTTCGCGAACGATGACATAGCTGATGCACCTGACGAATATACGTGCTCTTTCCGCCCATGTTTGGACCAGCTTTCGGTACGTTAGCTCCGTTAAAACGGTACAGGGGCAGCACCCACTGATTATCTGAAATTCACCCTCGCCTACAAGGCGGCACGTGAGACATGTAACGGTGACAGTGCCATAAACCTTACCCTTCACCATTTCCACATCATTTGGAATGAAGCTTATATCGTCCTGAACTTCGAGGCAAGGATGTCGCGCGTCGCGTAATATTAAGCCGCTAGAACCTGATGTGCGTTGATCAATTCCTGCGTCGAACATCATCTCCAAAACTTGCCTTTCTCCGAGACTTTTGGTTTCACGTATGGCTCAGGAGCATTTACAGAAACATGAGCGAAACTGGATGATCGTTACCACATGTGCAAGCTCCAGTCGCGGGGCTCACCTGATAATAACGTCTAGGTGTGCAATGATGTGGTCGAGATTCTCGAGTACGGACGTATATGTTGCTGTACGAAGGAAAAGGCATCTGTGAATGCGAAAGTCGTGGTGAAAGGAGTAGCTTACATGCAATGCTGACAACTTCCTTCACCAACCCGCTCTGCGTTCGCTGATATTCATGCGTAGCCTCTTGATGGTCCGTGGAAAGTGCTTTCAGCTTCTTGGTCGTGAAGTAGACTCCGCTCTTGACAGTTCCGAGTTCAATGTATTTGTTGTTCCGCATGATGGCTTTCGCATCCTGATGAGTATGTGAGCTCATGGCATCTCCCAGTACGGGAAGCGTACGTTCTTCGTCAACCTGAAGCAGTATCCATAATTCTGGGAGTTCTCGAGGTGCAACTTCTTGTCAAGATCGAGATCGAGATCCTTGCCGGTCGCACGATGTTCAGCATCAAGACCGTCCCGGATCTGAGAAAACGTCAGCCCTGTTCGCCATTATTCTGATAGACATAATACGAACCTCCACAAGTTTACCTGCCAGAACCTGCAGACGCTCATCATAGTCAGGCTTGATCGCGTAATTATGATGTTCGAGTTCTTCGAGATCTAGCGTTGACTCCACCATTTCACTATATTTAACGAGATTCTCGTTGACAGTCTGGTAATAGCAAGTGTTAGAGGGAGCAGTGATAATGTAATTCGATGAATCTATGACATGCGCACCTGGAAAGGCTTGATATAAACTTCATCGATTAGTTCCTTGTGCTCCTCGTGTTCGTATTGGACACCTTCGAGGGTCTCAAGCAAACCGGGCAACTAGTTGGGTAAAGTAAGTAACACTGAGGGCCAGGAATCGAAGCAAAGTACCTTGAGGACCACTTGATATACGCGTACAACATCCTCAAGAGATGCGATAGATTTCTTGAATCGTTTGCTTAGTCGGTGGAGGTCAGGCATTAGCTTCAAGTAGTCATCCTGTGGAATGGAAATAAGTGACGCCCCTTGACAAAGGGTATGGTACTAACCTGCAGTGTTCTCCGAGAAGATCCATCATCTACAAATGTCTCCACAAGGTCTTGTCGTTTACCTGCAAGGCTAAAGTTTTGTTACGTCAAGTGAAGTAAGAAAACGGGCGTACGTATTTCGTGCAGATTTACCAAGGGTTGCTTAAGCCATGTCCCAAGAAGCCTAGTTCCTTGAGCAGTCTTGCATTTATTTAGCAGACCAAGGAGGGTTGAGTGTTTATTGATACTTCCCTACAGGGAGACTGTTAGCAGGGAAGATATCAGTGTGAACTGCATCTTGAATGACTTACAGCACTCCCAGGGGCGTCAATCAGATTCAGTGCACGCAATGCACTAGCATCCAAGCGCATATATTGTGCTAGATCGTGTGTCCGTAACTTGTATGCCCCGTGATTGGAGGGATCAGAAAGGAGCGAAAGATAGCTGATCAAGGCAGAAAGTGCAGACGGGGCTGAAGGAAGGGAGAGCTCAGCTAGATAATATTGTGAGTGTTGTTTATGCAGTTTAGATATCAAAACCCACGAATCGAAGCAGCAGAGTCTGGATCCATTTCTGAGTCGATCGTTAATTTTTTAACGTCGTCTTGCACATGTTTTGGAGTAAACTCGCCTAGGACCTAGAATTAGATGGACTTAAGAAATCGCATAAATGTTGACTTACTTGGTTTGCGTTCGGTCACAACCACGGCGCACCTCTCGAACACGGCTTTTAGCTTGCTCAAGTCGAGGTCGCGGTCTGTTGTCCCAGATACTGTTCCGGTGGGAATAATGGCTTCTTTGACCGAAAGCTGTATGACAAGAGACTACTCCAGTGTGAGGAGATGGCGATGACGGTCTGCAACTAAATAAACCCACCTCAAGATTCGAGAAAAGATCATTGTCGATGAAGTCAGCAACCCCGAACTCCCTCACACTGGTATCCGCGAAGGCAATGCCGATTGACTTGGTCTTGGCTTTGTTCATGACTGACGATGATGATACTTTGACAGCTAAAACGATAGGTGCCGATGTAACATCGGAGCTGACAAAGAGAAGGTCTTCAACAGCTTGGAGATTTCCAGGTGATGCCTTTCGAATGGTTGATTATGGCTATATAAAGACACGACATTACTTACTCACCTCTTTTTCCAAAATGAATTTGGAAGCTTTCCTTCCCTGCCCAGGTGCGGGCACCCATATTTCTACGCGCAGCTGTTTAGATGTGAGGGCATCTCGCAAAAACGAGTGAGCCAGGGTGTGGCTGAGCGTGACGCTGGGAAGACCACCAGCCTTGCCTCCAGCACCTAGATACTTGAGGACGGAGTTGGTACGAAAGACATGTGTTGCAACATAGTGAGCATCCTGCCCGTGGACAGAGTAGTAGTCTGTGCGATCAAATAGACGGATCGTTCCAGTTTCAGGAGATTTCTTTGGGAGTTTGGAAAAGAATGCAACGAAACCGGGGTCAGAGGCTGGCCTCAGGTCAGAGTTAAAATTCTATCGTCGAGCAATCGAAGACTCACTCAGTTCATGCTCTGCATCTTTTTCCTTCCCATACATGAGAGCCATGATACTAAATTTTGACTTGATAATAGAAGGAAGAAGCGAAAGACGCGTCGCGTCACGCGTATTGAAAAATTGCTCCCGCTCTCTTTTGCAAATCTGCTGCCATTTCAAGACTTCAAAGCTTCATTCGTTATGTAATTCCTGAAAGCGTTGTTCAAAGCTTCAACTTGAACAATCTCATACATTTACCACGGGTGTTTATGCAATGTTTCAATGTGGAATTCTCCTCTGTGCAGAAACGAGGAATTCACGTTTCGACTCGATAGCAGTACTCCATAACCCCTGGGAATATCAAATGTGTGCGCCGGCAGGTTGCGATATTCTCGCTTCCTATGATTACAGTCATATTCTTCTCCTCCTTCATTTCAAAGACCCTCCGTGCTGTGTAGTAGTTCATTCTTTCACGTGGTTCAATGATTCCTACTATGAGCTGACTTTCGAATTACGCTAGGCCTTCAAAACCTTTTGGCATGTGGCCCAGAATTTCGCCGACATTCAATGCGTATTAGAGCTTTATGCTCAGGGCTTCATGGAGACTCCTACTACCCTGGACTGGGTCGACATTTCTAGCAAGATGCATTCATTCAAGAGATTGGCATCCATGTGGCAGTCTGACTTCCATTTGAATTCTGTTTTGAAGAAACAGCAGCTGTTGGCATTGACCTGACTACGTGACATCTCTAGAGTCCCAAATCATAGTTTTGGAAGTCCTGTCGTGCTCACAGCAAGTGATTCTGGTCGTCGATACTATGGCCATTTTTCCAACAAAGGCCACACAGTCAGAGATACCTGTCGAGATTCCTTGGTCCGAGTGGGGACCCAAGTACGCACGCTGCTTTACACATCATCCAAGCCACCGAATCATCTTATTCGGCAGCAAAATGGCATATGCTCTTCCTCGTATCGTGCTCCTGAATCTGGACAAAGACTGGAAGAACTTCATGTAGAGGGTTCCTTCTACGGTGACACATCTGGGACTTTAATAGAGCCATTTCTCGCTTGGAAGACGCGGGTAATGTCTACGATTGCAAGTCGTCTCATCTGCAGGCTCAGTCAGCAGGCTCAGGTGTGCTTCACAAAAGACGATAGAGACCTTATCACGAATCATCCCTACACCACTGTCTGCCCCACGGGTTTCTCGACGCGTCATTTTGACTGTTTTTTTTTGGAACCGGATCGACTTACTTTGATTTTGGTAATACAGGAAGTTTTAACGTGATTGAATTATAGGCTCACCCTGGCTCAGTTCAGATCCGAGTCATTTCTCTCTCACCGATAATGCTAACCTCTGAAGTTGGCTTGGATGTTCTACATGGGCTAAAAGCACACAGCCCAGAGCTGCAGCAGACAAAGGAAATACAATCTCGCCGCAAGACGAATATCTTATTCTGCCTATTGAGTAAGTTGCAGAGACAGCCGAAACACCCCGAATCGGAATAGGCAGTCTCCCTGCTCTGGAACCTGTAGTCTCTCTTACCGAACGAGGGGGGTTTTCAGTAGTCGTGGGCCACAAGGCACCGAATGACAGGCATCATCGATATATTCAATGATCCATCAATTCCTTCAAGCCAGTAGACGAAGATGGCCATCGTCGTCAACCAAATTGTCAAATATAGAGTATACCCCTTCAACCCACATTCGCTACATCTGTGTACATTCTTATCATACATACGTACCTACATCAGCAGGATATCTTGCGTTATGAAGTCCTTTGTAGCAAGCAGAAGCACTGTAACAGAATGCGGTACTGTAACAGTCGACTATTACAGAATCAAATTGTAACGACTTGTAATACACTATAACTATAGTGCTAAGCCATTTAGAGCTAGTTCGGTAACCCAAGGTAAAGTAAATTTGCCAACTTCAAGGATGATGTAAGGCCGGCACAGTAGCTTCCGGTTTGGAGACCGACATCGGAGCTTGAACTTCCTTTGATCCATGTCTAGCTATCACACACCCCAGCATACGACTCAAGATCTATGCAATCGGAACAACATCTGGGCTAGTGTCATATCGATAGTGTTATCAGCTCAAGTCCACATCCTCTCCATGGCTCAGGAGTCATCTCATACTACTACAGAGAGGGCTGTTTGGACCGACACAGAGGTTGATCAGTTTCTCCTCTACCTATCCAACAATCGGGACAAGATCGGTGATGCTGGCAACTTCAAAGATGCGACGTACAATGGCGCTGCAGAGGCTATTGCTGAGTACCTGGAGCATGGTCCAGCAAAGAGTGGGGCAATGTGTAAGACAAAATGGGCGTCAGTAAGTCATATCAATATATCATTTTATAGACTTGATAAGAGATCGTGTAGTTAAAGCAGACTTTCAACGCTATTCAGAAGTACCGCCAGCAGTCTGGTGTCCACTGGGACAATATTAGAGGGGCAAATGTCGAGGGCGAGGCTTCAACCTCAGTATGGAATGAATATGTTTCCAAGAAGGTACGTCAAGTTCGCTAATGCTATTTCATGCGTCTCACTGTTTGATAATAGGGAAATTCAGTCATGCGCCCTTTTCGTGCATCAGGATGGAGACACTACGAGCAAATGGACGGCATAATACCACGAGGCAGTGGCGCCCGAGGGCGCACAGGGTACCAACCCAATATAGCTCTCCCCCCTCCCTTAAGCTCAAGCTCCAGTCCTAGCGTACCCGCAGGTGAACACAATACCATGATTGGTCCCGTTATTGCCACGTCTAGTGCTGGTGTTGCTGGTCCTAGCACCGCCCCTGCAGCAGCTGCCCTCACTTCTACACCTGCTTCTCCATCCTTCATGCCTCCTCCTACTTCTCCGTCCTTCATGCCTCCTCCTGCTTCTCCATCCTTCATGCCTCCTCCTGCTTCTCCGTCCTTCATGCCTCCTCCTGGCAAATGTTCTCACACTGACATGGAGCTGACCGCCTCATCTGCATCTACCTCAGTTTCTCAAATGCAAATGCCGCCTCCCTCCGAGTCGAGCTCTATCAAAAGAGCGAAGACAGTATCAGGCCGCGCATCAGGCCGTGGATCAGGAGGCCATGCACAGACTCCGTTGGACACCAAGATATCGAAGGCCACCACAGCTGTAGCCGTGATGGGATTCCAGAGCTCTGTCAATCGCTTGACAGATGTAATTGCTGAGCGCATGGTCTATCCTGAGGATCGGGTAATGGACCAGCGCTCGAGGGCCATGCAGATGTTGCAGGTTGAGGATGCAGAGCTGCCGTTCGCAGAGCGGCTTATAATACAACAGGTTTTTTCTATGGACCCTGCAGCTACTGACATATACACACAGACCGCTGACAAGGAGATGCGCCGTGCTTTTATTCTTTCCACAGCCCAGCGGTTGGGACTTCAACTTCCTGTGCCTGGTAGTTAGTATACTCATGTAAAATGCGCTATTGACACAACATATGATGATAATGCAGTAGTTGAAGCATGGTAATGCAAACATCTTGTGCTTTGATGGCGGCGGATACATGAGAGTCGTGCTACAGTGCTACGTATCATTGTCAGAATCTTCAAAGGAGTCATCTAGCAGGCCCCGCTGCTGCAAAACGGTCTGATAATCTTCCCACATGGAGCGCGCAATACGATTGCGCACTTCCTTCATGCCTCCCGCTCCGTCAAACACCTCCTCATCATCGGGGATCCCTTGGTGCTCCGGGTTGTCGTAATCGAAGTGTTCGTCGTCGTCGTCCGGGAGCACGTTGTCGTCAGGGTTGTGAGTTGATATGAAATTGTGAATCGCGCATAGCGTGGCAGGTATATGTGCCTGGATGGTCATAGGATATTCAGGTGAGAGCAAAAGAATACGAAAACGGCGTTTTAACACGCCAAAGATCCGCTCAATCACATTTCGAGCGGATGAGTGTCGCAGATTGAAGAGCTCTTCTTTGGTTGTTGGTCTGCAAACATAGAATAGTTATTAAAAAACCTAAAATATAAAATAAATAAAACATACCTAAGATTAGCGCGTCCCCATTCAGCCAAATGATAACGGACACTGCGGTAGGGGACTAAGAGCTCGTCACACAAAGGGAATCCCGCATCCGCTAAGAAATATTTGCCGGGAGGGACATACAAACTGCCTGAACGAGCCTCGTCATAGAGGCGTGCGTCTGTGGCGGATCCCTCCCAGCCAGTGAGAGCGTATGAGAACTTGAGGTTGAAGGTGCAGGCGAATAGACAGTTTTGAGAAACAAAACCTTTGCGATTACGATATGAGGGGCGGTCAGATGATGAGGGGCGAGCATGGATGTGGCTGCCGTCGATCGCACCAATAGCGTCCTTGAAGTAAGGCCAGAATTTTGGGTTGTTACGGATGTTGCTGGAGACGTCATCGGTGTCATTGGGAGAACGTACGTAGGTTGTGTAGAACGGGGGGGACGCAAAGATAAACAAGATCTTCCGGAAATACCTGGAATTATTTGTGAGCTCATCATAAATAACATTAAAAACAAACTTACTTTGAGATGGTGTCGTTTGACCGTTGAAAACGCTCCCCGACATGACGGATTGTTAGCCCTGTAACGCACGTATATAAAAAGATGGCAAGTTGCTCTTCGAGCGAAACGTGGCGTGAGCTAGCATAACCCAAAACACGAAGTTCGGCTATGAGCGCGTGAAAGACATCTGCATGCATGCCAAGTTCGCATCGCATATGATCCGGGTGACCAACGATGAGTTCCATGACCCATTCTTCACCTGAGAGGGCCGATGTGTGGTATGCCTCAGGTACAGAGTCCTGAAGCAATGAGTGCGTAGCAGTCAGAAGGACACTGACGAGTAGTGCAATGTGACGTAGGATTCGCATATGATTCTGCCGACAGCCTGCAGCTGGCGGCTGAACAGCCTGGGCTTGAGCGAGTTGTTGGAGCAAGGGGTCAATGGTATCCATAATCTATCGATATCTATCCCTAAAGCAATGAGCGCAATGGATAACAAGTCCTACTAATATTGATATCATAAGGTTGAAACTCAGCTATCGGCACCTACTGTGCCGGCCTTACATCATCCTTGAAGTTGGCAAATTTACTTTACCTTGGGTTACCGAACTAGCTCTTAGAGTTAGAATAGATTTTGAACGTCGGCTGTTCGAATTCACGGAACCGTTCGATTTCGGACTCGATTTTGCTTCCTAATGCAGTAGTCAATTGATCATTCAAACCATTGCCGTTGTGATTAGATTTGAGATAGTACAATCGCAAGAATCGTATACTAGTACTACAATAGATTATCAGCAGGACAAACAATGAGCTACCCTTCGACATCGAATATAACAATACGAGACCATCATGTCATTGGACCCCTCCAACTACCAGTACCTGTAATGCTACCACCCCAACCTGCAAGCGCACTTGAACCCGGCGTAAAGAAAAATTGATTGTCGTTCTGTTGGTCATCCTGCGTGAATGGTGGTGCATCACCCTGATCTGACACAACTTCGGGTTCTTCAAATGGCTGCGACTCCAGCGGGACATGATGATAAAGCGAACTTAAACCTGAGGGTGTTTCACCGCTGTAACCACTGCAATCGTGATCACCGGGGAGGTATGGCGCGTATTGCGCTACTTGAGGCGATTGTACAACACCATGAGGGTACCATGATGCATTGGACGACGACGATGATGACGATGCAACTGTACCTTGATGGAATGTGAGCGACGGTAACGAAGCCGAAGACGTTGAAAGAGTTGCTGAGGAGTTATTCGTCCTCGATCGGTATAGTTCCGATGAGGAGGATGGGACATATATATTGTATTGTTTCATAGGCGATCCTTCCCCAGTACGAGACCTAAGAACTCTTCTGTAAACACGAAGTCAATATATCATTTTTTGCGTCTCTCATACACTTACAAACAGTGCTCATGGTGAGCGGTGATGCGTGGTAAGAATTCACCGTCATCAAGCTCAGGGCAATCCAAATATCGCTTCATTGCGTTCCGGATTCCAATTGCGACTGGCTGAAACTCGTCCGTGGTGAAGTACAGCACTTTTTTCGATTTCGATAGCTGGCCTGTTGCAATACGGCGTATGACACAATTCAACTAGCGTCAAACAAAAATGAGTCAGTAGTATCCAAGGATTCGACAAACAGACTCACTGCGGCGCCCGAGAGTTCATACATAAACCATGAGGGTTTTGAGATCCGCGTTCTCGACGCTGGGTCGTTGATGAAAGGCGAATTTCGCCCAAACCAAAAGCCTTCATGAAAATCGAAGTAAGGTTTGGACGAAAATACAAGTATCTTCGAGCAATCAGAGTCCCAGCCATGCAAAAAGTAGTCTTGAAGGTTTCTTTCGTCCAGCAGGACATTCGCACGCGCTATTATGCGCGCCGTGTCGTCTTCTCCAATTATGGTACCCGAGTCGGGCTGAAGCCCAAGGGCCGGTAGATAGCTTTCGGCTTCTTGAACCAATTTTCCTCGTATGTTTGAGAGTTCGTCCATTATAAACTTGAGGACTTTAGTCGTAGGCTCGGTATCTATTTACAAGTAAGTACACATTTATGATCAATGAAAAAAAACATACCATGGCCGCTCCTCACACATGCTGAAGAGAGGCACTCGGTGGCGATGGCCTCCAGCACCCTGCGATCGTTCTCCCACCCAGACTCAAGGATCATGTCAAGCACGATGAGTTTCCGAGCAAGATATATATTATTTTTATCCTTCTCACTGTAAAAACCGATATTTGAGGGATTCATGGTAGCGTTCCTCGAGCCACGCCTCGCACGCTGTGAGTTGCTTCCATTGTCGTCGAGGTCGTCGAGAGACATTGTGCTCATCGAGGCCCTCGACGACGTTCGCTGGCTGGAGGTGCGTGAACTTGAGGATGGGATCGCGTATGGCCTAAGGCGCTCTTGCGGCGGTAACTGGGCTGTTCTGCGGCGAGATTGATGGTGCTGCAACGTGTCGACAGCAGGACCTTCTGTCTGGAATCATCGTAAGTATAGGATCGATAATGCACTGAAGTACAGCGCAGTACATACCTGTAACATAGCGTTTGCAGCGATACGACGTTCCGTCGCGACTCCCGAGTCACTTTGACTTGTTTGAAACGGAGTTGGTTGAAAGGGGGCGATGACTGAAGGGTGTCCGTGTTCGTGAACATTGGGTTGTGCGCCAGGGGTGCTACTACCATTGCCACGCCCACGCCCACGCCCAGCAACGCGAGGCATAGTACTAGTAGCGTTAGAGAGTCAAATTACCTGATAAAGTGAAAACACACCTTTAAATAATGCATATGGACCAATGGTTCGGGTTGCGGGCAGATGAATGAGCAGTTCACGACCGGTTCAACTTGAAATTGAACTGACAGGCCCACTGGCACTGTTTTATCGATCGCGGCATGAGGCACGAGTTGATGACTCAAATGAGAAGAAGAACCGTAAGATTCAGCTCAAGTATGAATTTCTAGCCAGGCGCTTGTTCTGAACCCGTGATAGAATTATGATTGCGCCACAATTGTCGAGATAGGAGTCAGGTGCCATCAGAAGATAGATTCATATTCTCATAATTGTACCGCCAGTGATACTACAGCAGACTACATATGTACATATGTACTCTATAAACGGTCAGATAAGAGTAATCGAACACGAGAATTTGAATGGGTGGAGTCGACATTAGTAATATGACTCCTCACCTGCCGTCTGCTTCCCATCAACACTGCCATCGCATCCAGAAGAAACCGAAGAATTGTATGGCTCCCTGCTGTCATCAACCTCGTGGTCATCGTGACTAGGGAACATCCTGCTATATCCGCTCTCCTTGGCATCCTTTCTCCCTTTGTTCCCTATTACTGCCACTCCTGCATTGTGAAGGCTGTTCTGGAGTGAACCTATTTGAAGATCGGCCCTTTTCAAATGTGCCTGGGACTCCTCCATTTCGTCTCTCATGAGGGACGTGATCAGCTCTAGTTCTTCAGCGCGTAGGCGCTGATATTCCATCTTGGCAGCGAAAGTCCGACGGCTGATACGAGAGAGTTCGAGCATGCGCTGATTGAAATAAATTTCAGTATCACAGGGTTGATCGCAAGTGAACTAACACATGTATAAGTTCTTGAACTGCATCCAGGTAAGCGCGCCAAAGGAGACGTACGGTTGTGAGCAATAGCTTGGGTTTTTTCATGGGAAAGTTCTCACGGTCCACAAGTTCATCGTGATCTGGCAGCAAGCTGTATTCGTACGGCCTCTTGTGAGAATTGGATTTGTTATCTAGTATGGGGTTACCCTCATCCAATATGGTGGTAAAGAGGGGTGAAGCGTTCGCGGTGGGAGAGCTACCCCTCACAATGGGGGAGCTACGTGATATGGGGGAACTACTTCCCAGGATGGGAGAGCTAGCTGGCGCCTCATATGTACCAGACAGTGATCCAACAGTAGATACTCTGAAAAGTCATAGTGAATACCACTCTAAAATACACAACTCATGTTCAAACCTAGGCTTGACTGGAGTCACTGGGAAACCAGTCTTCCAGCAGGAAGAGGCACAGCTCTTCAAAATGGGAGAGCTATCAGGCGCCTTGGATGTAAGAGGCGGCAAAACGCTGGAGTCCTTAGTGTGAATGGCTGCTGATGTAGTACATAAAAGACACTCATTGAATAAACTTACCTAATATGCTTGTCTGGAGTCGCTGGGGAACTAGCCCTTAAGCTGAAAGAGCTACTCTTCAGGATGGGAGAGCTATTAGGTGCCTCAGATGTGGGAGGCAAGGAAACACTGGAGTACATGGTAAGCAAATGATGCACTCGAGCAAAATGGATCTTGATAATGAACAGACCTAGCCCTTAGGCTACTCTTCAAAATGGGAGAGCTGTTAAGTGCCTCAGGCGTGAGAGGCGACAACTCGGAAGCACTGGAGTGCACAGTTAGTGAGTGGGCTATGCTCAGTTAAAATAGCTCTTAATAACAAACGGACCTCTTGAACGACCCAGTGCTCCCTGATGCAACTGAACTGCCAGTGCTGCTTTTGCAGGGCATGAAACTCTTCAATAGCATGCAAGGTTGATAGTGATACTTGGATCAACAAATGGAAAACTCACACGGTGTGAGGATGAGTTTGCCAAAATTTTGCAAAGTCCAGCGATACTCCGCAACCAGCCATGCCATAGGTATCCCATTCACAGTAACCCGAACCCTCTACGCACAATTCCAGAGAGTATTGTAAGTCAGATTTCCTGATAAAGTGAAACCCTCACCTAAGTTTCAAGCCTGAGCATATGGTTCGGGTTCATGGGGTAGACGAACGAGCAGCTCGTGATTGGCTCAACTTCAAAGTGAATCTGGGTATCTCATTCACGATAACTCAATCTGATCTACAGAACCACACCTGGTATGACACTCAGAAGGTGAGTAATGGAGCTATCTGCACAATGGCAGGAAAACAGAGGGGTGAGCGCTGAACTATTATGATCGTAGTGCTTCTTTCTCACAAAAGTGAACAATGGCAATGCCGGAAAGACAATACACTTAGGAGATGAGTTATCTGGTACGTGTTATAAATGATCCTGATCACTTGATAACAATGACGGCTCACGAGAAGACAACCAGATTTGACAGACTTGGGCAATCAAGGGATTTCAGACACATATATAAGGGCGTTCCTCAACTCCAAAGTGTCAGTAGACGAATCCCCCCGAATATTCATCAGCATGTCTCTGTCTCTTTTTGATGTACCCCATTCAACTAACGATGGGCACGCATTTACTTGCCCCAACTGCGCAGATACATTTGAAAACAGTGACGATGTTATTCGCCATCTGTCAGCCTCTGTTATTTGTGGTCAAAGAGTTGTCCAAGGTGTTGCTCTGGACTTCGAGGAACACAATCGTTTCTCACAAGACTATCTTGACGACCCAGAAACTGACCAAGAAGGTACGTATTTCTCACTCAAACTGCGACTATAGTTCAGTATGTATCTAGTCTATGGGGAATACTTTGATCCTTTGGACGATGTCGAGGAACCCATGATGTCGCATGTCGAATACACTGCGGTCGACTCAGCATGTGACGCCCCCCTCATATCTGTTGATCCCTCCGCAGGTCCACGTCCTGGCACGCTAAGGGAGTACCACCCCAATATACCAATTACCAAACCTGGAGGGCAAAACCATCTTCAGCGAATGGACGACGACGAATATGCTACCATCCGTCATACAGAAAACATTTATTATCCCTTTGCATCGAAATCTGAGTTTGACCTCGCAGGCTGGCTTTCAAGGGGAGCATTATCGCAAAAGGAAATTGATGCCTTTCTCCACCTCGAGCATGTAAGTCATCAATCGACATTTCTTGTACAAGTATATTAATGATAGATATAGACGAAGAATAATCCACCTTCTTTCAGTACATCTAAGGATCTGCAAGCTCAGATCGAAGGACTACCTAAAGTTCCTCGATGGTACCACCAACAAATTAGGGTCGGTTCCTATAAGACGAATGCACCGTTGATGCTATATTGGAGGGATGGCCTGGAAGTCGTCAAGCATCTTTTCGCCAACCCAGTCTTTGCGCCATGCATAGATTTTCAGCCATATCAAGAATTCGAGGGTCCAGATAGACAGCGAGCTTATGGAGAGTTCATGAGTGCTGATCATGCATGGGAGATACAGGTGGGTGGCACCCACTGATGTTGAGCGTTCACTGTATTAACGACAAGTCGTCAGGATCAGCTTCCTCCAGGCCATTCATTTGTTGGTGTAATTGGCGCTTCAGACAAGACACCCCTAACGATCGGAACCGGAAACAAGGAGATGCATCCCCTGTTGATCTCACTTGCTAATATCCATGCGGGTGTTCGCATGAAAGCAACATCACATGCGTTCGCTTTGGTCGCCTACCTCCCAATACCTAAATTTCTCAACGTCTCGAGGCCTGTTCATGCAATTTTATCTGCACGAGTCTATCATTTCGCGATCTCAATTGTCACCCGTAATTTGAAGATTGCCGCTCGTGATGGCTGCATCATGTCAGACCCAAGAGGAGATCTGCGCATGATTCATACCCCTTTGGTTGCCTGGATAGCCGACTACCCTGAGCAACTCCTTATTTCATGTACTGCCTCGAAGCGCTCACCAATCTCCCTCGCCGTTTCTGCACAATTTGGGGACCCTCTTCCGCACCCTCCTCGAACTCGTTCGCACACTCTTGACGCTATTGAAACGGCATGCACAATTTCTGACCCCTGCGATATTGCGTCCTTTTATAAGACGTGTCAGTCACTGCATCTGAATGGCGTAGTTGAACCGTACTGGATGGATTGGGGCGATGCATGTCCATCCCGCTTTTTAACGCCGGATGCCCTTCATCAATGGCACAAGTTCTTCTTCGACCACCCCATTACTTGGTCTGTAAATATCATGGGGGGAGCGGAACTCGATCGTCGGCTATCAGCTCTTCAACCTCGTGTAGGTGTGCGCCATTGGGCAAACGGTGTATCTAAATTGAAGCAGCTGACTGGTCGAGAGCATCGAGACCTTGAGAAGCTCCTTCCTGCCGTCATCGTTGGTGCTGTTCCCGATAATGTTGCATGCGCACTGCGCGCTATCACAGAATTCATATTTCAAGCTCAGAACCTCTTCCTCTACGAAGAAACGTTACACTCTTTAACTGAGGCCTTACGCGAGTTTCACCACTACAAGGCTTCCATCATAACAGCTGGCGGTCGCCGTGGCAAGAACGGTCCCCTGAATCACTTTCAGATTCCGAAGCTGGAGTTGATGCAACATGTCACCCAGAGTACTCGCTCTATGGGTGCCCCATATCAATGGAGCAGTGATATCACTGAGCGCTGTCACATCACCCATGCGAAACGACCTTACCGCATGACCAACCGCAAGGATTTTCATGGTCAGTGCTGCCGCTTCCTCGATCGTCAAGAAAAACTGCAATTCTTCCAGCTCTACACAGTTCTCAAATCGCAGCGGGCAAGTTTAATATACGAAATGTCAAGAGAAGCACACGCAATGACGCTCCACTACCCTGAAGCAACCTGGATCTCTACTGTTCTGCCTGATGAGCAGTATGTCGGTGCCGGCAAACCAATCACTTCACTATTCATCAAAGATCGCTCTCATATTTCTTCTGACGACTCTGTCGCAATCCTGCTTGCTTGCCGTCCGCATTATCCCAACTTATCTATTGAAGAAGCCTCTCAGCTTTTTCGCATTCCTGATCTCCGTTCAGTGCTGGGTGATCTGATCTCTGGTAGATCTTACCTCGAGCGCAATGGAAGACGAGTTTGTCGCCCCAACTGCTCCCTTTCCTTTGATCACCTTCGTGTTTGGCAAAATTTTCGCATACAGCGACGCTCCATGCAAGATGCCCGTGTTGTTAGTCCTGCTCAGACCGTTCAGGCGCTACCACCAAGCTCTTTGATGCCATTTGGAAGAGGAAATACCGTCCTTATTTCTCACGAAAGTGGTGAACTGCTTTCCCCAGCAGTATCCGAACGTACGTCTAATACTCTTGCTCGTAACTTCTTAGATTCTCACACTTGAATGCTAGGTTATGCCGTTGTCCAAGTCAAATCTATCCTCCAGCCTATTACTAAAGCCCCCCATCTGAACCAGCCTTTCCTTTATGTCGAATTCTTCAACTTTTCTCATTCATTAGTCAGCACCTTCGACGAGCTTCGTATTGTTACTCCCGCGCCTGTGACTGACATGTTCTTAGTTCACCACCGTGTTCGATCCAACAACACTGCTTTGGGAGACATCGTACCTCTGGAAAGTGTACGTCAGATTATCCAGCTAATTCCCAAGTTCGGTCGAGAGGTATCAGCGAGCATGAACTGCGACAATAGTCTGCAGCTGGCACGGGAGTTTTATGTGAATAATTTTGCAGATAAAGAGACCTTCCATGCTATTCTCAGTTACCAGTAGTTTCTTGAGCCTGTACTATCGCTAGTTTCCCTCTGCCTCAATCCCAATATTCCTGCCTGACAAAGTTATTGAATGGATCACCATCATCTTATCGTGCCGCAAAGATTATGATAAACTCATAATCGTGATCGCTTACTGAGAATTACGGACACGTTGTGGCATGTTCGAAATTCCCGGAGCCAGTATGGAGGTTTTAGTCCTTTCGCCTATTACTGGCTGTTACAAGCTGCTACCGTTGATTCAAAAGAAGCACTGTGCTACACGCTGCTACAAGTCACTTCACTCGGCAGTGGGTTTCCTGATGTACCCTCGTTTTCCCTGGTCTCTTACATAGACTCAGATGATTTGCTACGCTTATTTCAGTCCCTTGCATGGCCCGGGTGCATCAGCAGGTTAGATCGTGCTACAGAGTGCTACGGAGCGCTTCGTAGCACTCTGTAATCATGTGTAATGAATTACGTTTCCCTGATGTGTGCGTCATATGCTACGATACCACACTCGTTATTGAACTTACATTGAAGACTCACTGAGTCCGTTCTGTCCAGTGTCCTTTCAAGGGCATTGATTTCCCAGATTCAGGACCGTCTTTAGTGCAGCCTCTAACAACTGGTAGTTCTCAACCTTCTCTCTATGGTTAGGAAAGATGTAGACGTCGAATTTCAAGGATGCTCAAGAACATTTGCCTGTAAGTATAAGACCGCCTGGCAGCATGCGCTCTGATCATTCAGGCACGAACTGCCGCCGACGTGACATGCCTGTCAATACAGTTGAACGCGACTCCTACACCCTTGCGCCGGGCTTAGTGAAACAATGCATATTGATATAGTTATCTTCTGCAGTTGGTAGAGTCGCTTCTCCCTTGTATTGAAAGTGGAGCGCCTTGTATACTGCAACCTGTAGTGCGATGAGCAAGTTTTTAGCAACCCTTTTTATCACACACGTAGTGCTGCCGTGGTTCGGTCCAGAACCACGGTCCGAACCTGACCAATGGTCAGGTTCTTCCTTGGTTCGGTCCATGGTTCAAGAATTGGGGCGGACCGGACCTGAGTGAGGTTCGCGGTCCACCATTGCCCGAACGGTTCTATGTTGGTTCGAACCTTCCCTGAACTGGTCCGAACCCCGAACCGCAAGAAGTTCTGTCACATTGTCGAAGCGTGTTTTGATACTGCCTTCAATGATCCACCTCGGCCTCAGGGAGCCCTAGGGATCAGCAGGGGTAAACCCCTGGGTATCATAAGCCCAACCCACACCCCTACCCCTGGAGGGTCTTACCCCTCAGACCAAGGGTCAGGGGTAACCCAGGGGTATTATAAGGGTACAAGGGTATCACAAGGGTACAGGGGTATTATCACCATCTAGGCTAGAAGATATAGTAGGCTGACTTTAATTTATGCTTCTTGAGTCCTAGCCAAGTGTGTAGATGAGACTCAAACCATGGGCAAGTAAATCTTATACATTATGAACCATCTAAACTAACTTAAATGTTTCCTTTGATTGTATTTTACTTATATCATACTCAAATAAGAGCTAACTCACAATATAAGATCACAATAAGCCCAATAACCATTATATTGTTGAGAACTTCAAAATTTTATACTTATCAATCACTCCTATGGTAATCAATTTGGGGATGTATTATGCCTAGGCCCAGGGGTACTACCAATTGTCCAGGGGTACAGGGGTCTCCAAATCCAAACCCATACCCCTACCCTCAAGTACCCTTACCCCTGACCCCCAGGGGTTACCCATACCCCTGCTGATCCCTAGGGAGCCCTGTTCTCACTATATATGAGCATTAGTCTCTCTCTTCCCTATTCTATTTCACGCCATGGCTTCATTCTATTCCACTCAGGTATGATTTCAAAACTTAGGAATCCTTGCCGTATGACTCAATTATGCCACCCTTTCCAGTCATATGCGATTACTGACCCAAGAGCATTTGAACCCCTCCCCGAAGCCCTTCGTTCCACGTCCCTTGTAAACAAGCCTTCGAAACCGCTAGGAGCAGGTTGTTCTCTATCCCGACAAGCACTATCATCATGGTAAGCTATCCAACTCCTCACCCGTCGCGAACTGAAGCCGATGTTGACATGCTCTCATAAAGGCAAGTGTCCTCCTTGCTATAAGCGGTGTTTTCGTCAGCATGGGTTCTCCTGTGTCTTACTTCGACTACATGTCACCCGTTCCCTAAGGCGCGTGGCTCTCCCAAGACCAGACTGTACATGGCGACTCCTACGAAGAGCGGCCCGTTATGATGGAATGTCTTGCACCCTTGCTCTTCAACGCACATCCAATCTCTTCACAAACTCTACGGTATTCTCAACTCTATCTAACTACATCATTTGTACACTTTCTCCTTTGAACTCGTATAGCTGTCTTACAATTGGACATTCTCCAGGACTCCTCGTTTCAACAATGTCTCACAATGCTTTAGGTATGTTGAACTTGCACATGTAGACTCGACTCTGGTTGGGGCAACTTTTTTTTTACCATCCTATATAGATACAGCCTCTCCAGGACTCCTCGGACTCGGCAACCTCATTGAGGCAGGCACCACTCCCGCACCATCAACATATCACCCACTCGTTCCGTCTCGTGTATGTACATGCGCAATGACATTGATATATTTCTCTTTGCGTGACTCAGCAGAGTGCATTGTTGCCGGGAAAGGTGCTGTTGTTGGTATTGTTGAGGGATACAGAGCTCGTAGTGCTGCTGCGGTCGAAGTACTTCGACTATGTTTTTTTTTGCTACCTGTAGAACAAATTGGGTCCGGTTCGCGTTCGAACCGAAAAAAAACCGAACCTGACCACTGCGAACCGTTCGCAAAGGTTCGGTCCAAGGTTCGTCAATAAAGGTAGAACCGGACCAAGGTCCAGTTCTCAGTTCTCATCAAACTGCCTCTGAACCAGACCGAACCGGACCACGGCAGCACTAATGTCGATGATGGAATTACTGATTGTCTGACCTTGTGACCGATAGTCTGTGAATGAATATGCTGGCATTATGGGCAGCTGTCTCCTCCTAATTGTTTTAGGCACCTTGCCATGAATGATTGTAAACATGCACTCCAGTGGAACTAGTGGTAAGACATTTTTCTCCAATCCTTCCAGTTGAACTGCTTTTGTGTGATTCATTTTGACGAGTATGTATGCAGGCGGATAGGTCAGCTCCATGAACCAATCAGAACATAGTATGAATGACTCAAATATTGCTAACAAATGACTTGATATTTATTGACCACACTGTACTTCCATCGTGATGCTTGTTGATAATCACCACAAATCAGTTTGCAAAATAGTACATCACATGATCAAAAATAAAATGCCATTCTGTCTTTCAAAAATTACAACAAAAGTAAACAAGGTTACTGCCGACGAAGTTCGGCCCCATCCTCTAGTTGAAGTCTACACAGACTAGGAATACGCCACTTCTGCCAAAAACATGTCAACGCCGACCTTTAAGTTATTCAAGTCCGTGATTACCATCCAAGTTACGCGCTCACCACGAGCAGCAGGCTCCGAGCGCTGACGGCTCGCCTCTTGGCGACGTTCTCAGCACGTTCGTAAAGACCCAAGCACCACTTGCCCATACGTATTACGTTGCCAGCAGCCCCGGGCCAGCCTCGAAGTCACTTCACTGCAACACCAGTGTCAATATTTGCAGTTTATGATTACACGTATTTGCTCCCAACGGTTATTAGTCGGGGACTCATCGCCGGGCAATGTACGGGCATAGATTTTCCTCACGGGTTCCCACTATCTCAAAGCTCCGATTTCTGCAATAAAGACGATGTAGAGAGGTGGCGAGTGGCGTTGCGGAGCTGTCCCAACAGCCGTCCTCACCGATCCAAGTTTATCGACAATCTTGTCTTCAAGTTAGATTCTGGCAACGGGGCGTCCTGACCGACCTTGATGAGGCCATCGAGCTCCATCGAGCTGCACTGGAGCTCCATCCCCCCTGGCCATTCTTATCGATTCGCGTCTCTCCAGGGCCTGGCTCTCAATTTTTGTGTCAAGATTCGAACAGCTAGGTCTGTCGCCAGTTTTGGACGAGGTTTTCAGGCTTTATTTACAACTCTCACAAGTATCTCATACAGTTTCTCTTAGTAATGTCGATCCTGCCAAGTCATGGGCTACCTCTGCGGAACAGTTCCACCACGGCTCTGCCTCACTCGCCCATCAAACTGTCCTAAGATTCCTCGCTGCGCATTGCCGCTCTATCGTCCTTCTCACGCCATTTCGATGTGATGAAGCGGAATTTATTATCCTTTGCAAACGGATGTGTTTTCGTGCAATGTTTGCAAATTGCAATGGTTTTTTCACTACTGCTGTAGAACTGGTGGAACTAGGTCGCGGAGTATTCTGGACCCAGTTGGAGCACGTCTGCATACCGCTGGATAAACTTTTCATGTCTGGTGACGCTGGTGCAACCTTGGCAGCAGAGTTCAAGCAACTCAGCCTTCGCCTTCGCAACGCGTTCTCGGGTCTATTGAAGATCAACACATCCGACAGATGACTGTGCAATAGGGTGATGTCATCTCACGCATCCGCACGCTACCTCATTTTCCCGTTTTCTCTTACCTTCGCTGTTGGCGTACCTCCAGCAGACGGTAGAAGATGGTCCAGTCATCATCGTCAACGCAAGCAACTACAGCCGTGATAATTGATGCCTTGATCATCACAAGTGTCTAAGATCCTGTCCACGTTCCACTTGATATCACACGAGCTGCCTCGGAAATGTCCCAGTCCCTCACAAAGGAATTTTGTTCGTCCGATCCTAAACTCGAATTACTTGAGATTGTCAACATCCTACGCAAGCTCTGGAATAATGATGTTTGCCCTGTAGTTTAAGCTCTCGATACATGATGCAATCCGGTTCATGCATCCCACCGCTGAGTTCACACTACTTCCTCTATGATGCAGTGGGACTCTACGAGAAGAAGAACCAAAATTTATCCTATTTATACATCTCCTGTTACACCCCAACCTTGATGACACTCATTCGTACGAGCCAGCAACTTTCTCGAGATGCATCCACGCAACATTTTGTTGCCATCGGACAAGCAAAACCAGACGGAGAGACAGAACTCAATTGTGTCGCTTCTGAGCTAGCCGTTGTCACGATCTCTCAGCGTCTTGCGCCCATCGTATCCTTCACATCGCCTGAGGCACGAATTTATGACAGAGGTGACAGATCTTGAATGTGAGATTCGACTTACAGGATATCATAATATTGGAAGGACATAAATTTGTGCATTATGTTTCTTTCTTCAAAGCTTTATGGCAAAAGAATTTGAATCAGTTTGTGAATGTATCGTAGCTTGGGCACCAAATTGTCATGCGGATTCGAAGATCACCGGGCTAACTTGAAGGCCGGTCAAGGTAACTTGCGCGCGCCGAAACATTCGCTGAGCTGCGAGCACTCTAAGTCCCATCGTCCCTTGCAGCATTCATATCCCTCCCCGCCACCACAGTCGCGAGTACTGATCAATTCCTACTCATGAGCACAGACTCGGTCAGCTGCCCATCCCAAAATAATGCTATGTCAATGCACCGAAGATCTCGCACGGGACAAACCGAAAAAAAATAATCAGCCGATCCAAGCGCAAGGTCTCGATTGCCCCGTCAACAACGCGCAAGTCTTTTCACAAGTTACACACGGCGGTGGTTATAGTAGTCTCAGCTGATCAGTGGCTCACGATGGAATCGGTCCTTCGGACTCGAATTATCATGATAACCGCACAAAACCGAAGAAAAGGCTGGGCGTTGTCGATAGCGTTCAGCCCTCAAAGTTGTCAGACTCTCCGCCGTTGCGAGCGAGCTCAACCAGGTCTACGGCCCCACCATCCATCCCAATATACTGTGACGATGTTTCAATACTGGTACGAGAGTCTGCTGTGCTCGCGATTAGAACGGGTTTTCCCCGAGCGGGACCCCTTCCCAAACCCGACAAACAATGCTGCATGCTAGAGTTGATGTACTTTAGAGTCTAGACTCTGGAGGCGCCGACAAGGATCTTAGTTTCTAGCACTCTGCGTTTCACTTGTTACGTACGATCATAGCCTTGATGCAACCTGTGCCACACATGCGGTGGATACTGCCCTACGCCTCCAGAAGGATCCAGTAAGGTGCTTAGTGAGGGGCGCTGTCACAGTGTGGCTACATGTTTAAACTCCGCCGCCTCCCATTATATAATGACTCGTTATCTAGGCGTTTCCTGACAATCGCTCTCACAAACTACTCCTCCAAACTCCTGTATACTCCATAGTCCATCTCCTTTGCGTGAGTTTTTGACCGTTTTAATCTTCTGTACATACGAGACTGACATTGAGCCACAGAATGCAGATTTTTGTGAAGACGCTCACTGGCAAGACCATCACTCTTGAGGTCGAGTCCTCTGATACCATTGATAACGTCAAGGCCAAGATCCAAGACAAAGAGGGGTATGTATACATCCTGGTCAACGCCACTTACAGCTGATGGTTGTGTCTGCAGTATTCCACCTGACCAGCAGCGTCTCATTTTTGCTGGCAAGCAGCTTGAAGACGGCCGCACCCTCTCCGACTACAACATCCAGAAGGAGTCCACCCTTCATCTCGTTCTTCGTCTACGTGGCGGTATGCAGATCTTCGTCAAGACCCTCACGGGCAAGACGATCACGTTGGAGGTGGAGTCTTCTGACACCATCGACAACGTGAAGGCGAAGATCCAGGACAAGGAGGGCATCCCCCCTGACCAACAACGCCTCATCTTCGCCGGCAAGCAGCTTGAAGACGGCCGCACCCTCTCCGACTACAATATCCAGAAGGAGTCCACCCTTCATCTCGTCCTCCGTCTTCGTGGCGGTATGCAGATCTTCGTCAAGACCCTCACGGGCAAGACGATCACGTTGGAGGTGGAGTCCTCCGACACCATTGACAACGTCAAGGCGAAGATTCAAGACAAGGAGGGTATCCCTCCCGATCAACAGCGCCTCATTTTCGCCGGCAAGCAGCTCGAAGACGGCCGTACCCTTTCAGACTACAACATTCAGAAGGAGTCTACCCTCCATCTCGTTCTTCGTCTTCGTGGCGGTATGCAGATCTTTGTCAAGACCCTCACGGGTAAGACGATCACATTAGAGGTGGAGTCATCAGACACCATCGACAATGTCAAGGCGAAGATTCAGGACAAGGAGGGTATCCCACCGGACCAGCAGCGTCTGATCTTTGCTGGCAAGCAGCTGGAAGACGGTCGCACTTTGTCGGATTACAACATCCAGAAGGAGAGTACACTTCACCTTGTGCTACGTCTTCGTGGTGGGCTTTAGTATCGAGTGTTCTCGCATACCTATCGTTTATTTGACATCACCGTAGTATCCTGCTGTAGTACCATCCCATCATTATTGCATCGTACTGTGAACTTTATTCTTCAATCCAAATGAACTTTCTCCAAGGTACATTACGACTGAGCCAAGTCAAACTCTACATGAACCAGGTAGGTTGTATCGGAGCTTCAGAGAATCGATTGAATCTCAAATCGCACTGAATGTCATCAAACTATTGGAGAGATCATGAACCTAAGTACTGTTGTCAGCTCTGCCCTCTCTGTCCTTCCCTCTGTCCTTTCCCCGCTCCCTACCCTCGTCCTTCTCCTTCTTCGCCTTTCCACTCTTGTCCTTGGCCGCTCTAAAGCACATAAATTCAATCCCAGTCGCACGCCGACTCTCCGCCAACGTCCTCTTCACACTGTCCAGATTCCCCTGCAAATTCTCATCTCCAGGCCGTCGTGCATACGCCTGCGAGATCTTGTTATACAACTCTGAGAGCGTCTTCGCGGCTGACGGAGACACGTAGCGAGCAAGCGTTTGGTGCATGAACTCGATCTCTAGTGTAGCCTGTAGATATTGTCTTATCGATAATGTAATTTGTACGGAAGGAGGATGTGGCTTACGCGAAGCATGCCGCCCATGCCGAACCGCTTGACTTGTTTGAATGAGAGCAATGCATCTTGAGCGACGTTCTCTACAAGCGCGTACATCCCACGTTCGAGTATATTCTCTGCGACACGGCTGATTTGCGCGTGAATCTCAACAAGGCCCATCAAGGCCTTGTACATATATGGTCGTATTTCTTGCAGTGAATGTCAGAGTAGGTAGCAACAAGTGAAGTGGACAAGCTCACCCGTAGGTTGTGGCGTCTCGTACCAATCCATGTCTTTGTCGAGAATGCCCTCTTGCAATATGACTGCGACGGCGGCAGCCTTGGGTTTGACATATCCATCAAAAAGCGTCTTGTCGAGCGCAGTCACTGCTTTCATTAATGTCTACGTCATAATGTGAGCATGAAAGGTAACGCAAGTAGGGGAATTAGAATGAACACCTTTCTATCATCCTCGACTGATATGCTGAGCGCATTCTCCAGTTGAGCTAACATACTGGGTATCAATGATCCTGATAAATGTGAGAAATTAGATATCACGAGGAGCAGCCTCGTATTCTTAACACATGACTGTATCAGGGGCCAGAATTACGGAGCACATAAAACTACGCACCGAGTCGCGCAGATCAATCAGCTCCTGCTTCCCTTCTCCCTCGGGTATTCCCGCTGCCACGATGGTGCCCACACCTGGTGGCGCTTCCTCCGTGACGAGCACAAGAAACCCATCTAGAACCACATATATTGCGTCCAAAAATGCCTTCGTGATCTTCGATACGAATGCTGGTGGCACGATATTCTGTTGCGTTACCCGCAACACGCCCGATCCACTGTCTGTCGAGATACCACCCGCGATTTTGAATGCTGACGTTGCAAGGTGGCGCATGAACGATTCGAGATTAGAAAGGTAGAGCGTTGTGAAAGGAGCGGAAAAATCGGGAGTGAATGATTCGAGCGCATACATGTAGTTTGCGTCTGGGATAGTTGGTCAATAGATGCACGAGGGATAGTAGAGCGTTGTTAGTAACGCATACCTCGCAACCAAGATCTGACTAGGATATCTTCAAAACGCCACCGCACGCTCTCCACTAGCCCCTTCACCAGACCGCCTTCTCCGAGTTCCAATGCGCCAATCTCTGTGACGCAATCCTGTACTTCACTAAGGATCTTGGTCAGCCAGTGAGCCGTCGTTAGCGAATTTGAATGAGACGGAAGATGCTCGGGGGAGTTGGGGGTAGGGGAGTTTGATAGGATATCAGAAAGAATAAAAAATTCCGAGAGGAAGTTGATATAGAGCTTGATGATATCTAGTGCCATTTGCCTGCATTGGGAGGCACTGCGCCTCGATGACGATGGCTGGAGGAAAGAGTAAACGTCAGAAAAGTGATATGACCGCTCAAATGACACGAACTCGTTTGAACTTCCCCTCCAAGAAGCTCCTTGCGATTTTCCAGAAGTTGGGCAACGAAGAGACCATAACCTCGGAAACGTTTTTTACCATGTCCCAGATAACCTGCCACACTTCATGACCACCTGCTTGCGCTAAGTACGACAGGAATGAAAATGAATAATAAATTGATAGAAAGGATACGATAGCACACCAATTACAGCTTCAGGAGCTTTGCTCTCCAGCGCTACGATACATGCTTGGAGTTGCGCACCAAGGATCTGTCTGAGCGCATTCGGAGTCGACAGTTCAGGTGCCGTGCGAGACTTTGTGGCTATGATGTGTGTCAGTATGAAAAGTACCCAACAGCACGAGAGTAACGCGCCATCGATGTTTGAAACACCAGTCCTGTATGCAGTACTCATCCGGTCCATGATGCGCTTATGCTGACTATCAAAGTAAGTCCATATCGGGTCTTCAGGCACATTCAGTTCCAGGAGAATCCTGGACAGTCTGGTTAAGAGCGAGACACAACAATGACAAGTAAACGTACTCAATCCCTCTCTCCATTTCCTCAACGCTCCTTCCTTGTTCTTGCAACCGTGCCAAAAGTAGCGCCTTCATCTCTCCCATCACCTTTTCAACGTTCGCCCATACCTTGTCTAATATTCTCTTCTGTTGTGCCGTAGAGCCTGCGTTGGCACCTGCTTCGACGGGAAGGAGCTGCCCAGGGCGAGAATCGAGGAGAAACTTTCCCTTGTTGTACTGACGCAATGCGGCTTCATACCTTCCGGCCTCGATGGATTCCACGAGAAATCCTGGGAGACTGAAAAAGAACTTGGAGCGCTCAAAAACGCCGAGTGTAGTGCGCAACTTTTGTGTTTTCGTGCCGTTCTCGAGGATAGGAAGGAAGACTTGATTGGCCTTCACAGCTGAGCCTATGTCGGAGCGTATCAAAAATTGAACTGAAAGGGATGAACTGGAACCAACGTTTTAAGTAGTCTACAAGCGGTTTAGTAGCAAATTCCGCCTTGTCGCTCAGTAATCCTTCACGCATCTCCGCATATAACGCTATGAACATGTACCAGTTATTTTGCAGCACCCGCAGACAAATGACACATAACGCACCATCAGTAGAAGCCTTGACGGCAACGAACCGATCAAAGTTATCCTCTACAAGGACACGGACAGCTTCTGAACGGGCATCAATGGATGATTGGAGGTGGTTAATGCCTGCTGCAAGATCTTGGTATGTTGCGTTTGGGTGTACAGCAGATAGAAAGGCTTTAGGATCAAATGATTTAGAAGAGATCAGCACAGACATCTCTGGAAGCGCATGAACGACCGAAATCCTAGCTGAAGTCAGACACAATCACGCACTCGATTCCGCATCCAAACTCGTCAGACTGCGAATGTTGTTAGCACAGAATTGGGGGCTTAAACTACGACACATACTCAATGACGCCGCCAAGACCCAAGGGGTCGCCGTCTCCATCGTTGGATTGTGAGGTGAGGAGGTCAGAAAGAGGGTCTTCGAGGTCATGATCTATATCTTCCCATTTACTATACAATGGTTATTCGTACATTCAGGCAGTGGATTTGCCACGTACGTCGGGTTCTGGGATGATAACTTATAGGCCTGGAGGATGGAGGCTTCGTCGGCCGTGAAGTTAATCTTACCCATCAGAACGAGTCGGAATGGAGAAGATGTCTTTATTTCGGCAGCTCCACCGGAATGGTACACAAGCGGTACTAATACCGAAGACCAGCTAGTAGTACTTGCTCTGTTACACTAGGTGGGTGGGCGGTAAGTTACAGACCACTTATGATCACTGCTTACCGTGACAGTCCTTGTGTTGCACGTGACTCAGAATAACACTGCAGCTTATGTGAGCGTGGATGGCCAAATAGGAAATTTCATTTACACTTGTCCGGGCACTTGATTCTTGAAGTACAGCAACTTTTACTTTTTCCAAACCCTCCAAGACCACAGTACTGAGCCCCACTGGTTGAAGTGAGTCTACTCATGGCCTTCCTGTCACTCAAAAAGTCTTTATTGCGGAAACTGGTCACGTTCGTGAAACACCTCAAACTCTTGAAGTTATCGGTGATCCTTCTGTGCCGCATTCACCGACATGTCATCACATTCCTCCGTCGACTACTGCACGGGATTTCGTACAACCATGATAGCCATTTACAAAGACAAAGACCCAACGTTGATAGAATTATGGGAGCTACTCAGCCTGCTGTTGGGGGCACACAAGATCAGATCTCAGTGACAACACTTGCTGTACGCCCTCCCGAGAGGGAGGATGCACCCTTTCAACATTGTGTTGGGAGTCCTTTGGCATTTCCATTACCTCAGGTGCCAATGGATTATCTACCATATTCTGCTCAGACATCTTCGGCAGCACCTAACGTCCATCAACCAGGAGCAATTATTCTTCGCCCAATCGTTGCATCGCAAATCGGTAGGTATGAAAGGAATATCACTCAGTATGCCCTTTTAGTACTCGCGTTTCTTGAATGTATTTATAACACTAACGGTAGAAGTAAAGATTTCCGTGTGTTCGAAGTTAGCCCAGGGCCGAACAATTTTACAGAGTGAGGAAAACTGTGGTTGAATAATGAAATTCATCACCATATTTCTGCAGATCATCAATGAAAGTTGCCAATTGGTTACAGCTCACTCACCCTGAGGGCGCTCGCTTCTTCTTTAACTCGCATCAGGTGCGCAAGAATCATTAAATGGTTCAGACCACTCATCATGTGATACCACAGAGAGTCTTCACTGATCAAAATATTTTGGAGAATGACCTTGCACTTGATATTCTGGCTGCAGCCGAGCAAGCCAATCGAATGGCAGCAGAGAGTGGCAATGTTTGCGCGACAATGGAGCTTGCTATCGAAAAGCTCTCCGAAGGCGTCTTTGGATACTATTTTGTAGATCATGAAGCACGGATTATCTTCTGGCCAGAGATCGTCAAATCCAGAGAACTTATGATCCATGTACGAGGTGTCTCGGACAAGAATCACATCAGTGAGCGTGTAATTAACTCATCGAGATAATTTAGGGATTTGATATATTTAAACCCTAGGATATGCATTAGAGGCGCAATACTGGTGCGTCCAGCAACGTATGGTGAGTAATTACCTGCCCTTTATGAAAAAATAGTGATCAAACTTATCCAAGCTGGTTTTGATTGTATTACTCTTAACTCATCTGCGCTTATATGCTGCAGGAAACATTGCACTCTGTTCCCAAACATGCGTGCCCTCCCTAGACAGGCAGTGAATTGTTTGCGAGATATCATTGCTTATGCTCATGCCGGTATGGTGCTCTGTACAACCTTTTGGCTACATAATGAGTTTTCTGGCAGAATCAATCACATCTCAAACATCCCTTTCTCCCTTCGACTTGGATGAGCTATCAAACATACTCAGTGTTGTTGATCAAGTGAAAGGTCAGCCTATCAGTAATATTATCTTCGGGATCCGTCTTAATCAGAAGCAGATAACATCGAAAAAGTCAACGAACACTCTGTCTGTATCGTTGGTATGAGATTCAAATCTAGTCTTCATCGAATGTTCATATATTTGTCTCAAACCACAGCTCGATACTTGGATATGTTCTGTGGGTGACTTATATCTATATTCTTCTCCCAAATAACGCCGCTCCGAACTAGTTCGGGCCAAATTTGTCAATTTCTGTGGGCAGCTTGGTGCCCGTCTTGATGCTGATCGATCGTTATATGATAGTAACAGCAAGAAGCCCCACCCCATCTTCATTCGTATTTTGAACGTTGTTCTGTTCAACTCTCCAGCGATTCACAGCGAATCCCTTCACAATATTTGGGTGGACAATACCGTGGTCAAACCTAGGTGGAAGAAGTTCATCAGCCAATTAAATAGCGAGTGGAACAGTTTCACTGTGTTTGTAAGTACGTCGTTGGTCTTTGAATTTACAGACCTGCTCATTATGGCAGTCAACTGTGATGCTTGCTGTGGATGTCAGTTTCCTCACAGTTCCTGGAGTAGATAATCCCTCCATTCAGTCAAAACCAGCTGTGACGATTGTCATTTACCTGTCCACACTTTGTGCAATGGGCTCGCTCGTGATCTCTCTTATCCTAGCGGGTCAGGTCAGCGACAATAGACGAAGCTCGGCTGACAGTGTGGTGCGTCGCTAGCTGTAGTCCAAATGCCCCATCTCATGGCTCACACCGACATAGGCAAAATTCATTTCCTCGATGTCCAAATCACTCCTTGGCATCGAGAGTCTCGCCTTGATGCTCAGCCTGCCATTTGCTCTCCTTATCTGGGGGTAAGTTGTTCCAAAGTTTCGATATGCGCACTATTGACGAGGAATGTTGCAGAATGATTTTCTTTGCAATCGGACTCTCGATACTGATCTTCTATACTACCGATATCATTGCATTGACCGTTGTTATTCCTATATGGGCGATTGTTCTTCTCCTCTCGACATGGCCAGTCTTAGCAGCTAATAATTTACACGTCTCGGATGTTGTTAGGCGAGCCATCAAGTACTGGAAAGATATCATGCAAAACATGGTCATTATACGAAGGCAATGATCAAGATTCCTTTATTCGATCTGTGGATGGGACTCTTGACTTTCACACGTAACTCACTTGGTATTCACTTGTACTACTAGGTAGTCCTTGTACTCACACCGATCTCTCATCATGTCATAGTTACAGCTTAAGTATACGTAGTCGGTTCTCGACCACTAGTATCCCGCCCGGATGTAGCCGACGATGATTGGCGCCAGTGCGCTATGTAATCATGTATCTCAACGGCATGCACAACCAGCTCTGTGCGCTTAGTGCCTACTATTATACCTTCCGGACTATCGCTCTTCAACACTCTACCTTCTCTCGCCCGTCAGCAGACAAAGATATATTAGCTTTTGCATTCGGTTACCTCCGTCGTCATGCGGGAAGGATACGTTCACATATTCATCTCCTGGTTGAGGGTCATTATCAAAAAAACTGCATTTCGATCGTACAGGAGTCTCCTCTCTATTCTCCTGCGACTGATCCGACACTGTCAATCTGTCGTGAATGGAAAGGAAGGGCCCGGTTTGGCATTGAGCTCTCAGCCAGTGGCCAACCAACCCGGCGAGCCGACGACGCCTTCTGTGAGCCTTGCAGTGCCCTTACTTGAGGCGCCTCTGCAAACCCAAGAATTCCAACCTGGAATGAACCTTCATATGCCAATTCCAGAGCCTTACGAAGTGACAAATACTAATGTCACAGCTCATGATACACAATCTCCCGGAAGCTCTGCTGTGCCGTTTCCACCAATCCCTATGCCTGAGCCCAGTATCCCCGTGACTGTCGCCATGTCACCGCCTCCTACGACGCCAGGACAGATCGTTGATATCTTTCTAACTCCCATTGTACCTGAACCACAGGTTAGACGATATGAAAGGCATATTCCCATGTACGCAAATTATACTATGTCGAGTGAGTTTCTGTTTTAATCCATACTCACAGAAATAGCGAGTACAAGCCATTTGAGGTTAAGAAAGGCCCTTTGGACTGTTCAGAGTAAGCATGCCGGTGAGAGAGCCCGTGATGAGATTAAAATGTCCCCGCAGGGAGCTTGCTGCAGTAGAAGGATGGGAGCCGCTCACGCACCCGGAAGGGGCATTATTCTTCTATCAGCCATATAAAGTGTGTCCACCACCTGCTCTCAGTACACGACTTTACTTTACTCAAGTCACACACCAGAGAGTTTTCACTGATGCCAATGTTCGAGATTTTGACACTGCTGTCAAAATAAACAAAGCTATTGATACGGCGCACGAAGGCGTGCGGAAGGCAGACATCCGCTTGGATTCGTCCGTCGAGCTCGCATTGGAACTCATGGTGGAGGGGGACAAAGAATTTTTGGGCTACTACTTTGCCGACCACAAAAGACGTGTCATTTTCTGGTTCGAAGACTACAACTCCTTTGACCTTGTGAGTAATGTTCGAGGTGTAGAGCGCAAAAGCCACATCAGTAAGTTCTTTCCACGGGAGGCTTTCGTTTCGAGCTCCTGTAATTGTGTCGTTCCCAGAGTATGCATTAGATTCACAGTATTGGTTCGTATGACCTTCGGATGTACGCATGTTCCGTCACTCGACCAAAGTAAATGCGCTCACCCTTTGTTACAGCGATATTTTTTACTTCCCAGGATTTACATACCGTGACGTTGGCAGGAGACATGTTGAGCTATTTCCAAACAAACGCATCCTTCCAGAAGACATTGTCATAACGCTCAAAGAAATTGTCATGCATGCTCATGCAGGTGAGTAAAGATCGATAAGCGTTTTACATCGTATACAATTGACATTTTAATAGAAAACATCACTTCTGAAACGTGCCTAGCACCTTTTGCCCCAAGTGAGGTTGCAAGTATGCTTGGCCTTGTGGATCATCTCAAGGGTGAATCATTCCCTGATGCAGGAGAGTTTTTGTTGATCGTCTTTTCAGACAGTACTAACAAGGAGCGTGAACACTCCGTATGGATTGCTGGTAAGTCTGATCATGGGATGTCAGTTGAATACTCCTGATATGTTTGCTGATTTCAGCTCGATTGATGAGGCTTTTCTGTGAGTTTCGGCCAGTAGTTCCGCGATCTCCATCTCCTGATTACTTTACTAGGCAACGCGAAGTTTGTGAATTTCTGTGGACAACCAGGTGCCCGACTTGACGTAGATCAGTCATTATATGGAGAACATGACACTCGCTCGAAAAAAATAATTCTTCGTATCATGAATGTTATTCTGTTTGGATCCCCAGTTGCTCAAAGCAAGGCAATTCACAGGATATGGGTCGATGAAACCATCGTTCAACCACGATGGAAGGGTTTTATTGATAGGCTCATCACCGAATGGAATGGATATACAATATTTGTGAGTTGTGCTTTTGTTCCAAATTGTCATGCAATAAATGACCGTCTCAGTCTACTGTGATGCTCGCTGTCAATATTAGTTTTCTCGCGGTCCCAACTATCACGCCTCAAACGACCGCGATCGTTTTAACATATCTGTCTTCCCTCTGCGCCATGGGCTCTTTAGTGGTCTCACTGATCCTGGCTGGACAAGTTAACGACAGCCGGCGAGGCTCCGCTGAAGACGGGGTAGGTTTTTTTGTTTGATCGCATTACCTACATTAATTATGTCCACAGGCCTCTTTCATGGTAAGAATATCGGAGTCTATGTTCGGCCTCGAAAGCCTTGCCCTGATGCTCAGCCTGCCGTTTGCACTTCTGATTTGGGGGTCAGTTTCTGGGTTATATTTCACGGACTAGTGGCTCATCCTTTTACAGAATGACGTTCTTTGCTGGAGCATTGTCCACCCTAATCTTTCGCACTTCTGGTGTTGTCGCCATTTCCATCGCATCTCCAGTTTGGGTCGCCGTATTCGTCCTGGCGATGTGGCCTGTACTTGCCGCCAATAATATTCACATTTCTCAGTTGAGGTTCTGGATCATAGAACATGTTCTACCTCAGGCTGCGGGACCCATCATCATCTCTCATCACTAATCTGTGTTGTCTGATTGCAGGCACTTTCTATGGCGCGACACGCACATGGTTAGTACATGATGTTTCACAAGTTGATTTATATGATACACGTTTTCTCCTGAATAGCCCTACACAGAACTTACCAGCTCTAGATCTCGAATTGACATTCCTAGCACAAGGCTTGTCTAGATCTCTTTTCTGCAAAAATGTACGACGATAGCCTTCCCCCTTTTTTAAGGACTAGTATGTCCAGTTCTGTTATGATAACTGTATTAGGCGTTGAGACGACCAATCAAGTGGTGGTGTAATTTTGTATACTAGTCCCATTTCCTTAGCGCGAGTACGTTACAGTACATCCTTAGGATAGTAGCACTTGACACACTGCTGGCATGCACTCACTTTTAGCTCCGCTTGAGTTCCACAATCAGGATGGATAGTGACAACGCGTCCTCTATATACGGTATCGCAGGAATTAGTGTCCGTAATTGACCCCAGCATTATGTGAGGAGCGGGTTATCAATATTAATGTCAGTCTCAATTCAAAGACAATCTTGACGCTCAGAGCGATTCCGGCGCCAATCCAAGACGTGTGTCATGCTGTTCGTTGGATCGTACACTCATCCTCCTACACCTTTTTATCGTTCTTCTTACTTACTAGTTTGAAACAAAGTCATCTAGTTTTAGTGCACGGCTCTATTCGCTTCCATCATGTTCATCTCAGTGTGGCTGAGGCACATTGTTAAGGCAACCGCATTTCGATCGTACAGTCTCCTCTCCGTACTCCTGCGACTGATCCGACACTGTCAATCCATCCTGAATGGGAAGGAGGAAGACTTTCGTGAACGGCCTGGCGGTTTAGCATTGAGCTCTCAGCCAGGGACCAACTTGAACCAACCCGGCTCCGAGCCGGCGCCTCCTGTGAGCCTTGCAGTGCCGTTGCTCGAGGCACCTCTACAGAGTCTACACAGCCAAGGGTCCCAACCTCAAATGGACTCTCAGCATCTTCAGATGATTCCCGGGCTTCATGGAGGGTGGAATGATGCAGCTTTTAACGCAGACTTTCCTTCGAACTCTTCTGCTCCATTGATGTCAAACTCTGTACTCGAACTCAGCATCCCCAAAAATAATATCCAAATCACTATGCCATCGCCTCTTGCGGCGCAAGGCCAAACCTTTGATATCACTCTAATTCCCATTATACCCCGCCAGATCAATCGATACCGGAGGAATGTGCGAGTGTGCGCAAATTGTATTTTGAGCGAGTTTTGTTTCTAATCCATACTCGCAGTAAAACTGAATTCAAGGCGTTCTTGGTTCAAAAAGGTCCTCTGGACTGTTCAGAGTAAGCATGATGGTAAGAAAGTCAGGGAGCTTTATCCAATAGCGGGATGGGAGCCACTCACGCAACCAGAAGGGGCTTTGATCTTCTATCACCCATATAAAGTGCGTCTACTGCCTGCTCCTATGTGGCCTTACTCAAATCGCACACTAGAGAGTATTCACTGATGCCAATGCTCGAGATCCTGAGACTGCTGCCAAATTAGCCACAGCTGTTGAAAAGGCGTACAAAGGAGCGTGCAATGCAGACATCTTTCTGCATCCATCCGTCGAGCTCGCGTTGGAGTTCATGATGCAGGCTGGCAAAGAAATATGGGGCTATTACTTTGTTGACCACAAACGACGTGTCATTTTCTGGTTCGAAGACTACAAATCATATCCCCTCATGGACGGCGTTCGAGGTGTAGAGCGGAAGAGCCACATCAGTAAGTTCTTTCGTGGAATACTTCCATTTCAAGCTTCTGTACTCACGTCGTTCCTAGAGTATGCACTGGAAACACAGTATTGGTTCGTATGACCTCTAGAAGTACGCATATCACCTCATTTGATCAATGTCAATGACCTCACTTTGCAACAGCCCTTCTTGCCTCATAATTTGGATATCATGATATTTACAGGACACACATTGAACTATTCCCAAACAAACGTTCTCTTCCGGAAGATGTTGCCATGGAACTCAAAGAACTTGTCATGTATACTCAGGCAGGTGAGTACATGTTAATAAGCGTTTCATGCCCTACAAGATTGACCTGTAATAGACGGTATCACTTCTGCAACATCCCTAACACGCTTTACTTCGGATAAGATTGCAAGTATGCTCAGCCTTATAGATCTTCTTAAGGGTGAATCATTCGCCGATGAGGGGGGTCGCTACTGATCGTCTTTTTAGACAGTACTAACAAGGAGTGTGAGCACTCTGTATGGATCGCCGGTAAGTCCAATCATGGACGGTCGGTTGATTGCTTCTGATATGTTTACTGATGTCAGCTCGATTCATGAAAGATCTCTGTGATTCGGCTAGTAGTCTGCTATCTACATTTGCTGATTACTTTGCTAGGCAGCACAAAGTTCATGAATTTCTGTGGACAGCCAAGCGCCAGACTTGACGTAGACCAATCGTTATACGGAGAATCTGACGCCTCCAAAAACATGCTTTTTCGTGCGATAAATGTTATTTTATTTGGATCCCCTGATGCACAGAGCAGGGCCTTCCACAAGATATTAGTCGATCAAAACATCGTTGATGTGCGGTGGAAGCAGTACATAGACAAGCTGAATAGCGACTGGAATGGATATACGATATTCGTGAGTTGTACTTTTGCTTCATATTGTTATCATAGTTAATGACTATCTCAGTCTACTGTGATGCTTGCTGTTGATATCAGCTTTCTCGCAGTCCCATCTATCGAGACTCAAACGCCTGCGACCCTCCTATCTTACATGTCTACTCTCTGCGTCATGGGCTCGTTAATAGTTACACTATTATTGGTTGGACATGTTAATAAGAGTCTACGAGGCTCCCTTACGGATGTGGTGTGTTCATCTCTCCTTGTTGATATCATCCGATAATCTTTACGCCCTCAGGTTTCTTTCTTAATAGGAATGACGGGTTCTGTGCTTGGCTTGGAAAGCTTTCCCTTTATGCTCAGTCTACCGTTCGGCCTTCTGATATGGGGGTAGGTTTCCTGTCACATTCTACATCAGCGGCTCATTGTTCGACAGAATAGTATTCTTTGCTGCAGCATTGTCTGTTGTGATTTTCCGCACTTCTGACATTGCCATCATCTCGATCGCATATCCGACATGGGTCGCCATAGTCATTCTAGTCATGTGGTCTGTACTGGCTGCAAATCGTATTCACGTTGGGTCCCTCCTGCGGCGCTGGCTTCGCATCCGGTACAGGAACACGAGCCAATTCATTGCTTACCTGTGGAACAGGATCATAGAACAAGTACCAGTGACTACCCCCTCTCATGTCTAATTTGTATGGCCTGTCATCGCACAGGAGTCTCTGTAGCGCGTGCAGCTTTATAGCATTTTGGTCGATTTATGCCATACCTTTTCCTCTCGAACATCTATACACAGGATGTAATGTAAATATCAGCTCCGGGTTTATTGCTCCGTCTCTTCTGCCGGTCTCGTGGCAGTATTTAAGAAGCACGACTGAAGCGGTGTAAAGCTAAAATCACGAGGCTCAGCGCTCAGCACTCATCTCGGGTCACCGGAGGTACATATCCGGGGACTACCGCCTTATGTAGAAAGTGTTTCTGAACTATGGATAACAGCGTTTACCTTGCCGCAGAGGACCGGGTGATCTGCACTTGCAGATCGCCCGAGTCTTGACATGGACATACCATGCCATCGATTCCTTGTCATTGCTCACGTGGAACCCATGCATGATTTTCGGAGAGTATGTTAACGTCGATTTTGCCAATCGAGACTGGCGTAGGTGACTGCAGGTCGGCAGTACCTTAGTAGAATGTCATCGATCCAACCATTAAGAAATCAAATGAATCACATACTGACGTATACTCATGACATAGTAGATCGGCAGTGACGTTTACCATGACGGTGGTGGAGTTTGGGTGGGGTAGCATCACGAGCAGTGTGCGAGCCATATGTACTTAGGAGTAAAGTGAATTCATGCAACGGGCCTTGTCAAATTCGTGTGAGTCAAACGTTACCGAATTTCATGAAAGGTGACACTTTTTCATTGAGAGGAAGACTGTCACGTAGTCATACATATTGATGCAGGGCACATGACGACGTTGGGAACGAGACTCGGTCATTGGCAATCACAGGATATGAATTGGCAGCTGGCTGGCTGGTTGGGGATACATTCCCAGCAGGTCCAATGCTGTGCGATTCTGAGGACCCTGGGAACCGTAGCTCAGTCTTCAGAATCATAGGCTATCTGGCATGATCCGGATGAGACCGACCGAATCGAAAGGTGGTCCAGAAGGACCCAGGTGAAACATGATCACTCGTTACTTAACGTTAGACAATCTATAATCAGGACAATTAATTGCGCTAGCCTCGCTGAGTCGTGTAGAAACATTAAAATACATACCTGGATATAAATGTGCTGTGGCACGTCTGATTGGGCAGGTTGATACCAGTAGCTCACTGGTTCATAGCGGAATGGTACGATTTAATTTGGTTACGTAGTCTCGTTATCGATCAAAAGGGCTGTAACTTTTGAAGAAGCGTCATTCGTTCGCTTCGGTTAGCTACCGAACATTAGACGAGTCCGATGAAGGCCCAGGGACGGGAGATTAGCAAGGGGATTACAAAGGATGACGTTGTCATTATGGTGTCTAGCCGCGGACTGGAATGGATTCTGGAGAGTCTGGCCAGAAATCGACAAGACATGGCTTGGTCACTACCTAAAAAAGAGGACCACGACAGGCAAGTGGTGATCCGCTCTGAGTCTGAAGACGCACGAGACCATGAGAGCGGAAAAAAGCAACGTACACGGAAGCATTGCGTTCATGCAGAGAAAACTGCCAGGGACAGTGAGTCTTGCGCCCTGGCGACTCGGAAGAACGAAAGATCTGCCTAAGCAAGCATATATATATATAATTCTAAAGATGCCTTCAAGTTGAGCGGATGTAACGCGGAAGGATACTCAACGGACGTTGTTATGAAGCTCCTATGAAGGGCTGTTATGATTTGTCGGAGTGATAATGTAAATTCCGCAAGAACAATGCAGGAACCTGAAAATCTGTTGGTTGATATCAAGATAAGTTGTTCGGTTGGGAAGATGCGGAAGAGAACTCTGGTGATATGGGCGCGTGCGTATGTCACGGAATGGCTATACACGTTCAGTCTTATCCAATATTTAAAACACGTACGATGTCTTATCAACTCAAAGACACATCCAATTCAGATTGTGTAGCTAGGTTCGAGTACGTATTGTGCACCTACATTCTGAAATGCATGGCTTGAGACAGCAGCAGCATCATTTGTTGCCGCAAATGGGTGCTTGAGCGTGCATCATGCATCGGTTTGGATACAAAAGCATCCCTTCCGAATCTTCAAATCACCGCGTTGAGACAACCAAAATGGAAGAGACCCCGAGGGATGAGGGATGACGCTGGCTCTGACTTTGTATTAATTGGTCATTGGTCCGGACTCTAACGTTGGCAACGACTATACCGTGGACGTTGGAACTGGCTCTATGGGGAAACTTGAAGACCAGACCTTGGGGGTGATACACTTTGTATATCGTTCACAAGGCCAATACTAGTATGGCGTTATCATCGAGTAGGCTGTTCCTCTATTAGATTTCTTTCATTGGACCCGATTCTGTCGCGAGCTCGGCTAAACCGGAGTGTAGACCAGTGCAGGGACGAAAGAGAACCGAACCGACTTGGGTGGTGACTGGGGTCTTTGTATGCCATAATTAGCCGATTACATGCACTGTAAATAAAAAGTGAGAAATGACCGTCGTACCATTCCCTGTCCCAGTCCTTTCACAAGGCCTCTCATTCTATTGAGACTGGCTAAACGAAGCGCTGCCATCACACTAGGCAGTCCATTCCGACACTTGCTCATCGCGATATCTTGCACGAGCGTGTCGTCCTTCACAGTGAGTACAACATGCTCCCGTAACAGTGACACTGCTTGGGCTTGCTTCACTTCGTATCCAATTACTGACCAACTTCTGGTTCTTTTCACTAGCTTCTGACGCGCTAAACATCTGTCCCATCCATCCCACTTTTTTTACTGTCTCTAGGTGAACACAATGCGATCCATTCTTCAGCCTTTGGCTGGACGCACCGTGTTTGCACCAATTGAAACAATAGTCTTCTTCGCCATCGTCGGAACTCTCGCATACTTCCAGGTCCTTTCAGCAATCAAACACTCTTCATTCTTCGCTCCATCCGTCCCTTCAACACTCCGTCCAGCCCATGCATTACTGCGTGATGGCGAGTGGGTTGGCGTCGATGAAGACTGGTACTTGAAACGCGTCAAAACAGCTGACTCGCGTCCATTGGAATTACAACAATTAATATTTTCATTAGATCCAGCTCAGTCTTCAGCTACAGTCAGTTGGTCCAATTTGTTTTTGTCGTCATCATTGTAACACGTTCATTGCCAGGTCACTGCAGACTCCGCACCTGTCGACCTCGTATCCTTATCACAATCTATTGATAATATTACGCACCATATAGTTCACGGCCTCTCTACCCCATTAGGCGAGACGTACACGTCGCTTTGCTATTATCCAGTGACCGGTGAATCGTCGTTACCCGCCTCATGTTTCACCACTGCATCCCTCCAGACCTCACGGTCGAAGACGGTCACGCTGTCTTTTGCTGCTGGCGCTAGCGATGCATTTGTAGACGCGCTAAACCATCAACCTGGTTTCACAGCTGATGAGTTTGGAGTCAGATATCAAATAGAGACCCACGTCACGGAGACCATCGGAGAAATGAAAGGTGGTAAATGGATGGCCTATGCTGCACGAGCCCTTATTGTGCGGTTCTGGGAGCTTACCAAGGTCAGCAGTCCGAAGCCTATTATGTCATATTCTCGTCATGCTCACCTGCAATCTAGAAAGCGGATTCACTGGACATCTTGCTCGTTCTCATTGGCTACATACTCATGCACGCATCATTCATTCGCCTGTTCTTCTCAGCTCGCGCGCTTGGTTCCAACTTGAAGCTCAGCCTTGCAATCTTGTCGTCATCCATCCTCGCATTCATGCTCGCTCTTCCTATCTCGCATTACCTCGAGATTCCTTTGGATCCAATCAGCCTCACTGAAGCTCTACCTTTCTTTGTGTGCACGGTTGGTTTCGATAAGCCCCTCCGTCTGGCAGCTGCAGTGTTCAACCATCCTCATCTGTTGTCTCCAGTTAAGGAGGGCAGGTGGCGTGGCCAGATGAAACCTGCTGGCGAAGTAGTTATGGAAGCCATCGAAAACAGCGGTAATGCCATCTTACGTGATTACGCACTTGAAATCGCGGTCCTCTCCATGGGAGCGAAGAGTAAAGTTGGTGGTCTGAAGGAGTTCTGTGCGCTTGCGGCACTGACGCTGACCTTGGATTGTGTGTTATTTGGCACCTTCTATGCCGCGATGTTGGCAATTATGGTCGAGGTTAGTGATCATGCGGTTTCCTTTTTTGGATCAACTGGGTTAGGGTCAACATGGCTCTTTCTCTGATTGTTCTCCAGAACAACGCTCATGGTGCCTGATTGTTTTAGGTTCGGAGGATCAAAGCTGCTCGTGATATGACAAGATCCCGGAGCTCGAACAATCTTAGTGAACGCAAGCCAAGTGCGCTCGTCCGTGCACCTCCTCAAGTCCAGGACGCCAGTCTTAGCCGTCAGCTATCAGAAACCCTATTGGGTGTCAAGGGTTCTATGCTCAGACAGAAGAACAGCCCACCGCCAGAAGTTAAGGAAGAGAATCCTCTCGCACGTCTGAAACTTCTTCTCGTATGTCACTGCCGCACCTGACCTCCTTTCCTGTCACATTGATGTTCAATTGAATAGATTGTATCCTTCCTAACTGTGCACATCCTCAACTTCGCAACCACGCTCACTCCTGCAACCATTTCGAGGTACCAGACTCAGACATTGATTGACTCTGCAAGAACCGAGTATTCGGTGTCACACAGAGTTGACATAACCTCTCCTGCCATTGCCAGTGTCCTCGCCAACCTTGCCGCTATCGACACTACTCTTCAAGTAGAAGTCGAAGGTGAAGCCAACGTGTCTGCACCTACCGATCTCCTTGTCAAGATCGCGCCGCCCCTGTACATCCGCGTCACGCCACCAGGTCCAGTTCGTCCTCGCGCACTATTCAGATCTACCGAGGCGATCGAGAACTTCATGACTGGTTGGACAACACTCGTCGGCGACCCCATTCTATCAAAATGGATCGTCCTTGTGCTCGCTGTCAGCGTGGCACTCAACGGTTACCTTCTTAAGGGCATTGCTGAGGGTGCCATGCGTGGACTGCAGCCAAACAATGTGCGCTTTAGGTCGGTCGTTGCCGAGAAACGTGAAAAGGATGAAGAAGAAGTGGTGATCCCTGGAGTTAGGGCTGTTGGTGGACGCAGACGGTCATCCTTCGTAGTTGGTGATTCGAAGCCGTCCTCGCCGAGTTCTTCAGATTCCGAGAAGCCTATCGTTCGTCCCCTTGCTATCCGCCCTATGCGGGTCCTTGCACCCATTGCAATTCCCGCTACCGCTGGTGTGTCTGCACAGATGCTTGACATGAAGCTCCGCGCACAAGCTGCACCTGCACCAAGAGAGGACCAGCCAATTCAGTTCCCCATTCGGTCTTTGGAACAGTGCATCGAGGTGTTTGAGAATGGACCTCGTCCTGTGTCAGCGGCTCTTGCGACGCTCAATGACGAAGAGGTTGTCATGCTTGCACAGAACGGGAAGATTGCGGCGTATGCTTTGGAGAAGGTGCTTGGTGATCTTGAGCGGGCTGTTACCGTCCGTCGTGCATTGATTTGTAAGTCTGTCTCCATATTTCAGGGATATTGGTGCTCATTTAATACCTAGCTCGTGCAACTGATACCAAATCGCTTGAGTATTCGGATATCCCCATGCACAACTACGATTACTCTCGTGTCGTTGGAGCGTGCTGTGAGAACGTTGTCGGTTACATCCCTATTCCTCTTGGTGTCGCCGGCCCACTCAACATCGATGGCGAGCTCGTCCACATTCCCATGGCTACTGCTGAGGGCACACTTGTTGCGTCTACTTCGCGTGGTTGTAAGGCCCTGAATGCAGGTGGAGGTGTCACAACCGTCCTTACGAACGACGCCATGACGCGAGGACCTGCAATCGACTTCCCTTCTATTATCATGGCTGCAGAAGCTAAGGCATGGATTGACTCGGAAGAAGGCTTTGAGATCATTCGTGAGGCATTCGAGTCGACGTCGCGTTTCGCCAAGCTTCAGCGCCTCAAGACTGCAATGGCTGGCCGTACATTGTTCGTTCGGTTTGCAACACGCACTGGTGACGCCATGGGCATGAACATGATTTCCAAGGGTACGGAGAAGGCGCTTGAGGTCGTGCAGAAGTATTTCCCGGAGATGATCACGCTTGCTCTCTCGGGCAACTACTGCACAGACAAGAAACCTGCTGCCATCAATTGGATTGAGGGACGTGGAAAGAGTGTGGTAGCTGAGGCTGTTATTCCTGGCAAGGTTGTCAAGAGCGTGTTGAAAACCACGGTTGAGGCGCTCTGCAATCTCAACACAAAGAAGAACTTGGTTGGAAGTGCTATGGCGGGCTCGATTGGTGGCTTCAATGCACATGCTGCAAATATCCTCACTGCCATTTTCTTGGCCACTGGTCAGGACCCTGCGCAGAACGTGGAGAGCTCGAATTGTATGACCCTCATGGAGCCGTAAGTCGCCATTGCTATCATCTGACCGTGCTTGATCCTGATGACTGTCGGTAGAACGAACGACGGTGAAGATCTCCTTATGACTATATCGATGCCCTCAATTGAGGTGGGAACTGTCGGTGGAGGTACTGTTCTTGGTCCTCAGGGCTCCGTCCTCGAGATGCTCGGACTCAAGGGCGCACACCCCACTACTCCCGGCCACAATGCGCAACGCCTTGCTTGTATTATTGCTGCTTCCGTCATGGCCGGTGAACTCTCGCTCCTTAGTGCTCTCGCCGCCGGTCACCTCGTCCGTGCGCATCTCGTCCACAACCGTTCCCAAGCCAATACCCCAACGTCGTCACGGCCCGTTACCCCTGGACTCATCGCCAGCGACATCGTTTGGGAGCAGAAGACCGCCGAGAAAAGTCTCGGACCGCGTCCTGATTCTGTCCTCACACATTCATTATCGACGACATCATTACCCCCGTACACAGCAAACCCGGAGACGGAGGCTGAGACGAAGTCATCTCAGTAGTCTACTGACAGACTGTGGCTGCGACCTGACGCTTAGCATTTTTTCCTTTCTTTTAGACTGTCATATTACTCATCTATATACATCAATATCTTTTCCAATTACCTTTGCTCAGCATTTAGACGGAAAATAGCTATAGGATCTTTATCTTTGTATATTTGTAGCTAGTTGGCTTATACTACGTAGCAAGCTTGTTGACCGCCTGTATGTTGTGGGCTCAATGCATACCTCACGATTGACTATTGCGGTCTGCGTCTTAGTAAAAACGAGGAAGTCAAAATGGTTTTGATTATGACTTCACTAATTAAATGACAACAACATAATTCTACGCGACACCATTTACAGACATAAATCTGACTCGCAGATGTGATATATATATTACAATATTCTTCACCACCTTCCCACAGCCTACATAAGGCTGTGTATTATCTTCTTCCTTGTCCTGTTCATGACTTTACCCAGTTTCGAACGTTCCTGCGGGAAACTAAAAGTCCTTGACAACATTTACGTCATTTCAGTTGAGCACGATGATTGAGTTCATGAGAACTAATCACGCCCCGGCATCTGGTAAGGGGGCCTCTACATGTATCCCGGGTACATGTAGCCCGCATTCAACCCATTGCCAGCGTTCGCGAGCCCGGCATAGCCATTCTGGGGATATGTCGGGCCATAGAAGTATCCTACCGAAGGGTGGTATTGGTAGGAATAAGGTGCGGCGGGGGGCTGCCACGGATTGGCGGCCGGCCTCGCGGGCCCACCGTAAAAGGCCCCCAGCATGTTATTGTAGTTGTTTTGCTGAGGGGGCTGGGGCTGAGGCTGAGGCTGGACCTGAAGTTGAAGCTGCGGCAAGAGCTGCGGCTGAGCCTGCGGCTGGAGCTGCGGCTGGGGTTGGGGCTGCGGCTGGGGCATTGTCTGGGATGCAGACAACGGGGTCATGTGTGATGCGGATGTGGCAGCAGTACGACCGCCGCGAGAAAGAGGAAGATGCCCATGTTCTATCTTGCGGTGGCGAGTCAGTGCGGCAGGGTTGTGGGTCTTATAGCCACAACCGTGCGGACATTTGTAACGCTGTTCACCAGTGCTGAAATTTTTGTTGTTAATTAGATGGAATGGTCGTCGGTTATGAAGAAGTACTTACTGCCTGTCGGAATGGATTTCGAAGCTGGCTTTGGACAAAGTCGCAAAGTCACAGCCGGGGAAACGACATATGTGAGCGCTGACAGTGAACGAATGTCAGTGGATCGTATAGCATACAAGATAATCACGGACTTGGGTGAATGTGCGGCCTCATGTTTCTTGAGGTCATTATATTTAGTAAAGGTTTTGTTGCAGTCAGCTTGAACAGAGCAAACATAGTTCTACACGTTCCAAATTTAGTTTTAGTGCATGATGTATGCTCGTGATTGGGTTCACCTTTATGACAGCCATTTTGAAATGACTGATTGTAGGAGGAATATAAGTGAGGGGTATAACTTGATTTTGTCTGAGGTGAATGCTGATTGTCCTTGAAGGTGATGATGATGCTAGGTAGGCATTTGTGCTGATATTTATACGATTCCTGGAGGTGCAAGAGGCATTGTAGACAGACACTTTGAACTGTGGACAGACGCTTGTTGTGGACCGATGTATGATTGTGGATCCCATTAAACGTACATTTGCGGAAGCATCTAGTGGACATGAGCCACTGACAATATTATTGATGCGGCGGAGCGTGAATGCATTGTCCACTATTTTGTTCTGCGCAATATTGATACAAAGGGATTTAGCACAGCAAGTACTGGTAGGTAGACGCTTGCATTGACACGTTGAACCCAATTTAGTGGATCAGAGACTTACCGATAGGCGTCAACTAGCTTTCACCCGCACCACATTCCGGGTTCTGATGGATTGGCATATGTCACAACAATTGTGCTCCATCTTGATCATTGTCATCCCTGCTAGAATCATCTAAGAATCATTGGCACTCTACAGCAGTTGTGGTCCCTACCTTTGTTGACTTCGACACCTCCTGTCGCTTTTGCAGCTGGAAATTCCGTTGTGGAAGCTGATCTCAAGTTCAGCTGCCCATTCCTAGTCATCAGTTGTCCGCAGGTCCAGGCTCGGCGGCGAGACTTTCCAAGCTTGGGTCAACTTCCCAGAAAGAGGTGCTTTCCCGGGGGTCACCAAGTTCTGGCAATGTAGAAACCTCATGCGTCATGATATTGATCATCGATTCGATCATGGGCCGCATCTGTAGGATTCTCCGCTTCGCTCCTAAAATTGACGGTTCTAAGTCCAACTCCGCTCGGTTTTGCATCCAAAGCACAATTTTGGCACCGGCAACCGACGGGACGTGCTCGCTTTGCCGCCGCTTATCGTTCCTAATCTGGTAGTCACTTCTTGCTCGACGCTTGACTAAGTACTGACACTTCTACTACCTGCAGTAGATACTCAACTCGGAATACATTTTCTCTTTGAACTGAAAACTTCATCCATTGGACCACCAATTTTGACACCAAGCTGGCTCAGCGTTTGCGAGTCAATGTTTCGGGCAAGCACTCCCGCCGGAGCCAATTTTACATACGTGCGAAGGCTCAAGTTTCTGTAATACCCGGCGCTTCAACGGTTTAAAATACATATGTGCCTCGAGGTCAGCTGTTTGCTTGTAGCGTGCATGGTGAATTCGTTTCAAGATGACCTCACTGGGACTCCGTCAAAGCGTCAAGTCTGCGTTGCAAATTGCCAGGAGCGCGTCGACGCGTCGTAATACCGGACAATACTGCTCTCTGACGTCTTCCTCTGTCCAGGGACCTACTAAACCCTCCCTGGATCTTCGAACGCTCACAAATTTCTTTAGAGAAGAGATCCTCGGGAAACATGCTCACCGTCCTGCCCTTATTTGTGCGCAAGAACGTCCCCGTGCCCATGGTGGGCCACCATCACGGAACCTCGATGTGACTAACCACCTAGCATGGGATTTTGACGAGTTTGACAAGCACATACGAGCACTGGCGCGAGGCTTGGTTTCGATGGGTGTCAGGAAGGGCGATCGTGTTGCAGTGCTCATGGGGAACAATAGGTATTGTGCTTTGGTTCTAATACGTCATATCCGCTCATCCAGTGGTGTATTCCTATATGAAGCTCTTATGCAACACTTCAGTGGGCGTGCGCGAGCATAGGTGCAATCCTCGTAACGCTGAACCCTGCCTATAGGTTGAATGAACTTGTAAGTTGATTATACGTCACCTGCAACGCTTGAACCATTGTGTTGCAGGTGGAGACACTCAACCTTGTCGGCGTTACCCATCTCTTTACTGTCCCTCGCATCAGAACGTCAAATTATATTCGCATGCTCTCTGATGCCTTTCCTGGGTTGTGCAACTCAAGTCCCGGTAATATCCAAGAGCCCGGCCTTCCTTCGCTGAGGAACCTAGTCGTGGTCAGTAATATCCACGACACTGCCGAGTGGCATCGGGAGACGTGCGATGTGAAGAGTATTACTGATTGGAGAGAGACCTTAATATGGAGGGAAGATACGTGGGAACAGCGTCATATCGAAGAGTCGGTCCAGTCTCAAAGAAGTGACGAAGTTATCAACCTGCAGTTTACAAGGTAGGTTTTCTGATATATCAGCTTAAAATTCTCATAGTGAATAATTATACATAGTGGGACCACCGGTGCTCCCAAGGCTGTCTCGGTAAACAACTGCCTCTACTATGTTTGCGCCGCTCCTGAATACCATCTCAGCTAACTCACACGAACCTACTCAATAATGGCATCTCCATTGGTGATTGTATGCGACTGGGCCCAGACGATGTCCTTTGTGCGTTCATCTCTGACTCTCGTGTCGTATGATATAGATGCTTCTCACCAGGCAATGTGCCTCCTCTGTTCCACTGCTTTGATGAGTGACAATTATCTGTTTTTTCTTACAATCATTCTTACCTTGAATTTATGCACGCCTAGTCATCGGTAACCTTGCTGCATGGTCCTATGGGTCTTGCGTTGTATACCCTTCAGAAATCTATGAACCTAAAGCTATCGTGGACTCCGTCGTGCAGCACAGATGTACGGCCCTGCATGGCGTCCCCACGCATTTCTTGGGTGTGTTGGCGGAGGTACAGAAGCGGCAAGACGCGGGAGAGAAGCTGGATTTGAGTTGCCTGCGGTAAGTGGAACAAGTCTAGCCTAACTGCGCATCATCACTCATGACATGTAGGACTGGGGTTGCGGCAGGCTCCCCAATACCTATCGACCTCATGCGACAGCTCATCGAGAAATTGAACCTCGTGGATCTGTCTATTGCATATGGAATGAGTGAGTTTCCAATTCGTGAAACTGAAATTCGGTTAATTAACCTTTTAACAGCGGAAACAAGGTGAATTTACTCCCTCGGCGGGAATGGGGTTCTATAATGGTTTAATCTTATTTCAGCCCCGTGTCTTTCCAAACCACACTGGCGGATCCAATCATCAAGCGTGTTGAGACGGTCGGTAGAGTGCAACCGCACGTGATGGCCAAGATCGTTGACCAAGATGGATATGTTGTTCCTGTCGGAAAGCCCGGTGAACTGTGTATCGCTGGTTATCTTGTTCAGAAAGGGTTTGCTTGGTCCAGTTTTTAGTTTGTTTGTGTCCACTGAAATAAGTCTAGCTACTGGGAGGATGAAGGACAAACGCAGAAGGCCATGCGGGCAGATCCGAATGACCCGTCCATAATGTGGATGCATACAGGTGATGAAGGGATCATGGATGAGGAAGGATATCTGAAGAGTAAGTCTGTTGTAACATCCTTCTTAAATAATTGTTTGATGGCCCGCAGTTGTTGGCAGGATAAAGGTTAGTACACGTGTTGACTCGGTAATCCAGAGAAATAAACTACTTCACAGGACATTATTATCCGTGGCGGAGAGGTGACACATTCCGTCTCACGTACGTAGTACCATGGTGGTCTAACTCAGCTTACAGAATCTATTTCCGGTCCAAATTGAGAACGCACTGACTGCACATCCCTCCATCAGGGAAGCTGCAGTTGTGTCCGTGCGTGATACGAAGTATGGAGAGGTCGTGGGGGCATGGATTGTCAAAGAACCGGGCACCAATATGTCAAGAGAGGACGTCCGTCGGGCCGTCGCAGAGAATATGAATCCACAGGCAAGTTCCGGATGCAAGTTTCTCGGCCAAACTGACGCTTTCCCAGAATGCTCCAGCGTGGGTATGGTTTGTCGGCGAAGATGGCGCAGCGGAAGAACTTCCGAAGACTGCCAGTGGGAAGGTTATGAAGCATGTTCTTCGCAAGTGGAGTGCAGAGTTTGCGCAGAATGCTATTGGGACTGTCGGAGGGAAATGATCTATCGATGTATCATGCATAATAGACTATCGGTCACGCTCGGTCCACTACATACTTCGGGAGTCTCGCTGATGTCACGAATGGTGGCAGACAGTCGCACTCAGTGGCCGAATTCACAGTCCGCTTGGCAGATTCGCGATTCGTGAACGCGTGAGCTTCAACAGCAATTGATTACACATTAGGGGTTTCAACATTTTATCTCTTGCAAGATTTAAGATCTGGACCTGGCTGAAGCGTTCCGACCTAGCCTATAGCGTTCCAGAGCACCCTAGATTACCTTTAGAATGTGATTTCACTGGCGGCAAAAGGTGGTAAAAATTAAATGTCAAGTCAGGATTTCCTGCAAGATGTTCTTTGATTTGTGCAGTCAGTTCAATCATTTGCCCCATCTCTGGGTAGCAAAAGAGGACGACTACGTTCTTGCGCTTGCATGATGATAGGGAGCCGTCGGATGCCTCCATTTGGATGTCTCCTTCAATGCGCGAGATGAGCTAGCCAATCATTGATAGTTTGATCTTCAGATGGGGGGAGAGAGCTCCTGGGACTTGAGATATTCTTGCAGGTACCATTTACGACATAGATGAGTGCAGTCTGAATCTTGGACTCATAGTTGAACGTTGAGATGGGCCACCAGACCGCAGCAATGATGTCAAATTTCATATCCGACAGACACCGATCCGTGACATTTACTGCTGTCACGCTGAGGACATGACTTCCACCATTTTTCAACAGATTTGTTTTGTTTCATTTGGAATGTGCTCTTATAACATATAAAACAACCCTAGTGAAGTAAGTAACCGAGCACATAAAATTGAGTGCCGTAGGAAATAGTGGATCGTCACTAATAGGGGCAATTCATCGTCCAGATCGTGAGAACTTTCGCAGGAAATGAAAAGGTCAAAAGTGGTGGCACGAACAAAAGTTTGTCATTCACCCAACTCCAACAACAAACATGGCGGTTACCAAACGCGTTCGGATTTACACTGAAGAGGATGTTGCAAACCACAAGTCCGCCAAAAGCTGTTGGATAACCTGCCGTGGCAAGGTTTACGATGTCACTGGATTCGTGCCCGACCATCCAGGAGGAGACGACCTCATTCTTGAGTATGCTGGCACGGACGTAGAAAACATTATGAAGGATGGGGATTCTCATGATCACTCTGACTCTGCGTATGACATGTTGGAGGAATACGTGATTGGACGTTTGGGGACGGAGACAACAGTTGTCAGAGATGGTACGTACTTAGCTGCGCTTTAACGGAAAACACACTCATGGAGGATTTTTTCTGCAGACTGGGAAGCTCCAGATGACTTCCACCCCGAGAACACTGACTCTGCGGAAGATTTTGAGAAGACACAGTTTTTAGACTTGCGCACGCCTTTACTGCATCAAATGTGGCAGGCCAACTTTAGGTATGTTGGGACCTCCTTACAGAAGACACATTTTCTGAATGCCTGAGTATAGCAAATCCTATTATCTCCAGCAAGTTCATCAACCACGGCATTTGCAAGAGTCTGCTCGTCTCTTTGCGTATGATATCTTTGAGGTGCGCAGCATGTCCATAAATTCGTGTTCCCATCTTATCTGATTATACAGGTGTGTACACGGACCGTGTGGTATGTGGTACCACTGGTTTGGCTGCCAATTACCGCAAATCTGTTCCTTCGATCCATGCTCCAGTTCAATGGTCCCATACCCACCTTCCTGTCCAATCCCCTGCTCCCATTGTCGCTCACATCAACCGTGACATTAGACGCATTTACTAAAACCCTTTCATGCTTCTTCTTGGGGAACTTCATATGGACAATCCTGGAATATGGAATGCATCGTTTCCTGTTCCATATCGACGAGTTCCTGCCAGACCACTCTGCATTTTTGACACTTCACTTTTTGCTTCACGGTATTCATCATTACATGCCTATGGATAGGTGCGTAAATCACAGGGGAGTATAACATATTTACTAATTTGCTCTTAGACTCAGGCTCGTCATGCCGCCTATATTGTTTGGGATCCTCCAGGCCCCATTCACTCGCCTCGCGTATATCCTGTTCCCCACTCCAGTCGCTAACGGTATCATTTCCGGTTCATTCGCGTTTTGTAAGTAGGCGTGCACGAGTTTGAAACTTGTTCTGATCATATTTTACAGACATCCTTTACGACTGTATGCATTACGCGTGAGTCTGGTCAGTTCTAATTTGACGCCTTATACTGATCCACTTTCAGACTTCACCACACCAAGTTACCTGCATACTTGCGCCATATGAAGAAATACCACCTTGCACACCACTACAAGAACTTCGAGCTAGGTTTCGGTGTTACCAGCAAGATCTGGGACTACGTCTTCAAAACTGTCCTTCCCGTATGAGTTCACTTCGTGGTTGCGACTGGATAGGCTTGTCTCTTACATTTCATCACCTCATTTTATTGGGCATTTTCAGTACATTTTTTACTTACACTTCGCGGACCAATATAATGTTCATCACCCACGGATTAATGTTTTCAATCATTGTCCCTATCGTAGTTGAACAAGATATGCTACTACATACAATGAGTTCCCACTATGATACTTGACCGTACCGGCGCGGCGTTTACCGGCATTAAATTTATAGACTTACTGCCACTGTGCGCAGAGCATCGATTCCCATGGCTTTACCGTCCTTCGAATGTCCACCTCCACCTGCTTCGATTATCACATTGTGACAGCCTAAGCCAGAAACCTGCACAGGCTGCCAGTGGGTCTGGCGGTTGCGAAACTATTGCAGGGCACTAATGCGTGACTGATAATATCTATTTGTTCGATGGATTTCCTCGTCAGAAGTACATTGCTGCAACATCGACTTACGTTCGACTGGTGCTGTACTAACTAGTTTCTCAAGCTTATCTCGCCGAGCAAGCTGTTTATACACCGCATGCATGCACATCCGGGCGGGCCGATTCTGCTGTATCACAACCCGGGACGGACAAAATCACTCAAGTGACCTTCCTGCCTGACCGATCTGTTGTGTAATATTATACAGTACAAAAGTTTTGAGACGAAGGGCACGAACCATATCTCCCAGGTTGTTCTTCCATAGTAACCTCCCCATCAAAAGCTTTCCATCGTTAATATCGGCGAAACCTCTCTTCTCAGGAAACATAATGGATACCATGAACGCTGTCCGCTACGAGGCCGTGAGTTTCATGTTATCATGATACATTCGATCTCATCTCATTTACATCAGCCGCGGCAATTCGGCATGCAAACTGTACCAATTCCTACGATAAATGATGATGAGCTCTTGATCAAAGGTGTGCACTTTTGGTAGTTTTCTAGCAGTGGTTCTGATATTGATTGTTTCAGTCTCATACTGTGGTAAGCTCCACGCACGACACCCGTAAACACTCTGTGCGCGTATTTAACCAACCACAGGTATATGCGGAACCGACGGACATGTGCACGAGGGAGAATTCATCGCGAAGTTTCCTGTGAGTATTCGCAACAACAAATTTAAGCGTATTTTGAGACTGATCTGCCGATCACAGCTAATCCCTGGTCACGAAGTAATTGGGACAGTTGCCAAAGTCGGCAGTAACGTCACAGGGTTCGTTGAAGGTGACCGGTGCGTTGCCGACCCAGGGGTTACAGTAAATCCAATTCTCCAGTACATTGAGAGCATAACTTGATAACTTTACAGTGCGAGTCATGTTTCTATTGTAGACGGGGGCAGTCCCTGCTATGTGAGAACTTCAACGGCAAAGGAGTTACGATGGCAGGAGGATTCGCTGAATACGTCGTATTGTGAGTGTCACCACTACTGAGCGCTGAGCCCGCACATCTTATACATTTGCTCATTCGTGCAGCGAGGCTAAGAAGACTTACAAGATCGAGAACCTCACCGATGAAGAAGCAACACTTGTCGAGCCCGCTGCTTGCGCGATTCACGGGATGGATAAGCTCAACGCACCTGTAGGCATCGATGCGTTGGTGATTGGTGCTGGCCCTACCGGGCTGATTCTCGCACAACTGCTCAAACTGAACGGCGCTGCCAAAGTTGTTATTGCTGCGAACAAGGGCATTAAGACTCAGATTGCACAGGATCTAGGAGCTGGTGACGCGTATGTTGAGCTTGATAGAGAAAATCCTGCACCTCAGTGGGAACAACTAAGCAGGGACCATCCGTATGGATTTGATGTGGTCGTAAGTGATTTGCAGGACTGAAGACCTAAGTCGAACTTGAATTAATCGTTACAGGTTGAGGCCACTGGCAATGAGGCGGTCGCGAATGACTCCATTAACTACGTCCGGCGGGGCGGTACGCTCATGATCTACGGCGTTTACTCTGATAGCGCTCGTGTCCACTGGCCCCCTTCCAAGATATTTGGGGATGAAATCAAGGTGTGTGGAGTAATGCTTACTGCTCACTTCTTGCTTATAACTCGAGTAGATCATTGGCTCATTTGCTCAGACTCATTGTTTCCCTCGAGCCATAGCATACCTTGACAGTGGTAAAGTGAAAGTAAAGGGCATGGTACGCGCGAACCGTACTTCAAATTTGGCCGACCACATTAATGTTTTCTAGGTCACTGACGTGTTCAAGATTAGCGAATATCAACAGGCACTCGATAAAATGAACAGCAGAACCGCCTTAAAGATTGCACTGAAACCGTAATGCCAAGTTGTGTCCGGGCTCCTTCCCACTGCTGGGGAGATAAGGAGGGATCTTGGAGTACAAGAATAGCATTAATAGAAACCGCAGACTTCGTGCAACTTCAAATCCAGCTCAGGTTCATCCCCTCCAATTTACCCCGGAGTGTGAAGGTTCTGTAGCAACATGTGCACTGTGCAGTAACTGATGATCAGGAACGTTTTTCTAACTTGAAAGTTGTATCCACTCGTCAATTGTACGATGTTGGATGTCATCTTCATTGTCACCATACCCCTAAGGCGTGTGAGATTCGCTGGTTCAGGGTCTTAAGTTACGGCGGGTACAGGCTCATTAATTGTACTAGTTTTCCATGCATCCGACGGCACGATTTCCGAGCAAGCCCCATCCCTCCACCAGCGATGTTATCTCTGCTCAGTGTGTTGGCAGGGATTGTGCTGCTCATATATGTTTATGTTCGCTTCAATGACCAAGGGTTATCCCAACTTCCGTCGGAAGCCCTAGCGTTCTCACCCAACCGGTTCACACCACACGTCGTCCGTGAAACTGCTGAAAAGCTTAGCAGCTCCCCGAGAATTGTAAAGGATATACTTCCAGCAAAGACTGGACGTCGATATATCGTAGTTGGTGTAAGCAACCCCATTGCATCTAGCGCTCTGATCTTGATGCTGACTTTTTTGGCATAGGCTGGCTTTTTGGGCGGCTGGATTGTTATCCAACTTCTACAACGTGGCGAAGACCCAAAGAAAATCAGAATCCTCGACATCCGTGCACCGACTCGTTCAGATCTACGCACCGGCTTGGCCGCGCAGGTTGCTTTCTTCAAAGTAGACATTTCTAACGCGACAGCTGTGGATGATGCGTTCCAGGCTCCATGGCCAAATTCCGACCCTTCAGATACAGAGCCAGAGGTCACTGTCTTTCACACCGCTGCCAATATGCGCTTTTATGAGCGTCATCTTGCACTACTTCCGCGTTCTTCCAAAGTCAACCATGAAGGGACTCAAAATGTGATCAACGCAGCACGATCTATAGGTGTCACGGTCTTGGTGTATACCTCATCTGGATCTATCTCTGTCCGCAGATCGCGCTTTTGGCTATGGCCTTGGGAGAAGCGTCCAAAGCACTTTGTCCAAGTAATCAATGACGACGATAACCTCATTCCCAAATACCACGACCATTTCTTCTCCAACTACGCTGCGTCTAAGATCCTCGGACAGAGAGCGGTGAGAGCTGCTGATGGATCTCGATCTGGCGAGAAGATACTTCGGACGGGATGTATTCGTCCTGGCAATGGTGTGTTTGGCCCCGGCGGAGATCTTATATGCGGTGCCTACCTAATACGCAAGTACAACTATACCTGGGTTGCCAACATCATGCAATCCTTCGTTTATGTGGAAAACTGCGCTCTGGCCCACCTCTGCTATGAAGCACGTCTCCTCGAAACTGCAAGAGGAGGATCCAACCCTGACCTCGGTGGGCAGGCATTTACCATCACGAATACTGGTCCACCAGTCACATATAGCGATATATACGTAGGATTGACGACACTGGCTCCTGAAACTACGTTCACAGAGATGTCGCCCACCTTTATGCTTTTCATATCGCAGATTATAGAGGTTCTTTACCTCTCACGCACGTTCTTGACAATGTCTTCGTTGCCTATGCGACGTGCGCTTGCACATTTTATACCCAACATAGTTGGAGACACCATCAATCTGCAACCATCTTTGTTCGCGCTCGTATCTGTGCACCTCATTTTTGACGATTCCAGAGCTCGATTGCCGCCTGAACAAGGTGGTTTGGGTTATCATGGTCCGTTCACGACTCTGGAGGGGCTTTGCAGGACAGCGGAGGAATACTTCAAAGCTGGTGAAAATGGGGAAGGAATATCAAACTCTGGTGGTATTAGCTTAGATTTTTTCGGACTTAACAAGGCTCGGAAGGAAATGACTCAGATGAACAAGATGGAGAAGAGGGTCAGTGATCGGTTGCATGTAGAGGCCGTTGATGTGCTGGGGTGATGCTTACTGGTAGGCTTACTGATACAGGCATGACAGTTATTCGATTATGGGTAGGAGATTGTTTTGCTGAGCAATAGGAATCATTGATGATGCGGCATCTCCGAATTGTCCTTAGCCATTGTAATTGTCAGACGAAAACAGAGGCTTATATCACGTTTTTATATGTTACATTCGAAGGTGTCGTCGCTTCACACAATCTCTGCGCTTCTTCTTTTATTCCTTCCCAATTCTTAGTCTATTGTTTTCGCCGATGAAGTCTTATACACCACAAGCCGTTCCGAGGCTTCATTGCCATCTCGGATGGCACTAAGAATTTATCCGCTGCTTTCGCTGTGGTTGACACCGCTGTGAGTGATTTGGTTCTTGGTCGTAATACCACCGGAATATAGCAGAGAATCATCGAGAGATTCCTTTACCTGCACACGACTGTTGCTCCGGTCAGATCGTTCAATCTGTATGGTTTGTGATCGATTGATGTTGTTACAGGCGTTCAGACAACGATGATTGTATGTACACGGCTCTACAGTAAAACAGTTCTATTGTTATTCAAGCTCATACTACTGCGGATGGAACCTCATCATCTCAAGTTGATGCATGGTCAGGCTGGTTACGAGGCCAGGCGTCAGGACGAGGGCAGTATTAGGCCATCGATCATCCTTTGTGACGCCGTATTGATAGTACCTAGCCATACTATCATAGCGTGTGTTCACACCTAAAGTTTGACTTAGAAATTTGAACTTCAACGTTCAAAAGCGATTCAGAATTCTGGAGGATGTTGCAGTTTTTACTGTTGGCTTCATCAAGAGACGTCGCTTTACTAGAACAACTCTGGCATTTCAATACAACAGTACAAGTCACGTCAAACGGCTGATATGTTTATGTTTATACACACGGCAAGGCAGGTGCACTCGCGCGCGATATTTAGTTCTTGCAGTTGCAGCTACCAACCTGGCAGTTGCAGCTGTTGCCAACAGACAGTCAGAATCTGGTTATTGAAGTACTTGTCACGGGGCAAAACTCACTTGGAGGTGCAGTTGCATTGCTCGGTGTTGTTGTTGAACATGATGATGATGGTAAGTGCGGTTAAGCTGCAAGACGGTGTCAGTCGCGTCATGATCAAGGGGGCTCAGAACTGAGTCAGACAACTCACCTGATATACGAGGCAGTTGATGATAGAGTGGATTGCTGGAGAAAAAGCCAGCCAAAGAGGGGTCATTTTATATTGCTAACCATTAGCGCCGTGTGTCGAAGTAGAAACGATAAGCGGAAAGTCAAATCCTACATTTGTCTCTGTCAATCCCAGGATTGTCAACAGATATGATACGACCCCACGGGGAACAGCAAGGGAGGTAACTAAGAAAAGGGGTCTGGACCAGGACCGTCTGGTTCTGCTCCGCCCGACAAGATAAACACCTACAATAACTAGGTGACTCATGGTTGTCAATGCTACAAGGCACCATTGGAGTAAGATAACTCAACAAGACTGGTGAACTTCTGCTCCAAACCTGATAAAATAAAAGTACGCCGGCCAGAGACAACCGCATCAGGATACGGAGATCGAGCCTTGAGCGTGTGGGTGAGCTAGGAGTGAAGTTAACTTGTAAGCTCATGTACCTCGATGGCTCAAGCGCTCAAGCTTCAAGTGCAATGCAAAAGTAAGCCATCAAAGCAATGATCACAAACTGTCTTACCGGTAGTACAAAGTTAGTACGTCCTTAATCGCAACAACGCGAACTCACGCCACTGCCAGTCCCCGACTCCTGGAAATCTGTCTCAAATTTTGCTCATGTTATTCCTTCTGAACCTCTGCCTAGCCCCCTGTAGTATAAGCTACTGACTGGTCTTGACTCTTGAGCTTCTGCAATCCCAATGATTGCACTTGGATGCAATCGGGTTTGAGCAAGCTAAACTTGAAGTAAAGGATGGACGGTCATGGACCAAATGATTTGAATACGGTCCAGGGTACGAAGTCATGAATACGGCGGGATCCATAGATATTACATTGCAAGTCGCAGCTGGCTTTACACTACATAGTAGCAGTTGCTTGAAGTGATTGTTCGAAATTATGTAAGCCAACCCTCAGCGCTCAGCGGCCGTACTAACCGAAGCTTTCAGACTTCACCCACTCACATATTCGGACCTTACACCGGTACGCATCAGAAACATCAACAGGGGACGGCACTTGCAGGGGCCGAACAGTGCTCGCAATATGATGGTTCAAGCAGAAGCCAGACTGGCATAAGCCACCCCCCCCTGCGATCGTTGCCCGCGCCGTCAGCGAGTCCTACTAGTACTAACGCCTACTATACCAGATGTGGGGTTCCTTTGGACTCACTTCCAGACTTCTCTCGAGTGGATTATCTAGGGCAGTCGACAATCATTCCTCGTCAAACTATCCCATATGCCATTCTGGATGAGCCAGCCTACCTATAAATGAAACACCCACTGTTCATGCAACGGATGTGTGCGTTGGCCCACCTTCGAGATACTACAATCGATCGGAGATATACGTGGACATTCATTCTAGGCCTTCTGGGTGATGTCTCAAGAATCCGGATTTCACCAAAGATGTCCACTTGTCGTGAGCGTTATCGTAGTACACACCCAGATTTTGATTTCATTGTCCTACTGTCTTCTTCATTCGGACTTATGATTGGACTTGTCGAGGTCACTCTTGTTTAGCTACCATTCTTCCACACTTCCCCACGCACTTAGACCCTTCACGCTTCTACTTTCCACAATATGCTTGGACCTTACCGTCTCATATATAAGCCACCATGTTTTCCCCAGAGTTTATTCACAACCTCACTCATCATCTGTCTTTCTACTTCGAAGTGTCAAACCCTTAGAAATATGCAGGTATGTTCTTCCTCTCCTGGCCTTATTATGAATTCCCCCTTACGCATGTTTTAGTCCAACGCTTCTTCATCTAAAACCCCTCGTCGCTCTATCGTGCGCTCATTGCTTCAGGTGGGTTATTTATTTCTACCGTCCTTGTCGTGGCAACTCACAACTCCCCTTCAGCGTATCACAAAGAAGAAGGACACCAAAGATCCATATCCGAGTTTCCTGGATGTGAGTCTTCTCCCAGTTCTCGGTTACTACGATATATTTAACACGACGAACCGTCAGGTGTCCGCGGAAACTGAAATTTGCCAACTTGGAGATGACTTCTTCGCACTTGATGCAAATGATGATTTGTCTTCTGCCGACAAGTGAACTGGAGTTGTCATTTCACCCCGTTTTCGAGGCTTATGGTTTCAATATCATAACACATTGTTTAGGAATGTATACATAGTAGCATTTGGTGGATTGCCGGTCGTGCATCAATGAAAATCATAATAGTGTAGACATTTTTATCTCTGATCGACACCTGTTGAGGTACTAGATCGTCGCGTTAGACTTATCGAACATGATGGCGACTCGGCAAGACCCTTCCAGGAAGTGATTTAGATTAATGTCATGCCGGCGCCATCTCATAAGTTACAAGTTAATGTTCAGGCCTCAGGACTCTCCAAGAATCGTGGGACGTGGTCAATTTCGAATTCACTGGGCCAATGAAGTGGCTAAAAACGGTAATGATCCTTCCGGCCTCCTCCCGCTCGTCGTGGTGCACCACGACGACGAGCAGTGCATCAGCATCCATATCCTTCTAGTCATCGTTTGACATGACGTCCACCATCCCTTTCCCTACCTCAGGCACACCCGGCACATCGGGGATCATGTCTGAGCTGCAACCAGCCGACCTGAAACATTCAGAGCTGTCTATGGTGACATGTAACGGTAACCCCCTCACATATCAAGTCTGCGACTTTGTATACGATAATTCTCCATCCACGAGCTTTCTGGATACGGCCGAGCTCTTCTATGAAACTCGCGCAGGTCAGTGGATATTGGATATCTTCCTTACTTTCGCTTACCTTTGTCTCCAGTGTAAGGATACCGTCATTTTCTTATTTACTGCAATACTGACGCTACCAAAAGTTATGAAAACCCCCTGATCACTGCCACGTCCCGCACCCTCATTGCAGATATTCACGCCCTCGTGCGCCAGTTTTCCATAGTCGACATTCCAAAGCCATCCAAAATATTCAGCGCCCTGCTTCCCCGAGTCTTCATCAAAGAATCCGTCGGCTCGGACCCTTGGTTTCGTGTTCTGCGTATCTGGTCAGAAATTGAAGAACTTAACGAGAGCGAGAGCTTCGGTCCGTCTCCTAGTCTCTACCTCCATAACAGCCTTCTCACCATCCTCACAGACGGCCACAAAAGAAGTATCGTCGAGCACACGCTCAACATCCTATTCTTCCCAGACTTGCATATGGGTTTCAAGATGCCCAAGTCGCTTTCCCTGCGCACGACCGAGTCTACGCCTGCAAGTGAAACTATACACGAGCTCTCACTAGTCACTCCCTCACTCCCAGTTCCCGGTACGCCTTTCGCGGTTCCATCGCCACTGCACCTCCAGCTTCACGTCATCACGTGCCTAAGCTTCAATGAACAGGGACGGATAACGTATCATCGTGACGTGTGGGACATGCGTGATGTGATAGGGCTCGTCCCTGGCATGCGCATCGCGCAGTGGATCTTAGGGCGGGCCGGTGCGTGGGGGCTGAGTTGGATAGCCAAGCGACTGAGGTCCCAGCCACATAGTACATCGTTGATCACGTCTGCTGAAACGATAGTTTAGTTTTTTTTGGCTTCTCTGTTGTCCTTCCTACGATATCTCATAGCGAGCATTACCGTTCGTGATGTATACTAGTATATATTTTCAACTGTAGCTCATCCTCGCCCTCAAACTGTATCACTGGGTTTTTGTCTCTATAGCCTTATACCTAATACCATGACTACTTTCCTGCATCAGATCAATGTTTTACTTGCCGGGTTTGGGGTCTCATACACTAGATACACCTTACATGTCGGACCAATGTTGGACAGCACTCCACTGTGGCTTTGATCCCCGTTGTCAAAATGTTGTTGATGTTAGGTCTTCATAGCCCATTGTACCTCATACTACCACGACTACACCGTGTTTGCTTGCCGAGGTTGGAGTCTAACACATCATAGATGTTACATAGATGTCAAACAGCACAGCTGCAGGTCATAGATGCAGACCGCCTACATTACTCGAACTTACATATATATTACAAGCGGGCAGTGTACCACGCTTCATTCGACCCTTGAACTCAGTTTCCCCCCTATTCTAGCCTGTTTCCCCATATCTGTACTAATTAATTCATGCATGGTAGTGGTAGAAACGTCCAAGAGACGTCTATGAATTTCTTTCATTCCATATGTATTGTAGCGCCACCTTCCACCACTCGAATTGCAGTTGCTTAGTGCTTAGTTCCTGGCCTAATAGCCTATATATAATCAGTGCTCGTCATCCACTGCCAAAAGTTGCCAAGGATGGACCCACTAGTACACGGAACTGAAAACAGCTACCATTAAAGTTACATGGCACGGCGTATATTTGAACAGCGGTGTATCACCAGGTATCACTTGACAGGGCATAAGTTACTAGGGTGACGCCTCCAGCTGCCAGATTCATCTTGAGTTCTGGGATTTATCCGTGTAACTTAAGTAGTCTATGACTACCGAAGGCTCAACGTTGCAACGCATACGTGCATGTCGAACTCCATGCCATTGGAATGCGCATCACACGGCAGTTTTACAAAGTCAGCATCCGAGTCGCTTTTAGGGCCGAGCCACAGTGAACGGAACCTGATATAACGTCACTCACATTTTGTGCGGGAGGGCTACGCTTTCTATATATGAGGCCTCATGCATTTCTCCAGACTTCTTGCTATGTAACCGGAAGGGGTGTATCAACAGAATGACTCTGAGTAGCATACCAAGACTAGTACTACTTACCTTGGATTCCATCAAGTCAACAGTTTACTTCCCGAGGCTGGGGCTTGACATTCTAGTACGTGCATGTCAAACATAGATACCGTGATAGGCCGCCGACATTGTTCGAAGTTACATGTCACCAGTAGTGCGGTGCGCCGCACTTCAATCAACCGATGGTTTTCCCTCGTTTCAACTTGTTTTCCTATGATATGATCTGTACTCATTAATTCATGCACGGTGAAGATAGAAACGGACATTCATGGTTTATATTCTTCCGTCTCCTACTGCAGCACTCCCCTAAGTCCCTCCACTGCTCAGGCTCGCCGCTCCCAGCTCCATAGCCTATATATAATCAGTACCCATCACGCAATCACTCCAATGTCAAAGACTGTCAAAGGTTGCATGCCAAGACCTAAGTACAAGTGCACGAACACCCATAACAACTACATGGCACAGCAGATATGACACATATATAAATAGCGGTGCATCACCTGGTATCACTTGATTGGCATAGGCGCTACTAGGCGACACCTCCAGATTCATCCGTGTAGTCTACGACCACCGAACGCTCAACGCATACGCGTATGTCGAGCTCAAGGTCATTGTTGACGTGCATACTACGCGGCGATGTTACGAAGTCGAGATTGCTTTTAGAGAGGAAACCGGACATTATGTTCTTTGCATTTTGTGCAGGACGCGCGAGGACCACACTTTCCATATGCGGGGCTTGTTGCATTTCTTTTTGTGCGATGTGAACCGGGGGGGGGGTAATAACGGAAGTAATGGGAATTGTGAACGTCAGCCGAAGAAGAGAATACTGGGGTGTTGCGCACCTCGTAAATGGATGAGAATTCGTTGACTCATGATCCACATTACAGCATAACCTATTGATGCCCTGGTGGTGCACTCTGAGCACTCTGCATCTCGATACCGGACGATAAAATGCTTACCCTGCCGACTAATCATAGAAGCGGACGGACATCACAGTAAGTTTCCACGGCATACGGAAATTAGATATAATTAATTACCTGAGTTTGGAGATCAGACTCGCGATACAGTACTATGTTCAATACGTTCGATCCTGAAGGAACATTAGAAGGGTGATTGGTACAAACAGAAACTACTTGCCTGTCAGGACGACCAAATATCCAATACCATCATACATCAGGCTGAGTAAAATGAGCGACGCCATGTCATCGAGCAGTGAGGAACTTACACCCGTACTACTCGCTCTAACCTAACAGTGGTTCAACAAATCCGAAGGTATAGAAGAAAGAATATATATACCTGTTACTGAGAACATCATATTGCAGAAGATGCACAGTGGAAATGGTCAAAATCACTAAATCGTACACCATCGCAGTGACGTAGTAAAGCCAGGCGGACAATGTTTTGCCAGCATTTCCTGGGGTACAGCTACGGTTGATAAGGATTTGAACAACCCACACTGGTAGTAAAGGCACCACTTACTTTCCCTAAAAACAAGACGCCTGTTCGCGTTAGATCTTTTCAAGAGGAACGCTTACGTACAGGCTCATCAGTGACAGCTATTAGCTCAAACAATGGTCAATGCAAACCAAGATCAAAATATAGGTCAGAACTTACGGATCCGGTCAAACATATTGGTGAACCACTCCAGCTAAAATGAGTGAGTGACAGATGTCAGGCTTGCGCGTTAAGAACACACCGTAACTGCAGTGAGGAATAGCAGTGCTAGAGTAATTCCTACCCGCCTATTTCTCCTTGCAATATTCCATGTCCTGGACGGTGTAAAATTCTGTACAGCTAGCGACACAAAAATTCGACAGCACATACCTGAAACCGATGATGACTTGCGATACCATCGTTTGTAAAACTGCGACGTGATCAATAGAGTCCTGGCGTGTGAACACCGAAAGGACAGACCTTTGAAGATAGGCGCCAAAATGAAGTAATGTTGACAAATTTCTGGGGTGATGTTGGTGGCGAAGTATCCATAATTGCTGAGTAGCATGACTACGATACTAACATAGCTGCATCATCAACGTGAGCAAAAATCTATTCATGATGGGATGAGAACAAAATATACCGTATGAGGATGAATAAGATACAGGCAATACTGATCGAGAACGTATTTGTCAGTTGTAGAACGTGGATGGTTATGTGTACGTACCTGAGGTGAAAAATTGAGGATTGACTTCTGTAAAACCGCCATTCTGCGGGGAGCGTTATTACATAACTGAAGGTAGATATCATTCAGAAAAAAGTAGAACGCAGTGACCATTACTATGGGTCTATCACTCGATAAAAGAAGAAAGACTCACTCGTACAATGCAATGGAAATGGACGCAATTCGCAAATACTTATCCGAAGCTTGGCTGTCTACAACCGCACGCGAATTCATATAAAAATGCGAAATCAAGCTCGTAGCGTTCGTGGTGATTATGGATGGCGGTAGCTCTGCGGAAGTTAACAGCGGCAAGGTGATGATGTATTGAGAAGGTCAATAGAGTTTGGGATCGAAACGGTTAATGACGAACTGGAAGAGGCAAACCAATGGCCCGGGCACACTGGATACTTCACTTGGATCGCAGGGAAGGGAGGGAGACTTATGAATAGAAAATCTACATACTATTAGTAGTAGTCGCGCCATGCTTTTCTGGGTACCAAAACTGCTGATTAGTAAAGGCCTTGGAGCGGGCAATATTAGAACGGGGAAAGCATGGACAGGCTCAACGATCGGACTCATCGGAGTCAATAAAACTTTCTTGCAAGCAATGATGAAGTTCAAGTTGGCAGTGCAAAGTGCAACCCACAGCTTATATAAGCAGGTGTCGGTGTGGCGATCACACTTTACATGTGAACTACTGCGGTTGACCGTGCGCGCGACATCTCACAACTTCTTGTTTCAACAACCGAAGAATTCCTGGCTGCGTCACCCCCCACCATGTCGAGATTGCATACGCGCCAAGCTACCATGGCCACAGCATCAAGGGGAACAAATGTGCATATACACAGCCAGGCGCTACGTTTCCCTTCCCATCATATATGTGAACGTGCTTCGAGGGAACGGGGAAATGTTGTCGATGTCAAGGAGTGCACAGAGATTTGGTCACTCGCATCGGATGGTCTGCAAACTCTGCCTTGCAAACAAATTTGCACTACCGCTTAAACCCGCAAGCATTCACCGATACGCACGAAGTGCGGCCTTCCTTGCACTCCTCATTTGAACCTAACAAACCCACGACCGGCCAATGCATGGAACTATGACAAAATATGGGAACACACGGCCATCTACCATTCGAACACTAGTGCATCCATCAACTCGCGACCAGCGAGACCATGCGTATATATAAAGGATAGAGACACTGGAACTTTTATCTTTTCTCATGAAAGTTCACGAGTGAGAAAATGTCTAATAGCACACGCTAAAATCCTTCACCTCCTCGGCCGACCTCACGGTTTTGTCACAGTCCTGATATTACGATATATAACGACTTGAAAATACCCGAGTCGCTCTCTGAACCTACTCACCTTGCAACCTGTCCCGGGCACACCATCCGTAGTCACCTTGGCGCTGCACCCGCATGCGCCGAGTTGTGGATCTTTCTCACATGCGCGGAGCCTCTACTTCCATCGGGAAGAATGCAATATTTACTGCATACGCTCACATCAAACTCGTGATCAGTCTGGCCCGCGGCTGGGATCCCCGTCACTCGACTCGTTCATTGTATTATGCCAGGCCGATTGCGAGTCATACGAAGTGGGACATGCGCGATGTTGTGGCGCTCATTACCTAACATGCGCATCCCACAGTGTACCTTAGGGTGAGCGGCGTATGGAGTAGCTGCCAGTGGGGAGAGACTTGGGGGTTAGGCCGTAGTGTACTTATGGGGGCCGTACATTACTCAATGTTGTACAGAGTTTCCCCCCCTTCCCACTAACTTCCTACGAGTCTCGTAGTGATTGCTGTCGTTCGTGATAACCCTCTGCACACTCTTACAGACTGCACGCAGCCCTAAGTTGAAAGTTACGAAGACAATGGAGTGGGACTCTATGCGAGGGGCGAAGTAGCACTCGTAGCTTAGTCAGCAACTCACTAGGCTTCTTGCCGCGACATGCAGGCACACAGTCGCGGATAAGTACACCGACAGTACCCTGGTAACAATATTAATGCAGATGCGTACATATACAGCGACATAACTCAAAAGTAATACATTAACTAGCCCCTTGACCGTAACTCCACCGCTGAAACCGCTTTGTTTAGTTCCCGTTTCCGTATCCTGTATGCAACCTGCGCAAACAGAGCACTTCTGACAATACTAGTAGCACCGAACACGGGTATGACTTGATAAGCACTAGTGCCTCCAGATTCATTTGGTCGTCGGCTTATCCCACGAGCTTGAATCGTCACAGCCATAGTCTACCTTCACCGAGCGGTCGGTGCATACACGTACGTCAAGTTCCACGTCTTCGGGATGCCCATTGCGAGATGATATGGGCGGAAACTCTAGACCAATGGGACTTTTAGAGTTTTTAGAGTGGCCTTTAGATTCGAACTGTGAGCGGAGACCGGACATCACGTTCTTCCGCGCACTGCTGTGTGTGGTGGGACGCGCGACAACCACATTTTCGAGGCGTCGAGGGTCTGGCTCTGACATTTCTTTGAGAGGTGAATGGAACAATTAAAATCGCACGTCAGCGGAAGAGCAGTCAAGCTCTGGAGCGGTGCGAACCTCGTATATGTATGAGGATCTGTTGGCTCATAATCCATGTTACAGCATAACCCAGTGATGCCCTAATGAAGCAGTCTAAGCTGAATTTTCTTGACGCCAGACAATGCGAAACTTACCCCGCCGACTGATAATAGGAGCGAGGCAACATAACTGGGATCAACTTCCATAGTGGATCGGTAAAAAGCCTACGTACCTGAGTCTCGGCATCGGTATGATAAATAATGAGGTTCAATAGGTTCGTCGCTGAAGAAATGTTAGGAGGGTGATTGTCACAGGCAGAGCAGACTTGCCTGACAGCACGATAAAATATCCAATACCGTCATATATCAGGCTAAGGATGATGAGCGACGCGCATCGATTCTATCGATGACGAGAGACTTACACTCGTACCAATCGACTTACTCTAACGACAATAGTGGTTGAGCGAACCTAAAATAAAAGGAGAGAAAAGGCGCACCTGCTGCTGAGAGGATTATAGCGCAGAAGATGTATGGTGGAAATTGTCAACATCACGAGGTCATACAACATCACGACGAGGTAGTAGAGCCAGGCAGACAATTGCTTGCCAGAATTTACCGGGGTGCAGCTATGATTCATAAGAATCTGGACAGTCCACGCTGGTGGTAAAGGAGCCACTTACTTTCCCTAGAAAAGGTACAACGTTTGTTAGGTCTCATTGTGAGGAACACCGACATACTTCAACAACGACAGCTGTTGGTTCTGAAGGTCAATGCGAAACAAATGACAAAAATATAGGCCAGAGCTTACGGATCCGGTGATATAGATTGGTGAACCATTGCACCTTGAACATATAAGAGAGATGGTAATATACTGGTAACAAGAGCCTACCGAAACGATGATGAGGTATAGCAGCAGCAGTGCACTTCCTAGCCTCTTGTTTCTCCCTGCGATATTAAATGTCCTATGGGATGTTTAAGTCTGTGTACCCACCAAAAAGTAGGATATACCTAACACCCAGGATGACCTGTGATACCATAGATTGCATAACTACAACATAGTCAATACAGTCCTAGTGGGTGAGTATCGATGGGACAAACCTTTGAAGGCAGGCGCCGCGAGATAGTAATGTTGACACGTTTGTTGGGTAAAGCCGGTGGCGAAGTATCCATAATTACTGAGTATCATGACCAAAACACTGACATAGCTGCATTAAATGTAAGCAAAGGAGAATTACATGCCATAATGTGGACGGAACATACCGTATGAGAATAAACAGGACGCAGGCAAGGCTGATAGAGATTTGTCAACGGCGGTAGGTGAATATCGGATATCCGTGTATCTATAAGTACCTGATACGGAAAATTGACGGTTGACTTCGGTAAAATCGCCATTCTGCGGGAAGCGTGATAAGATAACTGTTGTTCAGAACACAGTGATCATTGCAGGACTCCAACTCAACCAAAGAGACGGTACTTACTCGTAAAACGCGATGGATATGGATGCTATTCGAAAATAGTTCTCTGAGGATGTGCTATCTAAAGCCAAACTCCGATCCATTTAGTAGATGAAAGGCACGTTGTTTCTGGTATAGCAGGCGTCTGTCAAGTGGTTCTGCCGGTCTAGCCTTGATAGATAGAGGGGGGAGGGTATGTAGCTCAGAGTTGTGTCTGAGCAAGCTGCTGATAATGATGCAAGGCTTCTGCTGCACGTTATGACCCGGACGCTTCGATTTCGGCGGAGAAAGGAGCAACACTGAGGAACAAAAGGCATCGCAGCTTTTGTATCATCTATACTTTGAAATTGCTCCGAGAGTGCTCCGAGCCGCGTTGGTAAATAGAAAGTGCCTAGAGTCAAAACATCCAGAATTCAAAAGTCGTCCCTAAATCGTAAATATTCGGTAAAACGTTTGTGAAGGCAGCGGCAAGGTCCTCGCAATAATAATGATCATTTGCATGTGCCTGGCCATGCTCAATGAACAAGTTCAAGTTAAGGCACCTGGACGATTTTGCTGATGTAAGCACTTTGACGCCGTGGGCGACGACCCTCAGGCTCATCGAGCGTGCGTCGCATAATCATATTACAGTCACTCCAAAGTCACTCATTAATATTCTTGCCGTCAAGCATTAGTAGTCTCGCGGCTCGCCCACTTTAAAGGGACGGTCTTATTATCTGCAAGGAACGCATGCTGTCAGATATATATGCAATCCTGCCACACGTTAGCCTAGAACGTCAAAAACCCTCAAATCAACGAACAAGGTGATCATATCCATAATCTGACACGTAGAGGATTTCAAATATTCGTGCGACCGTACCCCAACAAAGTTGGATATTTCTGAGGGAGAGCGGGAGTTCGGTGCGTCCTGTTGCTTCTTCTTGCCTATGATACCACTGCTTATTTAACATTCTTACAGCCTTCAGAGAACACATACATATCATCCTGGTTGCGCAGAGTCCCACATATGTTGTAGTCTGCTTCAGCCCTGACTCGGGGTTCCATCGACCAACAGTCATTGCTGCGGCCGCGTGTGTCAGCACGTGCGAATAGTGGGATCACTGGGTGTCAGCTGGATGTCGGGTATTATTTTCTTGGGCCAACCATAGGGTGAGCGGAAAGTTTTGAAATCGAGGATTGTTATGTTTCTTTTTTTAAATTCTGGCGATAGCTCTTCAGCTAAGGTCACCGGTGTCGACATTCATATTCCTGTGTAACCATACGCACTCAAAGTTGAAGCCTCGGATTTTCTATTAAAACCATAACCATACCGGTCGCTTCTTAGAGTCGACATCAATCTAATACGGGACACCATCACCGTCACTTGAACTAACCACTCGCAACATTCAAACTCTGATCCAGCGTCTGTTCTCACCCGTGCTTCCATGGTTTCCTTTAGGCCAACTTTGGGTGCCAGGCTCGCAAAACCAACAGACCTTCCAACATTTACAATGCCTATTCGAACTGGGCTGAGACTCCTACCCTGTACTGGATCGACACCCACGTGGCGGTCTAACTTCTTAATATTCGAACCCTACTCTCGAAGGGGCAGCGACTATCGACAACGAGCGCCTGCATACGATCCGTCAAGCGCGGACGTACGTTGCGGGTAAACTCTTCGTTCGTTCGGACGTGCGACGCAAATACCACTGACGTGGCACACAAAGCTTGGTCTTGTGGGCATGCACCTTTTTGCTGAACTCGATCGCCATCGACCGCACCATCCATGCCCGATGCTAAGCAAGACTGCTACGTATTTTATCTTTCAGTGGTGCTTCGGTTGGTTTTCACGCTCGGACTCTTGTATGCATTTCCTTGGAGCGCAAGCATTGGCATCTCGTCATCGTATACACGTTGTGGGGATCGTGTATTGGTACTGTGTTTGACGAGCAGCGTCAGTTCGCTAGTCACATTATTCTTCACACAAGGGATAGATTGGAGGAATAAACTACTGTCGCTCAGCAGTATTCTTTACGCCAACAAGGCGGGAGTCGGGCAATTTTTCATCTACTTCTGTAACGTATTGACAACTCAGCACCTGTCCTTACAAATCTGCGACGACTCGGGATAATTTCAGTTTATCCCCCTCCGGAACTAGCGAACTCGTCGGATGGAATGCATCACTTTATTACTTCCACAAGCCGTTTATCCCGACCTTTGCGGATATGATGAAATTAACCATGTCCCCACAGTCCGCCCTCCGGACACTTTGCATGTTAACATATCGTGTATATATTGCCTAAAATGATATCATAGCACCACAGCTGCATCGCGCCCAGATTCATTTCACCAGCGGGACACCCCATGAACTAGAAAGCCCACATTCATCCGAGTGGTCCAACGTCACCGTGGGCTTGACACATGTACGGATGTCAAGTTCCATGTCATCGGTGTGCGCATCGTTGAGTCCGGATTCAGGATCAGTGTGGCTTTTAGCGGTGAGCGGAGAACGGATGGCGGATGCTGCATGCCGAGCGTTTTGTGGGGAACGGATGGCGGCTATGTTTTCTAAGCGTCGGGTTTCTGTTTCTGATAGCTCTGTGGAAGCGGGGGAGCGATGGAACGAGTGAGATTGCGAGTCTGTCAGCGTAAGAGCAGTGAAATTGTGGAGCGGTGCGCACCTCGTAGATGGATGAGGATCCGTTGGCTCATAATCCATATTACAGCAAAACCTATTGATGCCCTAGTGATGCCCTTTGAGCAACTCTACAATGGAATGCTGCAGAACTTACCCTGCCGCCTAATAGGGTCAAATAAAACATGAGCGCACGAAGCTTCTATGGACCATTGTATATAAACCATACCTGGGTCTGAATATCGGATGTATGATAAAGGATGATGTTGAGTATGTTCGATCCTGATGAAATGCTATTCAGAGGTGAGTCAGGCACAAGTAGAGCGTACCGACCTGTCAGCACGACAAAATAACCAATGCCGTCATAGATCAGGCTGAGCACGATGAGCGACTCTCCATCACTGCGAGAGTATCGAGGGACTTACACCCGTACCAGCCGTTCCAGTCTAGCAATAGGTCAGCGACTCTAATCACTGAGGGAGAGGATAGGTGCACCTGCTGTTGAGAGGATTGTACCGCAGAAGATATACGGTGGAGATGGTTAAGACTGCGAGGTCATATAACATCGCAACGGTGTAGAAGAACCATGCCGATAGAATTCTACCAGAATTTCCTGGTGTACAGCTATGGTGCATGAGATTTTGAACAACACGTTGGTACAGGGACCGCTTACTTTCCCTAAAAAAATACGCTGTTTGCGTGAGTCTCGTTATGAGGGACATCGACGTACATTAACGACGACAGCTGTTGGTTCCAATGTCAACATGAATTCGAGATAAAAGCACAGGCTAGAGCTCACGTATGCGGTTAAACATATTAGTGAACCACTCGAGCTAAACCGGGTCAGAGACGTTACACTAGTGTCGTAACGACTCACTGCAACTGAGACAAAGTATAGCACGACCAATGCAATTCCTATCTGCCTATCCCTCCTTGCGATATTGAATGTCCTAGATAACGTAAAATTCTGTACAGCCTGCTGCCTATAAGATATACCTGACACCTAGGATGACTTGTGATATCATAGTCTGTATAACTACAACACAGTGAACAAAGTTCTGGTAGGCGAAGATCAATAGGACCGACCTTTAAAAACGGGGGCAATCATATAGTAATTTTTACACGTTTCTCGAGTGAAACCGGTAGAGAAGACACCGTAATTACTGAGTGTCATGACTATGATACTACCATAGCTTGATAAAATTCAGCAAAAAAGTTGCATGATGGGATGAGGACAGACGTACCGTATGAGGACGAATAATATGCAGGCAAGGCTGATGAATTGTGATTGTCAGTGGGGGTAAACGAATGCTTATGTGTACATACATACCGGAGACGAGAAAATGAGGATTGGCTTCGGTAAAACCGCCATTCTGCGGGGAGGGTGATGATATAACTGAAGAAATTTAGTCATGACAGTGACCACGGTACCGCCTGAAAAAAAGCCTTACTCGTATAATGCAATGGAGATTGATGCTATGCGCAGATACTTTTCCGTTGCTTGGTTGTCTATGACACCGAGCTCTTTCATCTGTGAAATGAACACGAAAAATTCAGATCAAGGTTAGATGGTATGGACGTGAGGATATATCGTTGCGTAAGTTATGCAGGGGTGACTGGGACGACGTAGAGCAAGAAATGAAAAGTAAGAATGATTGTGTGAGCGATGGGCGGACGGTTCGCGTTAAAGTAGTTTATGGCTGAAAAGAAAAGAAAGATTATAAAGAGGAATGAAGAAGCATTGCTATTTGAATAATAGAAGAAACGACGAAAGGCTTGAGTATATAGGAATGGAAAATTGAGTGACATATTAGGCGATCTTGTTCCTGGGTTGGACCCAACGCAGTGGATTGTCTGCCAGGGAAAACGTTAAAACAGCTTAAAGGAACTTGAAGCGCGATCGCGACTACTGTAACGGAGTTTCAATGTGGCTTGCCCCCCCATACAATGAACTTACTCCCAGTCGCATAGGGTATCAGGGAAAACGCAATACTCGGCATGATTCAAGAGTCTCGAGAGCATACCTAGTAACTACGTCACGGTCTAGACTTCCAGATTGCTACTCACCTTAGTCATCGGCACTGACACTTATGCGTGAATGAATTTGGAAGTAGTACTTGATGAGTAGGACAACAGCCATGCGCCTATCGCAGTCTTCATTTCCAAGACCCGTCCTGGATTCGAATCACCGTGCTCGAGGTAATGAATTAGGGGCACGTGGTCCCAGCTTCGCTGTGGGGAATAATCATCCAGCTTGTTTATACCACGGAGCCTTTAGCTTCCGATGTTGCAATTTGCAATAGGCTGCGATGGTCCATCTAGAGCACTGGCGACCCATCTGATCCATCATGAATCAGTGATTGACTATCAGAGTGAACTGAATCGTAGATACGCTCACAAATACCCACCCTCGAAGGTTCCAATCGTCTTGTCCGAGTTCATGCCCACCTTGTCCCATAGCATAACTGCACGAGCTCCCACTTGGTCCAAAACTTACTTATCACAGCGATACATCGCGCTTGCATGGATCCAATATCGGTACCAAACACACCCCTATTCCCGAGGTGAGAAATTTGAAGACAGAGGGCGACGAAATAAGCACTTTCCAATTGTCTTCTTTAGCTTGTCTACCCAGATCTCGGGTATTCCTTGGCAACATAGCGCCAATAGTACTTTTCGTAGAGCCCGCGAGTAAAGTTGCCACGTAGAAACAATTATGCTTTGCAACTGCAAGCAAGGTCGACCCTAAGTTGCGAAGCAAGATACAAGAAAGACGCGACATCAAACTCCCCCTATCGGGTCTCTCGGGAAAGTTCAGCCCAAAGGTTCATCCACGGACCACGGGTAGGCAAACGACCAATCACATGCTCACCAAATGCCGACTTGTTAATCATTTGTCTTACAACTTTCATCGCAGACCGACTCGAAGAAGGCAATACGACACTCTTTCTAGTCCTTCTTCACACGAAAACACCAAAAACAGTATGAATAAATTGCATATCCTACCCGCCACTCAAGCACCACTCCGACCTGCAGCTTTGATAACGGTACCATTAGCCAACTGGGGCAACCTCTTGTTTGGTCCTGGCGAAGATGGTGCTGGCAAGAAACCCGCTCCGACTAACCACGCAAGGTATCTTCCCATCAGCTGTTCCGAAACCGTGAACGTGCACTGCTGCCCTTGCGAGCGCAGCAGCATCATAGTGTTAGTGGCGTCAAGCTCGGGGGCTTTGGTACTCGTCGGTAAGTCATCAAGCACGAAATGGAGAAGCGGGAAAAGGGCGTTATCTTGGACCTCCATGACGTGCTGCTCTAGCTTGCGACGCCATACGAGATACTCGCATTGTTGTGTAGGGAACCCGTACTCGGCCAACGACGAGAGGATGTTGTTGAAGGTCGGAGGGGGCACCGCAGTAATGTGCAACACGCTTTGTGCAGCGTTTGGCAAAGGCTCCACTGCAGCGAGAGCAGTGCAACGAGCAACATGATCCACGGGCACCATGTTCACAGTGTTGTTGATATCTGGGACGAAGCCAAGCTGGACGCATCCCTTGAACATGCGCCAAATAAAGTCGTCGGTGTTGGTCACTATGGGGTCCCACAATCAATACATCAACATCTTACAGAAGGAGCTTCCATACCTGCAGTATGCGAGTCGCCAACAATATAACCAGGCCGAACGATATGGCCCCGTAAGCCCCTCTTACCAGCTTCAAAGAGCAGCTTCTCCGACACCCATTTGCTCTGACCATAGCCGGACTTGAGACCTACTCTTGCACCGTCCAGGTCATCATCTTCCGGAATACCTCTCCGCGAGTCTTGGGATTGTCCCAGAGAGTCAGATAATCGCACATAGTGCTCTGTATCGATCGCCGATGTCGATGAAACGAAAACAAGCGACTTCTGCTTTGTCGTCGAGGCGAGTTCTACAGCAGTCAAGGTACCAATCACGTTCGGTGCACGAAGTCTCTCGTATGGGTACACCCAATGCACCTGCGCAGCACATTGTTAAATATTACCGTATGCATGTAAAAGGGTAGCGTGGCTCACCAGGGCACCATTGTGCAAGACGACGTCAGCCTCAGCAGCGACTCGTGACCAGACTTCATCGCCCATACCGAACAAATCAAGGCCGAGGTCTCCAATCACCACCTCCAGTCTACCAGAGGTGAGCCACTGCTCATCCCAAACGCCTCGATCACCAGACCCTTCTCTAAGGCGCGCCACACCTTGTTCGACGCTGGGCGCGCGTACGAGACAAATGACCTTCCGAACCCTATCAAGGCGCTGGAGGAGATCACGCAACACAAAAGCCCCAAGATAACCAGTAGAACCCGTCAAGAACACAGTAACAGCACCCGACTTGAAGTCCTCAGACATTGGCGGGTACGAGGATCGCAAGCCTTGAACAAGGGTCTCGTAATCCTGTCCGTACTGAACAGCAGAACTCAGCTTCGCAGACGCCTTGACAGGCGTCGCAGGGCGTGTCTCAGCGTCCCCGTAAGCGATACCAAAGTCTGGGTCACGAAGCGCATCTAGCGCCGAAGCGAGGCCCGTGATAGTCGGCTGGTCGAAGATAAGGCCAAGCGGAGCTTCGACAACAAAGATTTTGCGGATCTCGAAAATCAGACGCGTGGCAAGGATGGAGTGGCCACCCAGATCGAAAAAGCTTTCGTCGAGGGGGATAGGCGTGGGTGCGTTCGGGAGAATACTGGCCCAGATGGTGCGCATGGTTTGTTCGGTGGGGCTCGCTGTGCGCCCATCAACAGTCTTTTTGGGCTCGGAGTGCACGGCGTGGGCTTGTGCCGTATCGGGGAAGGGAAGTGCCGGTTTGTCTATTTTACCGTTAGGGTTGAGGGGCATACGATGTAGTGGAACAAACACTGTAGAAGGAGAGTTGAATAAAGGAAGTAGACCAAGGAAATGATCAATCCTACATGTTGGTATGCTGTAACTGGGCAGTTTCTTTTTGAGGTGCTCCCTAATGTCCTTGATGAGCCGTCTATACTTTGGACTCTTACCATCAACCTTCTCGTCGTCCTCCTCCGTAAGCTCGCTGTCAAATCCATCCAGCTTCGAGCCCTGCAGAGGCACGAAGTAACTGACGAGAATCTTCTCCTCATCTTTGTCTCTCCGTACGAGTGTGACGTTTTCCCGCACGAGCGGGTGCTGGCTCATCAACGTATCGATCTCCCCAAGCTCGATTCTGAAACCACGGATCTTGACTTGGTCATCTGCACGCCCTGTGCACTCGACGCGCCCATCAGGGAGATACCGACCGAGATCGCCCGAACGATACATTCGGTCACGGATGCCCTTCCAATGACGTGACTCGGGCCCAGCAAGGCCCTGGGGCGGATGCAAAATCGTGTCCCTCCAGGGTAAAGCGGCAGAAGAGAACCAATTGCTGACGAACTTCTCTGCAGTGGCTTCGGTATCGAGGTATCCCTCTGCCAAGCCTCCAGATCGCACATAAATCTCTCCGACCTCTCCCACTGCGCAAGGGACATTTCTGTCGCTGCGGTTGACGACAAGGAGCTGCACGTCAATCATGCCCTCTCCAGCTGGCATGATGTCCTTCTGAGTGGCGAGGAAAGTCGCGTCATCGGATAAGGGTGGAATCGCAAAGTAAGATACAGCGCGCTGCGTCTCTGTTGTGCCGTACATGTTGATGATCTGCACATTTGTGGCGAGGGCTTGGAGGCGGAGGCAGTCGCGCTTTGTTAAGACGTCACCGACGAAGAATGCGTTTCGTAGGGATGGGATCTGACGCGTCGCTTGTGCGGAGAGTAACTGACCCATGGCGGGGGTTAAGTGCGTGACAGTAACCTTGCTATCGTCCATCCATTCTGCGAGACGGCCGGGTGTGCCGATGTCTTCTGCGGTGGGTACATGAAGCTCTGCACCCAAGAAGAGGGGCGTGAAAACTGTAACGTTATCCCCGTCAACGGATGTGTATCTGCTCGAAAATATAGCACGTACTGTCACGTTGGATGGGATCATGGGCGATCCCGCTCAGCATTGTGAACTTGGATGTTTCAGTGAGCAGGAAGCGGTTGCCCATCCAAGGGAAGAAATGCGTGAGACTGTAATGGCGTCCTCGAACGCCCTTGGGGATGCCAGTGCTTCCACTGGTAAAGGACAGCGTGCCAATGCTGTCGGGACCTAAAATGACATTAGGATCCGTTTCTGCGAGACGGACCTGGGCCTTCAAGACATCGATTCCGTCGTTCGCGCCTCCGAGTATTTGGCCAGTAGAAGAGAATTCAAGCGCTGGTACTTCCACACGGATTTTGAGTTCCGTGGATAGGAATTCGCGCACAGAAGGTGCAATTTGGCCAGCACCCGAAAGTACAACAAGGCCACGAGGTTGAGCTACCCGAAGGTATATTATCTGCCGTGAAGGAGGGTATGCAGGGTCTGACTCAAGTTACAAATGAACTGAAAGAAACACAAAAAAATCGTACCTATAACTGAGAATGTCGCACCGCTTTTAAGAACAGCCATAACAGCTACGACCAACTCGACACTACGATGTGCGTAAATCATGACAACTTCTTCCCTCTTCACACCGCCTGCTAGGAGGTGGTGCGCTAGGATGTTGGAGGCTCTTCGAATGTCTCCGTAAGTGAATGTTCGCGTCGTCTGCGGCTCGCTAGGAATCGAGGCAGGTACACTTTGAATGATACACGACCTATCAGGCCATTTCTGCGCATTGCGGGAAAACACATCTGTGATGGCTCCCTTCCAGTCACACCAATGTAAATTCGCTGTTGGGTTGGGCAAGCGTTCGCGTTGGGCAGCCGTCAAGAGAGGAACAGAACCAACCGCTGCAGTCGGATTGGCAGATACCTTCCTTAAAAGCACAGAGAGCTGATCGACGATGAATGATATACGGGCGGATGTGAACAGCAGGGAGTTAAAAAGAATTCGAAGGGAAATATGGGGAGCTAAGGAAGCGCGCGTAGTAGTGGGAGGTCTTGTGACGAAGATGGTGAGATCGGAAGTTAAGCTAGTTGATCGGATAAAATTATCTCGTGGCTGATCTGTTTCATCGAAGAAACGGACACGGAAAAGAGGACGAGATGCTTCGACAGAGTCGTCTTTGTCCCTGTGTAAAGCCCGTACGATCGTCTCATAGGGTAGCAGGTCTGCTTCGGCCTCGCGTTCGACGTGCTGAACACGGCGCACGATAGTCCAGAATGAATCTGATGGCTCCACGGAAAGACGAAGAATCAAAGGATAGCTTGCAGCGGCAGAAGAGGAGCCAATCAGGAAGTCTGTATCAGCAGTGTACCTGTGTAGGAGGACGAGAAAAGCAGAGAGGAGTAGATGGAAAGCCGATGGTCTAGTGTCAGAAGTTTTATTCTCGTCCTCTCCGCCATCTTCGCTCTCAGCATGAAGAGCAAGCTTCAAAAGACTGAGTGAGGTCTGCTCTGAAAGATCTGCCAGATGAGCGGCTTCGATGAGTTTATTAGCACCAGTCGATCGCGGGTAATCTGTGGGCAGAGACATCACAGGTAGATTTTGCAACCTCGCAAGCACTCTAGAGAGTGCATCTGAGGCCATTTTGACAGTCGAGGATGGAAAATTGTGAAAGCAATCGAAAGAACAAAAATATACTACATAAAACTTGTGACTCGTTGTGTACAAGCTATCAAATTACGGCCGAAAGTCATTGTACTTCCCACAGTGAATATATAGTAACTCGTAAGCTTTTACGTTTCAACTGCAACATTCCCATCATCCACACTCACAGGATTATGGGGTGCGCCAGCAGCCACCAGCGCATCCTCAAAGCACCTAGGGCAAGGTCGGCAGCGCAGATTCGGTCCCTTCCCGAAGACCCGAACTTCCTTCACGTTGAAGTCCCAGATTCTTCTAAAACTATCACCGTGGTGGATAGGACCTTGACTCTTCCTAGGTCAAGTGTGGAAAAGCTAATTCGACCCCTTTCTGAAGACCATGAAAATTTCGAGTTGCAACTTGAAGTCTCTAAAACCATAACTACACCGATAGCTATAGGGATATTCTCGCTTCCAACAGAGTTAATATGTCATATTCTTCTCCTCCTTCATTTCAAAGACCTTTCATGCTGTGTATTAGTCCGTTCTTCCACGTGGTTCTATGATTCCTATGGGCTGACTTTTGGATTACGCTAGACCTGCAAAGCTTTCTGGCATGTGGCCCAGAATTTCGTCGACGTTCAATTTCTATTGGAGCTTTATGCCCAGGGCTTCACGGAGACTCCCACCCTGGACTGGGTCGACGTTTCTAGCAAGATGTATTCACTCAGGAGATTGGCATCCATGTGGCAATCTGATTTCCATTTGAACTGCGTTTCTGAACAAACAGTGGCTATTGGGAATATTCTCAGCCCGTACATTCCTGGCTTGCAATCCGTGAAATGTGGGATTTGGTGGATGTGGGTTAACAATAGACTCTTCATTCGGGAGTGTGACACAAACTTCAAATCAACCCAGACGTGGCCGGAGCAGAGCTTCGGCTCGCTGGTAGATTGGCCCTTCTTCGTGAGGTCAGTTGTCATTGACCCTCTTCAGGACCTTGCCGTTATGGTGTCGTCGTACGGCGTCTTTGATATGCTAGATCGTCGCGTCTTTTCGATGACATTTCGGTTGGCTTCATCGCAACGCCCGCACCCAGATTCTGCATGCACTTCTTTGGAGTGCATGCGTCCTTGTAAAATGGACCCTGACCATGATCTTCGCTTTGTGGATCAGCCAGCGATCTGTGGGGATCGTGTAGTGGCACTCTATTACTACACGAGCCACAGCGGATCAGCGTCGAACATCTTCATACAAGTGATAGATTGGAGGAAAGGACATGCGAAGGGTGTAAGTTCACTCTATTCTTGAAACTCTGTCACTAAGCATGAGCAGTATTCCTTATACGACGAACTGGGTGGGACTAGGGCGAGTTTCCATCTACTTGACGAACAGAGGATCATTATCATCGGCCCGGAAGGCCGTATGGCCTTGTACACATTAGAACTCGATGGTTCGCCTCGGCGCCGAATTACGTATGTCCTTCCGAGTGTGCAACGAGGCCTTGAATTCTATTTTCCTTTGGGACCGCTGCTACCGCTCTATGTTATTCATGCAACCCCATCGTTTCACGGGAAAGCGGTTCACCCAGACCTTATACCTGACTACGTGACATCTCTGGAGTCACAAATCATGGTTTTGGAGGTCCTGTCGCGCTCATGGCAGGTGATTATAGTCGTCGATATGGCCATTTTTGCAACAAAGGCTACACAGTCAGAGATACCTGTCGGGATTCCTTGGTCAGAGTGGGGCCCCAAGTACGCACGCTACTTTCCGCATCATCCAAGCCACCGAATCAGCGTGTTCGGCAGCAAAATGGCATATGCTTTGCCTCAGGATCGTGCTCCTGAACCTGGACAAAGATTGGAAGAACTCCCTGCAGAGGGTTCCTTCTACGTACACATCTGGGACTTCAATAGAGCCATTTCTCGCTTAGAACATTCGAATAATGTCTACGATTGTAATTCACCAGGTCGTCTCATCCGCAGGCCTGGTCGGGTGGCTCAGACGTGCTTCACAAAAGACGATGCAGACATTATCACGAATAATCCTTACACTACTGCTGTCTGCCCTACGGGTTTCTCGACGCGTCACTTTGACCGGTTTTTTTTGGAACAGGATCGACTTACTTTGATATGGGTAAGCGTTCTTGGTATGAATACAGGGAAGTTTTGACGTGATTGAATTATAGGCTCACCCTGGCTCGGTTCAAATTCAGGTCGTTTCTCCCTCACCGATAATGCCAACTTCCGAAGTTGGCCTGGACGTTGAACAAGGCCAAATAGCTCACAGCCCAGAGCTGCAGCTGACAAAGGAAATGCAGTCTCGCCACAAGACGAATATCTTATTCTCCCTATTGAGCAAGTTGCGCAGACGGCCGAGATACCCCGAATCGGAATAGGTAGTCTTCCTGCTCTGAAACCTCTTACCGGATTAGCGGTCATGGGTGGCAAGGCTTGTGGAATCACCGAATGACGGGCGTCATCGATAGATTCAAGGCTCCATTAATTCCTCCAAGCGAGTAGACGAAGATGGCCATTGTTGCCAACCAAATTGTCAAATATAGAGTATACCCCCAACCTTTGTCTTTCAACCCGTACTCGCTACATCTCTGTACATTCTTATAATACATACTGATTCCACGTACCTACCCTCGTTTTGCCTCTTTCCCCCTGGTCTCTTACATAGACTCAGATGATTCGCTACCCTTCCGCTCAGTCCCTTCCATGTGATAACACACTCGTTACTGAACTTACATGGAAAACTCACGAGTCCGTTCTGTTCAGTGTCCTCTCAAGGGCATTCATTTCTCAGATTTCAAAACCGTCTTCTGCGCGGCCTCTAACAACTGATGGTTCTGAGCCTTCTTCTATCTATGGTTAGCGAAGATTGATGTAGACGTTAAAAAGTACACTCAAGAACATTCGCCGGTAGATATAAGACCGCCTGCCAATACATTCAACGCCACTCCTACACCCTTGCGCCAGGCTTAGTGAAACAATGGACATCGATATATTCATTGTCTGGAGTTGGTAGAGGCGCTTCTCCCTTGTATTGAAAATGAAGCGCCTTGTATACCGCAACCTGTGGTGCGATGAGCGAGTTTTTAGCAACCCCTTTGATCACGCACATTGGCATCGGTATCCGTGCAGAGCGCAAGGATGGAGGTCGTCATTGCCTGCAAATAAGATGAAATCATGCATATATAGCAAACAGTGGGAACTTCACACCTTCTGTTCCACCATTTTGATCAGGTTTGTAGCGATTCCTTGGCGTTGATACTTCGGATCAACACAAATACAATTCAGATACCAGGAGCTCTCGACAGTCTAGAAAGTGACTAATTAGAAGAAAAATTTGGATGACAGGATTGGACGCACATGAGGAGACAGAGCCGTCTTGATAAACGGGGCCAGTGCAGAGCCATACTGTGACAGAGACATCAACTGCAAGAACAGCGAGAATCGGTACGAACTTACAGTGTCAATCCACCATTCTCTAGTCTTGGGTGACAGAGACTCCAAGAACTGGTTGAAGCCAAGATTCCTCTGCGCATCGCTTCTGAGGGTGAGCGAGTTTACGTAACCAGCAAAGATTGCAACCGACTTTTGCCAAAGAGCTTTCCCTGGAGGAAACCAGAGAGCTAATCCAGCAATGGCACCTGTACTAATAACTATTGCGGTGTATACTCTTCCGGCTAGCAGGCAGGCCCTGATCATCGCGCGGAACAATGGCCCCTCGAGACTCTTATTTCCACCAGTCATGGCGTCAAGAGATGGAGCTGGATTGGAAGAGCATCACGACTACGCTGTCGATAGTTTGAAGGCTATCTTACAATCGACATAACCTCTGACGCACATCCCGACCGACTCGTCTAACTGAGATTCTGTGGCATCCTTGAGTTATGTGGCACGCAACGGTGATGATAGATAGGTTCGATACCTGTTAACTGGTTAACGATAGCCAGTTTGTACGGAAAGTTGTTCATGGTATGTGGCACAATTGAAAGATAATTCCACGTAGTAAAAGTTATTGTTTCCTTCTTAGTACAGGATCGTTATCGGTGCTCTCGTAATAGACTTACTAAGGGTATTGTTGAAACTTGAACAGAAATAATCCGTCCTGTGCACCGACATAGCCTTGTTTCCAAGGTGTCAGTACTTGTGGTGACTCATCCATGCCTAAATACTTCAAATCATGATCACTCTCTGTCTCGGACTCTCGGCTGGGCACATGGGGCATTGGCATGTAACGTACGAAATCCGACGCAAAACGCATCAACACCATGTGATGTCACCTGATGGTAATCAGCCAGATACCAAATCTGATTATTAGTTTGGTGAAAACCATACGATGCCGGTGATCCTATCCTGTGAGTTTCATGTACGTAGGCGACTTGCCACAGTCCACGGTCATATACTAATACGCTAGACCATTCTGAGCGTATGATCGCAAGCAATAAGGCAAATAATAGGTTTCATTACACTGCTCGGCAATATCACAGGGCAGAGCAGGCGCAAATCCGTTTAGTAATTCCACGGACCACAGGAGGTCAATCAATCAGGCCTAGTTACTACTTATTTCCGAGTCGGCGTTCGGTCGTATCCATAAATGCACAATGTAAGTTCAAATTTACGTGCATGCATCTCATGATTATGCTGCATGTAGCTCTGCTAGCGGCTGCGGAATGAGACTCACCTGTGGCGAGCTGTTGCAATCAAAGCTTGCGGTACGTAACGTAAAGTTTTCCACACAACCACGTTGATCATGCCGCTTCTCGGCGGTGTCTAGTATCATAGCCCGCTTTGTCAAGTTTACTAGCTTATGCGTTCTCAAAATTTCCTATTCAGATAAGTACCGTTCCAAGATTTCGAAAGCAGATCCAACACCAAGCTCACTGAGTTGTCCGCGTCTGAATCTTGCTCAGTTAGTACTGGATCATGTCGCCCAAATTTTCTAACACCAGAGAAGGGTATCAAGCTCTCAGTCAGGTCACTCATTTTGGTGATGAAGGTAATATAATTCGTTAATAGATCTCATTGAAACCATGCTGAAAAATTCAGATGTCAGGGATTTACCGCAGAGGACAAAACACAACCAGACGTTGTCCATATGGCTCCTTGCGATCGCGATTTTATGCACTATCTTGGATTTTTCTATGATTTTCTGGGATCGATTTCTTCGAGTCCACCTTCGCTCCGCTTCAACTTCAGATGAGCTTGAGCTACTCCCGTTCCAGAACCCATATCTCAACCTCGAGATCCTCTATAAGGATCCTGAGTTCAAGAGCTCTACCCACGATCCAATTATCAACAATGTACCAGTAATCGCTCAAGTTTCTAATCAGGAGCACCAGAAGATTCTCCCTCCGTTTCAGCGCTATAAGTCGACGGGAGAAACCAGAGCTCCCATATACGAGCGACGTCTAATAGTGACACACGAAGTATGTCATCGATAAAGATTCTATTCAACAGACTGATTTTGTCTAGCTCGAGAGCATCGCGCAGTTTCGTGTGCTTGATTTCGGCATGGAGAATTGCAGCCTTTCACTCACCGTCCCTCCAAGAGACACCACAGAAGATTTCCTCTATACGGATCTTGGTGATTCTGTAATTCTCGATGTCTGGTTTCTACCGGCTAGACATAAGTTGGACTTATACAATCTGTCGTGGTCGAAACTTCCTCGACCAAGGGTACACATTGGCCACATGAATGTGTCATATGGGAAGACATATCGTATGCCAAGCTTTCAGTGCAAGTCGCAGTCATACCAGACATTTGCGGTCTCCTGCTCTAGTCCTGGTTGTCTTGTGAATGTCACAAGCAAGGATATAGGACCTTCAGGTGTGATCGTTATGTCCACTATTGTTGACGATGTTCTGACTAGCCTTACTTGCAGGGCTATACATGTATCAGAGTCAAACAATCTAACTAGGCGTGCAACTGAACTGCGCGGGCAGAGACTTCGTTTACTAGGTCTGACATGAACTTTGTAGCCTCAGAACATAGTAGGAAAAATGAAATATTCTATGCAAACGTCAGTGTACAGTGTGGGGTTACTAATGAACGCCTCTTGGATACAAACTGAGGGAGCTGCCAGTGGTGCATTGAAATAGCTGTATCATGATGGATAAGCTTTTCGCCACAATTCGGATGGTGCGGCAGGCAGTGGCAATATTATTACAGAGAAATCTTCCGAATAGTAGTTGTTTGTCCACCACGTGTAGTCTACTCGCAGTCCAACCCCATGATGAATTGATCATGCTAACGAGCTTGCCAACCGCACTAGCGCTCATCGATCATCATGATCAACACTATTTTAGTAGTATCGCGCGGTCTTCTTACTGGCAGCTGTAACACTCTGCCTTTAATTATAAACATGACGGGTAAATATTCTATCAGACACTGCCCGTGACTGATCGATGCTGATGAGCTAATTTAGGTATTACTTAGCATCAGAGTGAGCAAAACGAGAACAAGTACGAGCGCACAGCCTATACTACGTCCGTTACTGTTGATATAAATAGCGCAAGAGTAAGCTGGCGACTTGCCTGTAAGTACAGTATGGACTCGGACGCAACAACACATACTAGTAACAACTCCCGAACTCGGCTCTGGATTGTTGCTCTCTGCATTTTCATGAAGATTAGCATGATACTTTTCTTCTGCAGTATTCAAGTCGGTGAAAAAACGAACAAAGTCTACTGTGAGCGAGCCTGCGGCTAAAATGTGAACCATGCATTGATTTTCCACCGCAGCGTTTGCTGGCGACGATTTTCCTCGACTGTTGCCCCTAGCACAGGCTGATCCAGTCCTGATGGCCTTCGAGGATTCAGTACATTATCAAATAAACACTGAAGATGGGAGGGCGGAGTGGGCCAGCCTAACGCCGGGTAATGGACTTGTTTATCTGGGGGAGCAGCCCGGTCGCCCATTCTCGATCTCAATGTTCCACCAATTGCGTTGCCTCGATATCATACGAGAGGATATTGTTGGAGCAGACAGTAATGCGGCTCTGAGCCGTCACTGCCTCAACTACTTGCGTCAGATGATAATGTGTCGCAGTGATGCTCAGCTGGAAAACATACTATTAGCAAGCAAGGAAGATTCATTACAACCATTTTTCGTGCGACCTGGGACATATGTGTGTAATAATTGGAATTCTGTATTGGAGGAAGTGAAGAGAAACCAGGCTGGAGCTGAGCGCTGAGCTTATGCCGTGGTAGCACATAGTACGAGTTTCATTACGACGTCACCTTACATAGTACAAGTAAGACTCCGGACTCGACGCACATAGAATTTGAAGACCCCGTAGGCGCTCTTGTACAGTTGTGTAAGTAGTGAGAACAAGAAAAACGTCTGCTTGGAGACAAGCAGATAGTTTTTTGGGGTGGAAGGCCCGAAGGGGCAACCCAGCCCAGATAGTGATCCTGACCTGTGCAAAGGTGAGCCGAGGTGAGCTGCGATTCCCACATCAGTAGGAGTGAATGCGACGCAGTGAAGTGAACCTCGGATCCCCAGATTGTAGGGGCCGCAAGGTGACACATCGAAGTGAGGATGAGGAGTAATAGGAAGGCATCCGCGTGAGCATAAGCATGGGCATCTGTGTCAGTACTGCATCAATGCGGGCATCCGCATCCACGAAAATGCGGAAATCCACATGCGCACGGCAGCAGGTGCTGGTGAGGACGGTACTCTTGCTTGCCACTAGCAGAAGGTGTCCTCATGGCCGGCTTCCCCACCGAACTTGTCTTCATTGCATGCGGATGCATACAAGGATCTGAGCCATCAACGCATCAAAGCTCACCGGAGTTTGTAGCAGAAAATAAATAAAAATCAGAAAAGCGGCAGGGCGATGCTGGAGCGCGCTGTGTGGTAAGCGGAGAAGAATGTATACCTAAAAAGAAAAAAAAGTAAGAGAAGCCACGTGCTGCACAGCCGCACGAAGTCCTTATTCTAACCTCGTACGGTACCAAGACGGTATCTCGCTTTCGGGGTAGAATTCCAAAATATCTACAAAAAGTTAACCTGGCTAACCCCGTTCTAACCCAACCCAGCAAGGTAGGTAACTACAGAAAATGGCAAGGACAACAAACAAATGAGTAAAAGTAGCAGGCCTTGCCCCATTCATGCAGTAGTTATTTTCAGTAAGAATGGACAGGATCAAGACGGGATCGTTTTCGGTATTGCCGTCGAGCTGCCGCTTATCAGTGAGTTCTGAAATGCCATCATGTATCCACATCTACAGATCTACCGGTCTTCACAGCTTTGCCGTGGGTCACATACTAGTAGTCTTATCAGGAAGATGTATTCTGCCGTAATAACTATCGCTGGGTTTCTTAGCGCACCAGCTGAAGCGCTGATACTGCTACAACCAACCAACCAACCAACTTACAGTGTCCCTTGAGTCCGTGTCCCTCATGGCATCCACTGAACTTGCTACGCAGCGTGCGCTGTATGTTGGGAATACCATTTCCACAGTCGTTTATGGTGAATTTCTAGTATCTATCAGTAATAGTTTCTTGTTGACAGCTCACACTCTGGGCGCAGGAGGAAATTTATTCCTATATGCCTACTCTACTTACCTGCTTATGACCTCGATCAAGCAGGTGCAGCGCAGGAGATTTTACATAGGTTTCGGAGGCCTTCTCTTGCTTCTTTTGACAATCGCCCTTGCAAGTAATAATGCCATCTGTGAACTAATGTGGATAGAACAGCAAAACTACCCTGGTGGCCCATCTGCATATCTCGCTGCAAACTTGGCCGCTTGGTACAATGTCTTTGGCACAGCGGCAGACTGCGCCGCAAATATTCTGACAGACGGACTTATGGTGAGTTTACAATATACGATCATCGAGTTCTGTTGCTCATATATACATCTCGAAAGCTTTATCGTTGTTACATTATTTGGGGGTCGAGCGTGTCAATAATTGTCATACCTGCAATTATATACTTGGGATCTACCGGTACGTGCTTTACTATCGATCCTGCACCAAACTAACCATTGCTTTGTACAGCTATGGCGGTCATGATGGTGGTTGAGAGTGCCATGCCGATGTCAGATATATGGCAGGGCCTTGCAGCACGATCCGGCATTTCATGGGTTGCCTTAACTGTCAGCTTTAACATCATCGTTACTGTGTTGATAATTTCCCGCCTGCTATTCTTTCATCGCAGAGTACAATCTGTTCTCACCGATCAGCAGAGGAGTACTTACACGGGCACTGTGGCAATTTTGGTCGAGTCTGCCCTCCCTTTCACAGTTCTGGGGATCGCCTACCTTGCCACCTATATCCAAGGTGTTCCAAGTGCGACGGCGGTAGGAATAGTCTGGGGAACCTTTGTGGTGCGTTCACATACACTACTACGACGAGCTGTCCCACACTGATGATTTACTAGGTTTTGACACCCCAACTCATTATTTTGAGGGTCGCTTCAGGGGTTGCATGGTCAAGAGACACGGCCTCTAACATCTCTCTAACAACTCTGCATGCAAATTTCCCTCACAACTCGTCTTCTAGCAGCAGTAGTATGAACTGTAAGGATCCGTAATAGTAGGGCTCGGGCATGGTACCACGTCCACATCCGAATTATTTAGCTTTGAATCACATTATTTGCAAGATATCTTCCGCCTGTCTCAAAATTATCGATATTATTAGTATTCCCACACTTGCTAGTTTCATCGTCAACGGGCATGTTTCATACTGCACGTCTGACGATGAAATTACATCCTCACACTGATGCATCTGTGAGGCTGTGGAGATGACCATGGGGTAACATCCAAACGGACATTAGTTGTAATGAAAAAGCTGTAGCTCAGAACCGCACGGTGGTAAGAAGGAATGATTATCTTCATTCACGTAACTTAGCTGGCGAAAATTACGCCTCGGCGCACCACATCGGGTGAGGTCGCACCTCGGAGGTGTACTAAGCGAGGTATTAATAATTTATCAAAAGGGTGTTCAAGTTGATAGTACCACCCAAATAACTTGAGGCTGTGATACAAAATCACTCGGGCCCCGGGATCGATGCAACCTTCAAGACTTCACACATCACTGCCTCGCTACCGATTTGGAAGGCAAAATGGAAACCGCCTCCCTGCCTCATAGTGTCGTACATACTATGATCTCGAAACTAGCTCAAAATAACTAATGCTGTAGCGCTAATGTTAATGCGGGGATCAATCTTCTGATGGGCCATGTTACTGGGCGTGCAGACTATACTGGTTAATATATATCATGGATAGACATCAATAACTCGGCGAACATACCCGTGGCGCGGCGTGGATATAAATCTCTGAAAGATACCCCTATTTCCGCCATTACCCATTTCCCATTGTCGTTGTAACATGGTTTCTAAAATTCTCATCATCCTCTCAACATTTGTGGTCTACATAATCGCTGCACCACAGTTGACTCATCGGAATGTAGGAGGAGGTAAGTGCAGTGATTAGGATCGAATTAAAGTTGTCGTTTCTATATTCAACATATACTACTTTAGAAGATTATGCCGCCATTGGAGCTGAGGAGCTAGCAGCCGAGCCTGAATGGCTTACTTCCGCTGATGCTCGTAACTGAGCCTGGGGAGTATGGAAATTGGGAGGAAGGAAGTTACCAAATCGTAGATCGTTAATGGACTCCGAATCATCCATAGTTCGTCTTGGTGTGCTTTCACAGAGGAAAGGAATGTAATACTAGGTCCCGAAAAGATGACAGATCTTACATAATTGGCTGACTAGTTAGTCAGCCAATCGTTTATCGTTTATCGATAATTTATATTTAGACTTACTTATGTTTGCAGCCGCCGCACACTTATAATCTGCACAAGGGCCATGCATGTATTGCATAGCCAACATAGCCCCGCTGCAGATTTGAATAGCCTATCCAAAAATACCTTCCAGGCCAAACACGAGTCTATTCGCATGCGTGCTTGCAACCCTGAATGCCTTTATAATAACTATCAGTACTAGTTTGCCATTGAAGCGATCCATTCCGTCCACTATGATTCAAGCTATGCCCAACAATCGACTTGAACGTTTTGTCTACCTGATTATGATGGTATCCCTCACTATCGTATCTATCGCGCTCACTAGCATCATATTCAAGTCAATGCTCTCAAGGGAAAACTTGAACATTCAAACACGCACCCCAAGGCAGCAGCAAAATTTTAGTCAGTATACTTCCTGTCCAAGGTTAGGATGATTCTAAATTATGTCCTCAGCTTTCATGGGCGACGACTTTCCTGAGTCCCTAGTACCTGACGCGGGCAAAGTGAGATTCGTGGCGGAGGAAAGCGTACGATTTGCGCTAGACCTTCCAGAGTCCAAGACGGAATGGCTTTCTACTTCTCCCCCGGGGACTGGACATGTAGTTTTGGGTGCGGAGAATCGGTCTTTCTTCGTGGCCATGTTCCATCAGCTTCATTGTCTCAGGCTCTTCCGAGTGGCTCTCGCGGGTCCAAACTTTGATCAAGAGCATACTCATCACTGTCTTAATTATCTAAGACAATGGATACTGTGCCAAGCAGATCTGACACTGGAGGCAGGAGATTTTACAACGCGAGACTTCGAACAACACCGCGTTGGTGCTACACACGTCTGCAGAGACTGGGGGGAGCTGTACGACAGTGTTGCCATCAATTGGAAAGACCGGCAACTTGGCAATCATACAGCAGTAAGTCTCAGCGACTGCTAGCATGATCAAATCAACTAACTCTTTTCCGGATAAGTGAGTGGACGAATTCCACACCTTTTAGTAGTAGAACTGTTGTAGTAGCGTAGGGCACCTATCCCCAACTCATGGTTATTCATTCGTGTCCCGTAATTATACTTAAAACTTACAAACACTGCGTGAAGCTCGCTTTGAGCTGGACAATCTGTTTGCCTGGTCTCCAATAATTTTGAGAATTCAACCACAGAAACGTGTGATAAATGTGATTATCTCCCTCTGCAGAGGAAGGGAATTTCAGAGCACAAACAGCGCTCACCAACTCGGTTCCAGAGTACACGATGCGAGCCGTTTGAACGAAGTAGCATGCGGACGGCATCATCCCATTGCACCGACAATTGTTGGATGTGGTGAGACTGGTTTTCAATAAACGTCAATGCAGTCTGATAAGCAATCAATACAGAGCTCAACTTCATCTCCTCAGCAGGAGTGGCCCATGACTTTGAAGTACTAAGATTAGAGGCTGCGTGATATAGGTGGGAAAGTTGCCAAAAGCTTCGTTCAGGTCAGATAAAACGCACCGCTGGAATCTGTCGTGAAGAGTAGCAGTAAGATTAAGAGATGCAAGTCAATTGAAATGACCGGAGGGAAGGACGAGTCGTGAAGCCGGATAGAGCTGTATCCGTCTGCTGCTGGGAGTGTAAGTGTCAGTGCCGATGCTTACTTTTTTTTCGCATACAATGTCTCGAAACTGCTGCAAGCTGCAAAAAGTTGTCTACATCAAAGGTTCTGTATGACCACGCAGATTACTTCTGAGGACGGGCACAACACATGAGTCAGCACCGATGCTACTACAGTTTCACCTAGCCTCTTACCTATCATGGGGCATGCGCCTATTTTAGCCAGAATACAAACGTGTTCGTCGCGGAACTTGGACACACTGACCGTGGTGAGACATTATACAAGATTGTTTTCTATCGCAGACATGTGTTGGTCGATTCCGCGAGACATGTGCACGCTGCGAGCATCTATTGAGCGTTTGCTGGACGATTGCGTCGTGCATCATGCGGGAAACGTAACCTCTAAAAGCTTTGAGTCATCCTCGCATTGTGCGACGTCAAACATTAATCGCCTGGAAGAGATCAGTGAATGATTGACAAACATCAACCTGCTAGTTAACAAAATGAGATTTCTATCAACAACGACAGTAAACAACGTACTCATAGGACGTCGGGTTGGCGCAACTAGGTTCATGGGAATATGAAGTCTATACAGACTAGGAACACGCCACTGCTACCAAAAACATGCCTACGCCTACCTCCTCGTGCAGTGCGATCACCGTCCGAGTTACACCCACCACGTGCAGCAGGCTCCGAGCGCTGACCGCTTGCCTCTTGGCAATGTTCTCAGCACGTTCATGTACCTGTGTAGGAGGACGAGAAAAGCAGAGAGGAATAGATGGAAAGCCGATGGTTTAGTTTCAGAAGTTTTATTCTCGTCCTCTCCGCCATCTTCGCTCTCAGCATGAAGAGCAAGCTTCAAAAGACTGAGTGAGGTCTGCTCTGAAAGATCTGCCAGATGAGCGGCTTCGATGAGTTTATTAGCACCAGTCGATCGCGGGTAATCTGTGGGCAGAGACATCACAGGTAGATTTTGCAACCTCGCAAGCACTCTGGAGAGTGCATCGGCCATTTTGACAGTCGAGGATAGAAAATTGTGAAAGCAATCGAAAGAACAAAAATATACTACATAAAACTTGTGACTCGTTGTGTACAAGCTATCAAATTACGGCCGAAAGTCATTGTACTTCCCACAGTGAATATATAGTAACTCGTAAGCTTTTACGTTTCAACTGCAACATCTCCCATCATCCACACTCACAGGATCATGGGGTGCGCCAGCAGCTACCAGCGCATCCTCAAAGCACCTAGGGCAAGGTCGGCAGCGCAGATTTGGTCCCTTCCCGAAGACCCGAACTTCCTTCACGTTGAAGTCCCAGATTCTTCTAAAACTATCACCGTGGTGGATAGGACCTCGACTCTTCCTAGGTCAAGTGTGGAAGAGCCAATTCGACCCCTTTCTGAAGACCATGAAAATTTCGAGTTGCAACTTGAAGTCTCAGATTCTTCTAAAGCCATAACTACACCGATAGCTATAGGGATATTCTCGCTTCCAACAGAGTTAATATGTCATATTCTTCTCCTCCTTCATTTCAAAGACCTTTCATACTGTGTATTAGTCCGTTCTTTCACGTGGTTCTATGATTTTTATGGGCTGACTTTTGGATTACGCTAGACCTGCAAAGCTTTCTGGCATGTGGCCCAGAATTTCGTCGACGTTCAAATCCTATTGGAGCTTTATGCCCAGGGCTTCACGGAGACTCCCACCCTGGACTGGGTCGACGTTTCTAGCAAGATGTATTCACTCAAGAGATTGGCATCCATGTGGCAATCTGATTTCCATTTGAACTCCGTTTCTGAACAAACAGTGGCTATTGGGGATATTCTCAGCCCGTATACTCCCGGCTTGCAATCCGTGAAGTGTGGGATTTGGTGGATGTGGGTTTATAATAGACTCTTCATTCGGGAGTGTGACACAAACTTCAAATCAACCCAGACGTGGCCGGAGCAGAGCTTCGGCTCGCTGGTAGACATGCACTTCCTCATGAAGTCAGTTGTCATTGACCCTCTTCAGGACCTTACCGTTATGGTGTCGTCGTACGGCGTCTTTGATATGCTAGATCGTCGCGTCTTTTCGATGACATTTCGGTTGGCTTCATCGCAACGTCCGCACCCAGATTCTGCAAGCACTTCTTTGGAGTGCATGCATCCTTGTGAAATGGACCCTGACCATGATCTTCGCTTTGTGGATCAGCCAGCGATCTGTGGGGATCGTGTAGTGGCACTATATTACTACAAGAGCCACAACGGATCAACGTCGAACATCTTCATACAAGTGATAGATTGGAGGAAAGGACATGCGAAGGGTGTAAGTTCACTTTGTTCTTGAAACTCTGTTACTAAGCATGAGCAGTATTCCTTAACCGAACTGGGTGGGTATAAGGCGAGTTTCCATCTACTTGACGAACAGAGGATCATTGTCATCGGCACGGAAGGTCGTATGGCCTTGTACACATTAGAACTCGATGGTTCGCCTCGGCGCCGAATTACGTATGTCCTTCCGAGTGTGCAACGACGCCTTGACTTCTATCATTATGTGGGACCACTGCTACCGCGCTATGTTATTCATGCAACCCCATCGTTTCATGGGCAAGCGGTTCACCCAGACCTTATACCTGACTACGTGACATCTCTGGAGTCACAAATCATGGTTTTGGAGGTCCTGTCGCTCTCATGGCAGGTGATTATAGTCGTCGATATGGCCATTTTTGCAACAAAGGCCACACAGTCAGAGATACCTGTCGAGATTCCTTGGTCAGAGTGGGGCCCCAAGTACGCACGCTACTTTCCGCATCATCCAAGCCACCGAATCAGCGTGTTCGGCAGCAAAATGGCATATGCTTTGCCTCGGGATCGTGCTCCTGAACCTGGACAAAGATTGGAAGAACTCCCTGCAGAGGGTGCCTTCTACGTACACATCTGTGACTTCAATAGAGCCATTTCTCGCTCAGAACATTCGAATAATGTCTACGATTGTAATTCACCAGGTCGTCTCATCCGCAGGCCTGGTCGGGTGGCTCAGACGTGCTTCACAAAAGACGATGCAGACATTATCACGAATAATCCTTACACTACTGCTGTCTGCCCTACGGGTTTCTCGACGTGTCACTTTGACCGGTTTTTTTTGGAACAGGATCGACTTACTTTGATATGGGTAAGCGTTCTTGGTATGAATACAGGGAAGTTTTGACGTGATTGAATTATAGGCTCACCCTGGCTCGGTTCAAATTCAGGTCGTTTCTCCCTCACCGATAATGCCAACTTCCGAAGTTGGCTTGGACCTTGAACAAGGTCAAATAGCTCACAGCCCAGAGCTGCAGCAGACAAAGGAAACGCAGTCTCGCCACAAGACGAATATCTTATTCTACCTATTGAGCAAGTTGCGCAGACGGCCGAGATACCCAGAATCGGAATAGGTAGTCTTCCTGCTCTGAAACCTGTAATCTCTCTTACCGGATTGGCGGTCATGGGTGGCAAGGCTTGTGGAATCACCGAATGATGGGCGTCATCGATAGATTCAAGGCTCCATTAATTCCTCCAAGCGAGTAGACGAAGATGGCCATTGTCGCCAACCAAATTGTCAAATATAGAGTATACCCCAACCTTTGTCTTTCAACCCGTACTCGCTACATCTCTGTACATTCTTATAATACATACTGATTCCACGTACCTACCCTCGTTTTGCCTCTTTCCCTGGTCTCTTACATAGACTCAGATGATTCGCTACCCTCGTTCAAATTTCCGCTCAGTCCGTCCCTTCCATGTGATACCACATTCGTTACTGAACTTACATAGAAAACTCACGAGTCCGTTCTGTTCAGTGTCCTCTCAAGGGCATTCATTTCTCATTTTCAAAACCGTCTTCTGCGCGGCCTCTAACAACTGATGGTTCTGAGCCTTCTTCTATCTATGGTTAGCGAAGATTGATGTAGACGTAAAAAGTACACTCGAGAACATTCGCCGGTAGGTATAAGACCGCCTGCCAATACATTCAACGCCCGCCAGGCTTAGTGAAACAATGTACATCGATACATTCATTGTCTGGAGTTGGTAGAGGCGCTTCTCCCTTGTATTGAAAGTGGAGCGCCTTGTATACCGCAACCTGTGGTGCGATGAGCGAGTTTTTAGCAACCCCTTTAATCACGCACATTGACATCGGTATCCGTGCAGAGCGCAAGGATGGAGGTCGTCATTGCCTGCAGATAGGACGAAATCATGCATATATAGCAAACAGAGTAGGAACACCGCACCTGCTGTTCCACCATTTTGATCAGGTTTGTGGCGATTCCTTGGCGTTGATACTTCGGATCCACACAAATACAATTCAGATACCAGGAGCTCTCGACAGTCTAGAAAGTGACTAATTAGAAGAAAAATTTGGATGACAGGATTGGACGCACATGAGGAGACAGAGCCGTCTTGATAAACGGGGCCAGTGCAGAACCATACTGTGACATGACAGAGACATCAACAGCAAGAACAGCGAGAATCGGTACTAACTTACAGTGTTAATCCACCATTCTCTAGTCTTGGGTGACAGAGACTCCAAGAACTGGTTGAAGCCAAGATTCTTCTGTGCATCGCTTCTGATGGTGAGCCAGGTTAAGTAACCAGCAAAGATTGCAACTGACTTTTGCCAAAGAGCTTTCCCTGGAGGAAACCAGAGAGCTAATCCAGCAATGGCGCCTGTACTAATAACTATTGCGGTGTATACTCTTCCGGCTAGCAGGCAGGCCCTGATCATCGCGCGGAACAATGGCCCCTCGAGACTCTTATTTCCACCAGTCATGGCGTCAAGAGATGGAGCTGGATTGGAAGAGCATCACGACTACGCTGTCGATAGTTTGAAGGCTATCTTACAATCGACATAACCTCTGACACACATCCGACCGACTCGTCTAACTGAGATTCTGTGGCATCCTTGAGCTATGTGGCAAGCAACGGTGATGATAGATAGGTTGGATACCTGTTAACTGGTTAACGATAGCCAGTTTGTACGGAAAGTTGTTCATGGTATGTGGCACAATTGAAAGATAATTCCACGTACTAAAAACTATTAATCATCTTAGTACGGGATCTTTATCATCATGATCGTTCTTATGTGTTCAATTGAAACTTGGACAAAATTTCCAGTGACGATCCATTTGGTACACCGACATAGCCTTGTTTCCTTGAAGGTGTCACACTTATAGGCGTACTCATCCAAGCCTAAACACTCTCTGTCTCAGACTCTCGACCGGGCACATGGGCATTGGCACAACACCTTCAAAACGCCATGTGATGTGATGGTCATCAGCCAGATACTAAATCCGATTAGTCCGGTGAAAAACATTCACCCTAGTAGTATGCCATCAAGTTGCACGGAAAGTTATTGATCGGTGAACGTTCTCACAATAGACTTAGAACCCTCGGGCACATGGGCACTAGTATATACCAAATCTGGCATTAAGTTTCGACATCATCAAAGCGCCACGCAAATATCGCATGATGGTGAAACAGTCAGATACCAAATCTAAGGTCTGATTGGTCCGGTGAAAATCATTGAGTCCGAGAGTATGATTGAAAGAGATAAGGCAGACAACAGGCTGCAGAACTTTATCAATGATGTCAGGCCTCCGAGTCAGAGATGCAATCTCTGGCTGGAGTAAGTAGGGACTCGTAGGTTGTCCAGTGCAGAAACTGTAGAGAGTAAATCAACTGCTCGCTGCTTTGGGCTCGTGGTTGTCGTACTGTAGTCTGCAAGAGATCCAGTTGTGAGCTAACTTGGAACACAAAATAATGATTGTATTGAGTCGGGTCGCAGCAACTTGAAGGACGAATGACATGATGGGCTGTGCATAGTTCAGTGAGACTCGGAATAGACATGTTAACGTAAATCAAACGTGAATGCGTGGTCCAGCTTCGTCTGCGCTAGTAGGCTTGCTGCGACTTCGATGACACGACCTTGTGGTGGTTGGGCTGGTCTGAGCGTAGCTCGGAGTGGACAACTGGTCGCGAATTCGGACGTGCCACGAATGGAAAGGGCAGGAAGTTGGAACATATGCTTAATGATCCGAAAACCAGAATTTGTATTGCTTAGTATGTACTTGAATGCAGATGAATGAAACTAATGTCTGTAACAGAATACTAAGGGAGAGGTGTGTGGGAGTAAAATAACGAAGTCCGGAGCGAGAAAGAGCGGAAGGGAGTCGTCGAGGGGATGGGTGGCGAAGAAGGAGAAAAGAATCAGCTGGACGTGTGGTGCCGGAAACTTCCGCAGGCTCCGTCTTGCTAATGCAATCAATGACCATCATGTCACGGTTATCTACGGATCTACCGGTCTTTTCAGCTTCGCCGTGGGGGCGTCCCTACTAAGTACTAGTCACAATTGATTAGACTGGTCACCAGTCTAGCAATTTCGAATGACCGTATCAGCCTGGGTTCTGTCCGAGTGAGTCAGAAATGTGCTCAGCCGTGATCCTATAACTATCGTTGTTTTATGTATTAGTGCGGCTAAAACGCTGATAGTCCTAGTGACAACCAACCTACAGTGCCCTTTTCTGTGTCCCTCATGACGTCCACCGAACTCGCTACGGAACGTGCTCTGTATGTTGGAAATATGATTTCCACAGCTGTTTATGGTGAATTTCTATCATATGAGTAATAGTCTCTTGTTGACAGTGGACACCTCGTACGCAAAGGAGGAAATTTATTCCTATATGCCTACTCTACCTACCTGCTTATGACCTCAAGCAAGCAAGTGCAGCACAGAATATTCTACATATATTTTGGAGGCTTTCTTTTGCTTCTTTTGACAATCAGTACCGCAGGTAATATCACCTTCTGCGAACTCATGTGGATAGAAAGGCGAAACAACCCTGGTGGCCCCCCTGCATTTTTTGCTGCAAATATGGCCGCTTGGTACAATGCCTTTGCCACAGCGGCAATGTGTCTCGCAAATATGATGACAGATGGACTCTTGGTGAGTTTACAACATATATTGTTATTGAGCTCGGCACTCCAATGCTCATATATACATCTTGAAAGCTTTATCGCTGTTACATCATTTGGGGGTCAAGATTACCAGTAATTGTCATCCCTGGAATTATCTACCTGGGATCTACCAGTACGTGCTGTGCTGTACGTCTTGCGCCAAACTAACCATTTCTCTGTGCAGCTATGGCTGTCATGATGGTGATTGAGAGTGCCATGCCCATGTCAAATCTATGGCGGGGCCTTCCCGCACAATTCGCCATTTCATGGATCGCGCTAACTGTCAGCTTTAACATCACCGTGACTGCATTGATCATTTCCCGGCTGCTATACTTTTATCGTAGAGTACGATCTTTTCTTAACGACGAACAGAGGAATATTTACACGGGCATTGTGGCAATTTTGGTGGAGTCTACCCTCCCTTTCACAATTCTGGGAATCATCTCCCTTGCCACCTATATCCAAGGTGCCCCATGTGCGATGGGGATAGAAATAATCTGGGCAGCCTTCATGGTACGTTCGTTTGCACTACTACATTGAACTGTCCTGCACTGACGATTTACTAGGTTTTGACACCCCAGCTCATTATTTTAAGGGTTGCTTCAGGCGTTGCATGGTCAAAAGACACAGCATGTAACATCACTCAACATGCAACCTTCCCTCAGGACCCTCACAACTCATTCTAGCAGCAGTACTATTAGTACAGTAAAAGAATCTGTAATAGTAGGGCTCGGGCATATGGTACCACGTCCCCGCCAAAGATTTATCATTCGAATCACATTGTTTGCAAAATATGTTCCACGTTGTCGTTTAACGGTATTACTCACACATACTTCATTACTACTAGTTTAGCGAATTAAAAAACACTCGATAACTAGTAGTCTTGGTATCATGATATGTTCAGCCCGAGAACGAAGGGCATATTTCATGCTGTACGTCTAGCAATGGGATTACATGGTCTAAAGACTAGCTCGAGATAGTTGATGCGTCATCGCAGTATGAAAATCAAGAGGAACGATGCCAATTTGGGTGCCAGGCCAAACGTGAGTCTATCCGCATGTGTGCCCGCGACCCCGAAGCTTGCTCTGAGCTGCACGAGTTGTTCGCCTAGTAATTCTGAGAAATCCAACCACGGAAACGTGTGATCGACATGATTGTCGCCCTCAACATAACCTCTAAAATCTTTGAGTCATCCTTGCATTGTGCGACGTCAAACATTAATCGCCTGGAAGAGATCAGTGAATGATTGACAAACATCAACCTGCTAGTTAACAAAATGAGATTTCTATCAACAACGACAGTAAACAACGTACTCATAGGACGTCGGGTTGGCGCAACTAGGTTCATGGGCATATTGAAGTCTATGCAGACTAGGAACACGCCACTTCTATAAAAAAAACATGCCTACGCCTACCTCCTTGTTAGAGTTACACACACCACGTGCAGCAGGCTCCGAGCGCTGACCGCTTGCCTCTTGGCGATGTTATCAGCACGTTCGTAAAGACCCAAGCACAACTTGCCCATACGTACCACGCTGGCAGCAGCCCGGCCTCGAAAATAGAGTTGGAGATCAAAGTCGAGGACGAGTCGAGCACAATGTGACACTGAAACTAACTGTTCCGTCCCTATCACATAATGAATTTGGCTCAGAAGCTGCGATGGTCCATCCCTGCTCATTGACAGAACTCACAGCATGATGGGGATCAGGGCGGCGGCGGTGGCTTAAATACCTTGAAGCATACCCGTGACTATGTGCTGGGCTGGGATATGTAAGGTGATACGCAGGACTCTGTATAGGTTGTAAGAGGGCTAATATGGGCAGGTACAGGTGAAGGGACGTACTGCATGATCCATCAGACTCTGCTCTCCCCAATTTATCAGTTTCGGACTAAATGCTCTGAGTAGCTTGGTGGGGTGGACGCAAAGTATTTGAAATCCTCCTGATCGATATTAAATTGCTTCAGTGAAAACCTGATTCGAATATTTTGACGTGAATTATAGGTTATGCATGGCAAGAATCAAGATTAATCAAGAATGCCTGATAATCGATACAACGTTGAAACATTGACATGATGAGCAAGACTTTAGTGTGGAGGGTCGTTTCTCGGAGTGTATGTGTAGTTCGGTTATCTCGTCGTCTCTCAAATTTCGAGTGACTAGTAAGGCACACGGGCCAGGAGATTGGTTTGTTGTAAGGCCGATCGATTTCGTTTTGGAAGAGCTCGAATGTCGACATGTTATCCGTGAATACTCTATTTGAAGGGTTGGTTTCCAGCGGCATTGGTCCACTTACTCGAGGGTTAGCTTTAAGCCTGTTCATCACCCATAATGCATTAATGCGCGACGACTCTACGCGTGACGAGGAACTATCTATTCAGGGTGCCTGAGAAAGTTTAAATCTTGATAATCACAAGCCTAAGTTGGACCCCGCTGGCGTAATGTGAGTCTATGTCATCAGAACGCTGGCTTCGAGACACTGATATTAATATCAACGCGCACATGACAGCGACTGATCAGGTGCCCAGCGAGTTGGGCAGCTTATATATGTTAGATATACTGAGTCCTTCCCATCATCATACCACACTAGTCTCTCGCACCCACAATGGAGCCCACTAAACAAACCCTCCCAATCGGTGGTCTCCTCGTCGACGTTTACTCCCACCCAACCTCAACCACTAGCTCCACACACCCCATCCACGTGCTCTTCTTCCTCCACGGCCGCTTCGGAAGCGCACAAGATGAATACATAATCAATGCTGTTAAAGTTATTTTTGCTGAGAGTTATGGATTGGGCGGGGGAGAGAGGAAGAAAGATCTTATTGTCGTCACTTTTGTGAGTCATTCTTTGCTTCGTCTTCGTAGGGAAGAAATGATGATGGTGGGTGGGGGAAAAGGATCACAGGAACCACGGGCCGAGACTCGTGAGCAAGCAGCGAAATTTCGCGTGGAGCAAAGAACCGGCCGAGAATAATGATCATCATGCGTACGTTGCTGTCTATTCATAAAGCTGATAATGTCCCCTCATTCGAATGCAGGGTAGACATGTATACCATCCAAAGTATGTCCAGGCTACAACCGGTACTAAACGTGAATCGTGAATCTGACCCCACACGAAGCCGGTACAGCACAAGACGTGTCCTTCTTAATCGATCACCTTCCTTCCTCCCTCTATCCCTCGGGTGAGCGAACGATTGTGGAATGGGGTATAGGCGGTGTGAGTCTTGGAGGTCATTCGACGTGGATTGCGCTTTCTAGAGGTACGTACCCAGCTCATCTAGCAACTTCATCCACACTCACAATCCCTTAGAGCCCCGCCTCACCCTGGGAATCCCCATAATCGGCTGTCCCGACTACACGAAACTAATCTATCAACGCGCCCAATCCTCAAACATCCCCATCTCCCCACCTTACTTCCCCACTTCCTTTATGACATACGTAAAAAGGCACGACCCTGCACAACTGGCGTACCGCGCAAAAGACGCTTCCAATCCGTTTTTCGGGAAGAAGGTGTTGGTGCTTTCGGGGAAGGAGGATAAACTTGTGCCGTGGGTGGCATCGGCCGAGTTTGTGGAGGGTCTTGAAGTTGGAGAGGGGGGTGTTAAGAGGGTTGTGGTGGAGGAGGGGGCGGGGCATGAATGTACGAGTGGGATGCGGAGGGAGGCTGGGTTATTTGTGAGGGAGTGGTTGAGGTTGTGAGGGTTTGTCTGATTTTTGGGACGAGAGTTTTATTAAAGGATGTATTATGATTCGGAATATGTTTGTAATTATATATAGTAGACACTGACCGAAAACCACATTACGGTTGATTACGTCCTAGCTAGTAGTGTGCAATCACTTCATCACGCGTCACGACTGCCATCCGTATTCCAAACCGGCGAAACTGTGCTTTCCAGTCTAGTAGGTGGCATACCAGGTGCTCTTCGACGGGTTTCACACCATGAACACGTGTATGACATTGTTGACGCCGAAGGTATTTGTATACCCACCGCTTATCTCTGTGCGCTCAGGCTTTTCCCAATTCCACTGGCTTCAACGTCGGGTCCAAATACTTATAGCTATCACATTTTCATGTCAAAGGCATCAAGCACTGACGGTGATGAGGACCAGCGCGCCCATACCAACGAGCAGCCTGCCCCAGAACAGGATAATCCAGGACTCCCGCAGGATTCAGAGTAAGTTGCGGTTTCCTGGGATCTGGCACCCGTATAACAGGAAAGTAGCGGATTTTCAGCGATGGAGTTACGATCAGTGATGTAAGTGACTCTTCCCTGATGTTTGTGTGCAACTCCTCACCAGAACTGCAGCCCGAACACTGGGCCCTCTCAGTCATCAGAACCTCACGAACAGGAAAATGCTTTCAAGGCTGCATTGGACGACAATTTAGCTCCGTAAGTTCCTATCAATGGTGATTTGTATTTTAAACAAGCTCATGAATTGTCTCAGCCAGACAGAAAATATCGTGGCGGAGAAGGACCAGCCAAATCCGAGTCTCAACGAATTGTGAGTGACAAATGAGCCGAGTGATTGCAACTGACCACACTGTATACGCAGAGCAAATATCATGAGGCAAGTATTGGATGTTCTCCAGGACTCGACCATTGCGTCGAAGATTGGCAAGGACAATCGGTCTCGTTTCTGGGGGGTGTACAAAAGAGTCGCAGAGGAACACGATGGCGAGTTCCTCGAGCGATACACTACTGACATGGACATCGTCTTGATCTTCGTAAGTTTGGCGTGCTTATCTTTCACGTATTGTGAGATTGATATTTGATCAGTCTGGTCTTTTCTCCGCTGTCAGCACGTCTTTCATCGTCGCGATGGAGTCCAATCTCAGTCCTGACCCCAGCGACACCACGAATGCGCTTTTGAAGCAACTCGTGCAGATCGGACTCGGCAACCTCGCTCAGGCGGGCACCACTCCCAAAGAACCAGCATCTACGTGGTCGCCGTCCGAGTCGACTCTGAGAATCCAAATGGTCGTATACGCAAGCTTATCCATGAGCTTGCTAGCAGCATTCGGGGCCGTACTGGGAAAGCAGTGGCTCGGGTACTACAAGTCGAACAGATATGGTCGCGGCTCGCAGGAAGAACGAGGCAAACGCAGACAAGAAAAGTTCGACGGCCTCGTCACATGGTATTTTGATGCCGTCGTGCAATCCTTTCCGGTCTTGCTTCAGATCTCCCTTCTTCTCTTTGGAATTGCCCTCGGCGCCAACATGTGGTACGAGCACCCCAGCATAGCCTGGGTGATCATTTCCACGACGGTCTTCGGATTTCTGTTCTATTCGCTGACAGTGATGGCATGTTTGATATCTCCGGCCTGTCCATTCCAGACGCCAATGTCGATGGTGCTGCGTATGTTGCGCATCGACAGTAAGGCTATTTTTATAGTTTTGATGGTTATCATTTTCAGTCTAAATCAATATTGCAGGAGTTCTGCGCTCGATGTTCGAACCAGCCTCCAGGCATTTGCAGCGGCTCGCGACGTCAACGGACGGTGAGGCACGTTTTCTTACATATACTCATATTTTGACCGTTTCTTGTCAGGCGTGCTGCAACCATTGCTTGCTACCCTCAGATCAAGCTGGGCCCGATTTTCCGAAGCACTGGCAGGTTACGTTCTTATCTACTCTTTCACAGATACCCAATGCTCATCTCACTCTACAGGCCCTATTCGTGCCACTGGCGTATTCGCACGAAGTTCCCTTCAGCTGTTCTTCACTGCGCTTAACAAAGGGCTGCGTTCTTTGGTTCCGCACTCTTCGACAGAGGTTGTGGACCCAGAAGCACAACCATTCAACCAGGGTCTGGATGTTTTGGCGGAGAATGATGGCACCCTTACCCTCGACCTCCCGGACATACCCAGCGGCCATCTCGAAGCGACGAGCGTTATCTGGCTACTCGAGACATCTACGGATCCTGAAGTATTTCTCGCTGCTGCCAGGCTTGTTCCGCAGGTCGAATGGCCCCTGGATCTTGACGTTTCTGACATACTGCATCAGCTGTTTGATATTTTTACGAGTTGCGTCGACATTCAGAAGCGCATCGGCATGCACAATGGCTTTAACTCATCTATACTATGGATGTGTTCTCCAGGAATATCCTGGTCGTAGCAATTGTATTGTCCGCGGGAGACCAGACCATACCGTGTTTGATGATATTTTGATGGCGAGCGTACGCACAGTCAACGGCACGGTGTTTGACACGACTATGAATCTTTCCCGTCCAGGTTGCAATAGATATCCATTCCATATTTTTTGGTCAGAGGCTTGCCCTGACACCGTCCCTAAACAATTGTCCCATCTTCTTCCTTATCACTTTGTTACTGGGCAAGTGACTAAAGGCATAGAAGACCTCGGGATAACTGTGATATCAAAATTGCTATTATCTCCAATCTCTCCGTCGAATCAAATCGTAGCCAATTGCACTCTTCTTGCTTGCGTCATGGTCGGGACTCAGGTTGACAAGAAAGACATAGTTCGGATTGATAAAAGGTGCTATCGACTCATTTAGCAGTTTTTCTGCCATGATTAACAAAGAAATTGCGTAGTTCTGCTCTGCCTCGACTCAAGAAGTCCCTTTTAGTGCAGTTCCAAAAGGCTCTCTGGGCATGGGATGGAGGCGAGCTCGACAAAGATAGCACAGGGGTCGCACGCCGGGTACAGAACCTTCTCGAGATTATCTATCGCATCCTTGAGCTTGCTGGACGTTACGATCGTCCTTCATTACACACATTGCGGGACCTTGACGTGTGCAGGAAGGTTTATTTACGAGGGAGGTCATCCGAACAAAAAAATGCCTCAGTTTCATTGGCAGCTCTGCGAAAGGTCCTGCGATTCACGTTGGCTGCTGCCAATGTTCTTCGGGACCCTGCCCAGGTGTGGGATAAACAGTCTTGCTGGAGAGGCGAATCGCACTCGCCAGAAGACTTCGACTGGGTGGTGGACTACTTCGACTTCATCTATTCCGACGATTATGAAGCGGCATATGACATCCTTTTGCTACTGGGTAGTATGGGGGTGTGCTGCAGTCCAGCTAAACAACATCTATTCATCGAAAAGCTCATCGCCTGCATGGACAGTAACATGCCTGACCATTTACGCCATGCCGCTCTTCGCGCTACTTACGGTGCACGAGAAGAAATAGCCTCGATCGATACCATTGATGATGCAGGGCTACGGGACATGGTTTTGACCAAGCTATCCCTTGCTATTTTGTCGGTGCTTTATCCGCACCCAGGTACAACACCCGCCAATGATGATCCTGACAACTTTTTCGATTATGGTCGCGACTTGTGCTATGTCGAGCTGGTCCTCGCCCTCGCAAGGAATTCTAACTGGCACCCCCATTTGTCTGGCGATCGCCACATAGATCGGTGCATTAGCATGATTCCAGTATACTGCGATGCCGGCTACAGCACGCATGCCTTTTACATAGCTGGTATCCTCCTTAGGATCGCACCTAAACAGACGTCGGTTACATCACTCAGTTCTGTCACAGAGCAGCAGTGGTGGGACGTGATGAGAAGCGCGTGGAACCGTATTCCAGATGATTTTTACAACACACGCTGTTTCGAGCACTTTCTTGTTCTTGTGGATGGCACAAAGAAGTATATGCAGATTGCTTCAAAATCTGATCTCGAGCGGTTCATTCGAAATGTGGATGATTTTCTCGAACATCTAGAGCAGGAGATGGGACCGGAGATACAAGGTTTAGAGAAGGGAGAGGGAATCACTATTGCTGTGACGGAGTTGAGGACTGCAGCCAGCAACATGCTCGAGAACTTTGATCAACAATTATTAGTCCCTTAATTATGACGGTTATGTTGTGTTAGAGTGGAAGTCATTGGACAGTGCATGTACGGAAGCGCGAAGTATCAAGACCTGAACGAAACCGATATTGAATCATCAGTCCTCTCTAGCTTAGTAGACTCATGTCGGGCGTGAGGAACAACAGGCATGAGATGCAGATATTCCCGAGACCAGCATGTAAATGTTGACTGGTGGAGGGGAGTTGTTCCACGGGGACAAAACTAGACACTGTCACTGGTGAGGTTCTGCGCCCGGCAGCCCCGGTTACATCCCTTCATCAATATGCACAGGAAGACGAAGATGGGACAACAAACGCAGGCTTCTTCATCTCCATACCACACGACCACCTTCCTCATCCTTGGGTGAATGGATGATTGTGGAATGGGGTATAGACAATATGACTCAGTCTTGGAGGACATTTGACGTAGATTGCGGTAAGTACCCGACCCATCTAGCTACTTCATGCACACTCGTAGACACTCCCAAAACCCTGCCTCACCCTCGGAATCCCCCCACATCGTTCGAGACATGCATGGAAACGCATGACCCTGCACAACTGGCGTACCGCGCCAAGGACGCTTCCAATCCGTTTTGTGGACAGGCTTGTGCTGTGGGTGGCTTCAGCCGGGTTTGTGAAGGGTCTTGAAGTTGGGGAGGGGAATGCTAAGAGGGTTACAGTGCGGGGCATGAGTGTACGAGTAGGATGCAGAGGGAGGCCGGGTTGTCTGAGAGAATGGTTGGGTTGCGAGGCCGCGTTATCTGTTTTATTTTGGGTATGAGAATTGTATTGAAGGTTCCAGAATATGTATGATATCATGACACGAGTTATATAGGTCTATGTTGACCAAAAGCCATATTACGACCCGAATCGTGGACTGGGCCCTAGTGCGCGCAGCCGTCCTCGCACATCACGACGTCCATACGGAACCTCGCTTTTCAGTTTGCGAATATATTCAAGCAGGCAAAGCTCTTCGGCGGTTTGGGGTAGAGCAAGGAGGATGCAGAGTGCACCGGCCCAAGAAGATCCGGGGGAGGGCTTAGCGAGCAAGAGGCGCTCGTTCTGCGCACATGAGTACTGTGTCTATCTGAGGAATGTGGCGTGCGAAACTTTGAACTTAGGGGAGCGAGAGTTGATCCGAAAATGATAACGAAGAGCTCCACCAAGAGCTAAAGGAGCTCCATGTGCGAGTGAGTTATGCCTCGAATTGGAGTCCTAGGGGTATCGAGCAGAGTGAACCCAACCCTAACCTAAGATTACCAATAACAAATCATTGGTCACCGATATTGATCAAATCCAATAGCAGAACTCTGGGGATAAAAGCCAGCTTGGATACTCTTAATCAAAAAAATCATTCTTCCCCTTCTAAATCTCACTACACTTACTCGCAATGCCTGAAGGTACCATGAGAGCTCTGTGGTACAACAAGGTACCCATCCTCCACTACCGTTACCCTCACCATCGTCTAACCTAGCGACAGCCACAAGACTTTGAGATTAAGCAAGTCCCAATACCCAAAGTCGGTGACAACGATGTACTCTTGAAAGGTACCTTTTCACCACCTTAACAATAATACTCACTTCCTAATCACCAAAAACCCTAGTATCATGTTGCGGTCAGTAGTATCCACACCACACCCTCTCGAACCCACCGTAACCATATCTTCTGCATAGGTGTATGCGGCACAGACGGACACATTCACGACGGGGAATTCATATCCACATTCCCGGTCAGTCCCCCTTATCGTCAATGACGTCACTCCCTATTAAGCTTATCACTCCCAGCTCATCCCGGGTCACGAAGCTATAGGAAAAATCGTCGAAATGGGAAAGGACGTCACAGGCTTCGAGATCGGCGACCGCTGTGTTGCTGACGTAGGCCTAACCGTAAGTCTCACTCCACACCTGAAACAATCTCCTTACACTATAAAAATATCAGTGCGACAACTGCTTCTACTGCAGACGCGGCAATTCCCTCCTCTGTGAGAACTTCAACGCCAGAGGCGTCACTCTCGATGGTGGCTTCGCCGAATACATCGTATAGTAAGCACAGCCCATCATTTCCACGCGATTCTCATTCCAAATTCTAATTTCATATCTCAGCCATCAAAAGAAGCTATACAAGATCAAGAACCTCACAGACGAAGAATCAACCCTCTTGGAACCAGCCGCATGCGCAATCCACGGCCTCGACAAACTCAACCCACCCGTCGGCATTGAAGTCCTCCTCCTCGGCGCAGGACCCACCGGACTCATCCTCGCTCAGCTCCTCAAGCTTAACGGCGCCTCCCGTGTCGTCATCGCCGCCAACAAAGGCATCAAGATGGACATCGCCCGCGAACTCGACGCTGGTGATGAATACATCGAATTAGATCGCCAGAATCCCGATGCACAGTGGCAGAAACTCAAAGAAGATAATCCATATGGCTTCGATGTCGTGGTAGAGGCTACTGGCGTGGAAAAGATTGCCGATATGTCGATTGGATATGTGAGGAGGGGTGGGACGTTGATGATTTATGGGGTGTATGAGAATAAGGCGCTCGTTCATTGGCCCCCGTCCAAGATCTTCGGGGATGAGATAACTGTGAGTTTCTTATTTATAACTTCGATATGATGCTGATGATGCGCCTATCCAGATCATCGGTTCCTTCTCGCAGACATACTGCTTCCCACGAGCAGTCGCATACCTCGATAGCGGAAAGGTCAAAGTCAAGGGAATGGTGACGGATGTGTTCAAGCTCGAGGATTACCAATTGGCCTTGGACAAGATGAATAGCAGAAAAGCAGTGAAGATTGCGATCAGGCCATGAGCACAGATCCGTATCCTGCGCCCTTCATCGTCACGGCGCACCTGCAACAAGTAATACCTTGTACTTTATCCTTTATCTGTATCTTATCGCAATTCGACACCGTATATGATGCCCATCTCTGTGTCGTCAAGTCAACGTGCGACTCCCAATTCACATATTATGGCGACACGACACGATGCCTTCGACTCTGTAAACGACACAACTGCTATAACACATCAAAAAGAGACAGAGCGCTGAATACTGAGTGAGCCGCATGCGTATGATAGAATCAGCATGTCGCCCCGTGCCTATTCTATGATACGAATGCGCCTTGTTGTCCGGTGGCGGGTGATAGAAGCAAGACGAAGATGAAAGTCGATGGAGGTCCAAGGCGTGAGACCCATTTTCAGCCCCCGCTCGCTATCTTGATAGAATCAAGTACTCGCGATCGTCAGTCCGAGCTCGATTCGCTACTGACCAAGGACTCACGAGAAAAAATAAAGTCCCAGCTCCTTCTACATAGCTTGGAAGAATCAAACGCCACGCAGTTGATGTTTGGGTAGTGGGTGAACAACAAGACGATGGTACAAGTCATCCAGCAGTTCACTCACTACCCAAGATTACTTGGAAACATCCATCCTCCGTTGTTTGTCAGTTTGATTGCTTCTTGGACTTTATCGTCGTGATTATGATCCAGCGGGCTGTCTATTAAAAGTCAACGTGCGATTGGACGGAATACTTGTGTGATGAGTATCCCATAGATTCTGAATCATGCATGATGCACGACAGTTGTATAATACGATGGGGTTGCTCCAGGGCTTGCGTGTGTCACTACTGTTCTGAAAAGGGAGCAAAAAAAACCGAGGGCGATTGAACATTGAGTATCCGGGTCTTGACCCGCGGCGGGATATCATACGAATGCGCCTCGTAACTGGTAGATCGGTGTTCCTGCCTGGAATGGATGCAATTTGAATTTTGCTCGGTGCTGTAGTACATGGTTTTCTACTCCCACGCGGTGATGGAAGCCGATGGTGGGTGATAGAAGTAAGAACGAACGAAGAGGAAGAAAAAGGATCAGAATCCAGATCAAGGTCGTTGACTCGGGTCCAAGGTATCTTGTGAGTCATGGCCGACTTGTATGCGCCCCCCCTCTACGCCCGAGAATCCATACCATGGCAATTGTTATTTGAGGTCAATTTGCTATTGAGGAGGTCGCCGAGAAACAAGGAAGTTCCTCATTGAGAAACTTGGACTATCCAGGCTGGGCACCGACACTCTGAAGAATTGCAGTCTCAGATCTCAATGACCAATCCGGGAGAGCGCCATGAAGTGATATTTGAGTGCACCAATAACCATGCAATGGTGTGAGTGATCCACCACCGAAGAGTCCTACTAGTGCTGGAGAGGGTAGTAAGTAAAACCGAACGAAGGAGGGCGCGTAAATTAAAAGTCACGGTTATTAGTCAGCGAGTATTGCGAGGCCTGCGGCAGTGCGGCAAGGCACTACGCGTTCAGCTACATAGCGCTTTCAAACCATGAACTCATTCAGCTGGTAAACCGTCGCATCCGAATGATTGGACTACTAGCCTCGACAGGTCGTAGAGGGCTCACTAACTCAAACCTATGCATCGCTCTCCTCCACCATACACCATCTTTTCAGCGAGGTTATGCCCTTTCTCGATTTCCTAACCGAAGGACCGGTTTTGGAAGGGCTCCGAGTTCAGGACGCAAACCCACCCAAGGAACCGTGTCGTCCGCTCAGGATGAGACATATGATTCTGCGTCATTTCGATTTACATACGAATCACGGTCCTCTGCGGATGATTCGCAGCTTTGGGATGCGAGTCAGAGAACGCCCTCCAGTAACCCGGAGGAAGGTTTGAAGCATCTGCTGCTGAATAATAATACGTTGGTGATTACAAGGTGTGTTTTCTTACTGAACCACATAGATGACCGTTCGACTAATTTTTGATGATTGCAGGAAGCTTGAAATGCTGAGCATATTCATGGGCTTTGAACAGTCGAATCGATATACTATTTGTACGTGATGCTTGGGTCTTATTGTCCATTATACATCATCAACGTTTGTTCTCGATTAGCGAACGAAGCTGGTGAACCGCTTGGTTACATTGCTGAAGAGCCACGAGGTGTTCTGTCGATGTTTGCCAGACAGATCTTCCGCACCCATCGTCCATTTCGTGCTCTAGTCATGGACCTCCACGGATCACCTATTCTCTGGGTGCGGTCCATAGCACTCCCTCCCCAGTCATAATAAATTCATCCAATCCCGCAGATTCGCCGTCCATTCGCCTGGATAAACTCACGCATGTTCGTTCAACGATTAAAAAACCTTCACGAGTATACACCAGAAGGAGAACCTGTTCTAGATACCTTCGCAGAAGTCCAACAGGAATGGCATCTTTGGCGAAGACGATACCATCTCTTTCTTCGGTAATGCAACGCATCCCTTTGTTTTGTCAGTACCGACTCCCGAGACTTGTGTCGTAGTGATCAGCCTAGGCGCATTCTTTCTACCGCCTCCGAGCCCCAGCCTGAGCCTCCGATAGATTCATTCACCCAATTCGCAAAGATCGATGAGGGGCTCTGGGCGTGGCACTTTAACATGCTTGATGCGCGTGGGACACCCATTGCGTCTGTCAACAGGGCATTCCGCGGCTTTGGAAGAGAGGTAAGTTAGATGCCCATGTCCTTCTCAATATCGTTCAGGAGCTCAACGGTTTCGCAGATTTTCACTGATACAGGTTCTGAATATGCCATGTCCTGAGATGCCAATCTTACTGATGTGATGGGGACGTGTTGCGGTTGATAGGACAATATTTCGTGACTTTTGACGCCACGCACCAAGACGGATCCGAGGCGCCGGAGCGGCCCACGGTGATCAGGAATCTCACTCTTGACGAGCGTGCGGTAAATATATCTTGGTTGTTTTATCATTGTCATTTTTCTGATTCTTTTCTTTTACGCCGCTACAGCTCGTGCTTGCGGCAGCAGGTCAGTAGCTCGAGTATTTTGATCGAGTTGGATACTGATTTCTGGCAGTTAACATCGATTATGATTATTTCTCGAGACATTCGGAGGGTCATGGATTGGGGTTCCCGATGTTGTGGAGTTCGGGGGAATGAAGGTATTCGGTCGCTTTATTGCATTGCTTTATCATAGAACAAGTATCGAGGGAATTACAGTAATTCAGTTCAGCACCCTTCCCTACGCACTCACCATGTTCTGTCTTGGTTCTGGAGCTAACAAGAACGAGCGACAAGCGTGCTCAACGTTTCTGTTGCGATGAATGCGAAATTCTTGCAAATCGTTCGTAGTACTCAGTTGTAGCCTTAATACATGCTTTTTTTGAGTGAAGTGAACTCCATTACATCGACTAGTTGGATTCATAACAATGTCATCTGCAGCTTCGCATTTAAAGTGCCCTCGTCATCTACATATTCCGTATTGCTACAACAGCACAATGACAAGTCAGTTCGAGTGATTAAGGAGAAGTGCGAAATGCCTCCTCGATTGATAAACAAACTTACTTGTACAATACCCAATCGCCCACCTCATCCCATATGTTCCAAGTCATTTTTGGAGGCTCGAATTCAATGCCCTCGGGGGATCTATTGTAGACATCGACGGAAGCACAAGGAATGAAGTTCATTGTGAACATCAGACAATCAGCACACCAGAATCCATGGAGTCACAACAAATTCAACCTACTGCCAGGGTACAAGGGCCAGACAATTTGTATCTGTTAATGATAATGGAATTTTCAGCGCTTCAGGTGGGGCTGCACGACCAGGTTTCCGGCTATGTGCCTCGATCAAAAGTACAGCGTTAAAACGCGCTTGATAGCTATGCTGACTGAGACCAAGAGCGGTGCGGCATGATCCATAGCTAGGCTCTGGTATGTAGAAGCTAAACCACCATATGCGTCCTGCAAGGGATACCATCAGATCAATGAAGGAACAAAGCGAGAGACTTGGACCACACACCCCCTGCGACAAATTCGAAGCGCAGAATTTTGTCAGTAGCAGTGCGCAGGCGTTTCTGGAACATCTTGATTCGAAAAACAACATCGAACTGCTTGATGGGTTTGTCGCGTGTGTGTACCTGGATTTCATCTGGTAGACGTCCTAAAATGCATCTCGAACGCCTGTCTTCACTAACTAGTATCCAAATCAGTGGTTTCTCCGGTGGACATTGCTGTGTACTACTTACAGTTTCCAAAATTGAGCTCCTTAAACATTGAATGGTCGTTGGTTATCATGCAAGCAATGCGCAAGTCGGAAGAAACAGAGGGACTCGTGCCGGAAATGAACTTGATAAATGCCCAAAGAGCATGTGGCCGATTGTTCACAATTGCCCAATACGGTGCTGTGTGGCCTTCGATATTGAGTTGTGTCAGGATTTTGGAGAACTCGGTAACTGGGAGAGTGGCAGCGCAGGCAATGACTTTTGGAACCACAAAACAAGGGATGTAGTCAGGGGCTAAGACGATGTCACGGATGCGGGATAGAACAGCTGCACGTTTCTTCTTCATGAGACCAAAGGAAAATATAGATGATTGATCGCATTGAATGGGTCTTGCTAAGACTTTGTGATACGAAGGAGGTGTACTGCTGTCATCAGCGACTTTCACATCAACGAGGGTAGCCATTGATGTTGGTGGTAAGAAGATTGAAATAGGGGGTAACGGATCACCGGGGCCGAATATATACGTAATATGGAACGACTCGGAGATCCTTCCCTACGCACTCACCATGATCCGTATTAGTTCCTGGAGGCCAACAAGAACGAACGACAAGCGTGTTCAACGTTTGTGTTGCGAGGAATGCGGAATTCGTTCGTAATACTCTATTGTGATACTTTGTTGTGAGTGAAATGAGTTCAACATTACATTGACTGGCTGTCACCATTGGATTCACAACAATGTTATCTCCAGCTTCGCATATAGGGTAACTTGTGCAGTAACTTCCAGATCAAGTCATTGGTCCAGGTAATCTCGGGTATAGCGATTACGCTGTCCTTCTTCCTTCCCATGCGGGGGTCGTGTGCGACGTACGCACCTAACTTTGAGCGTCCCTAATTTGAAGTTCTTTAGGTGGCAACGGATACGTGTCAAGCCTCTCAGCTCATGAAAGGTGTTATAGATATCTGCGAAACCCATACAACTATCACTATTGACATGTCCTTACTTCAGCACACTGGTCCATCAACGTTTTACACGGAATTAGCAGAGTTACCCCTTCCTGTGTCTGCTGATTTCGTTGGCTCCGATGGTGCGTCTACTAGTCAATATAGCCAGAAATTGATAACAGACACCCGAACAGTTCCACGCGTCACTTACACCATTCGCGATCATGAGCGTAATATCACACGATCCCTCACCAAAACTTTCCCTGGGGGCATCGGTTCTGATCATCAGACAACATCCCATGATTCCTCCGAAGTTAAGGCATTTAGAACATCTCCTTCCAAGTCTCGCCAGGCTGTCCTCCGAGAGGTTGCTGATGGCACAAGTACGAAACGTTTCGTCGAAATCTGGGCCGGCATCCAGATAGAGGCTTCCTTGGATGTCACAAAGTACCACGATGCTTTCCATACAGATGGTGAGTTAAATAACCTGCGAATGTCCTTGAATACTTGCAAATTGGACGTCAGATTTCACATCATCGCTCTCCTTCTCCCCATCGGAAACATCCCTTCTATATACCGCCGAAGCAATCATCGGCGATGATAATGCTTCAGACGATCCTTATCCCAAATTCAGATACACTCCGCACTTCGGCGAACTATCTCGCGGCAAGAAAGCACCGACTATTTTTCTATTCCGCTGGACAAGGTCCACAGCCTTCACCAAGGCTACTAAGCAAGATATGTTGCTCGTTGCCCTTTCGCTGGCACAGCCTACCCAAGCGCCCGTCCTGTTTGGCCAAGCTACTTTTGCGACAGAAGATATCATCTACGCCAGTGGATACGAACACACCAAAGACGGTCGACTACTGGGGATTAAATGGTGCTTTAATCGCCCCATGGGTATATGGGAGATTAAACTCCCCGAGTCAGCGACCGTGCAGGGGACACCTTTTGGTGCTAAAATGCCATGCAATGCATTGAAGCTGACACCGTCGGAACGGTCCTGTCGTTCACCTCGTGTATTATATGATAACAATCAGACACCTACTAAACTCTTCTGGTTCTCGAATCCTGTCGGCGGTCCCCACGCATCTTGCGTGTCTCTGGAATCTCGTGATCTAACTACAGGTACCAACAAGGTCCTCGTGGATACCGTAATGGAGCCTACCCCCGAAAACCATTTTCCAGGTCTATATCCCAATTATAACATGCCCTCCAGCCCGTTTTTACGTCGCGGAGACCATACATACATCGTACTTCACTCCTTATGGCGCTCTCGTGCGACGATCCTCTTCATTGATACAGAATCAGGAGCAATTTCAGACGAGACAAAAATGCGAGATGGCGAACCTTTGTATAATTGGGATTTACATGCTACAGACGATAAGGCGCACTTCATCTGTTCAAGGAGCACGCCTACTACCCCACACGAAGTGTTACTAGGATACTTTGATGAACACGACAACCTCGATTGGAAAGCTCTAGATAAGCCAATGATATCTTTCGCAAGCAAGTTCTAGTCAATTTGGATTCTTGCCAAGTCTAATCATGCTTTTCAGCTGAGAACGCACTCCGTGATCTCACTGCATCGATCATACCCATTGGCGCGCGTCCTCCAACAGAGACTATTGTAATTCAGTCGAAGGAAGCTTCCACAAGACCTGGCCCAAAACCCATCTGCGTTACCATTCCACATGGAGGACCACATACATCAACGACAACATCATTCTCCCCAGCTACTGCTGCACTAGCCTTGGAAGGATGTAAGTCTTTTTGACTTCGCGCCTACTGGCCACTTAGAGCAAGCATACTCGCAGATACAATTTCCCTTCCCAACTATACCGGTTCCATGGGATTCGGCGAAAAGTACATCCAAAAACTTGTCGGGCACTGTGGAACAATGGAAGTACAAGACGTCGTAGAGAGTGTCAACGACCTCATCCGGCTGGGCATCTCAGAGCACGGACAACAAGTCGTCCAAGGTGCAAGCTACGGTGGTTTCATTGCCGCGCACCGTAAGACTCCATTTCAAAAACAAACCTCTTTTTCCCACTGACACTGACATACACAGTGATCGGCCAATACCCAACGCTATTTAACGCAGCAGTGATGCGCAACCCCATAACCAGTTTTAGCGAACTAGCGTCCGACATCCCCGACTGCGCCTACACTGAATTCGGGCTCCAGTTTACCCCGGACTCGCTCATGACACCCGCTACATTCCAACAAATGTTCGAAGCGTCGCCTATCGCGCACGTCGATAATGTACGCGCGCCTGTATTGTTGTTGATTGGAGAAGACGACTTGCGTGTGGGACCGGCACAGGGGTTGAGATTTTATCATGCGCTCAAGGGCAGGGAAAGGAGAGTGGAAATGTTGTGGTTTAAGGGGGAGATGCATTTACTCAATGGTATTGAGGCGGCAAGGGTTTCGTTGGAGGCTGGGAGGGATTGGTTTAAGAATCTGGGGCAAAACCCAGTTGACTGATGATGTGGAGGATTTGAATGCTGCTGTTATGTGTGTGAGATGCGGGACGTGAGCAAGGAGGATATGTTTGCGTAGTGTTCAGGCTGGAAAGTGCCTCGCGTGTTCACTCCATTCTGTATATAGTATTAGTTCGTACCGGCAGTGTTATATTCACCCAACCTCGAGATATGTTTCTTATTTTTCTGCGCACCAGAGCATCTGGGCGAAGTGATGCGTCGAGGTACTCCTGGGCGGTTAGCAAAACTAGAAGTGCTCTAAACATCGAAATTGTCATGAAAGCCACAATATTGTCGAGAGTGCGAAATCATCGCGAAAATCTTTATTGCTGTAAGTTATAACAAATCAAGATAAATGTCCACAGGCGAGCGGACTGCTATACAGTAAAGGTGGATGCGGGTCACACATCATGGGATGTAGTAATGGTGTCTAAGAAAATGTCTGCCAGTATGCATAATATGGTGAGCAGAACGGTAAAGACGATGCAAAAAATTAGCAGTCCAACACTACTAGTCTGTTCCCAACTTATGAGTGCGAGGGTGACCATCATAGAAGGACTCGCGGAGACGTTGAATGCGATACCGACAGACAGCCATAAGAGAGGGAACACAGGTCGCTAAGGGACATGGGTATTAGTGAATTAAATCGAAAATGATACTTTGACTTACTTGTAAAATGACCCGTATCCTGGGGATGGTACAGATGATGTGAACGAGTGAGCCGGATGACAAGAAGGCCGTTACTAGAAACGCCTTGTAGGAGGCGGTAGACGTCAAAGGGTGCGGCTGCGTGAAATGCGCTGATGCTATGAACAGGATGGAGCTAAATAGGACGATCGTCGATAATGTGAGTTGCATCCTCAACCGCCTTTCCGCCCGGACAAGAAAAGCCTCCCAGCGGTCCTGAGGTTGCAGCTGGAGTCCCGATGGCAGCGAGACTCCCAGAGCTAATCTTGTTACCAAACGTTCCCTCTTCATCTTGGCCTCCTGCCTCTTGACGTCGGCGTCTGTCTCTAGTGCATCCTCAGGTTTATCCTTGCCTTTCTGCTTCTTAACGGAGGTGTTGCTGGTGGACGACAGTAACTCGGACGCTGACATAGTGGTAGATGAATGGATTTTTGTAGCCTTATAGGGTGTGTGGGCACGGCGGGCAACGTGAAGATGGCGGGTGAGGGGAGAGGTTGATGCGGTGGGGTGGCAGGAGGCTAACACTAGATCATTATGACATAATACGGCTTGATGGGTTCTTGTGATCGGAATACAGTCGACTTCTTCGTAGGGTCCCGCTGCATGTAGAGGAGTACCAATATTGCAGCTCGTTGGTCATCTCGAATTTATCATGATGGCCTAAAGGGCCGAATATATACGGAATATGGACCGACTCGGAGCAGAAATTGGATCCGAGCAGATCTACATCGCCACCCATACGAGGCACGAGGCACATAACCCGAAGGCTAAGAATTCCACGACCTTTTTAACCCACGAACACAATGGTGCAGTGGGAACGCAATACAATCTTCCCCAAGTGCGACAACAGTGACACAGCAAATGCAAGGTGCACCGGTCCCGCTTGACGTCGAAAGTTACCCCGTCACACCAGAAGGGTTGGACTTAGAGCAAGTCCACATATACGTGAGGCATGGTGCGTCGAGTTCGCGTTCGCGTCAAGTTGTGACATCGCTCATACATGCTCTACTATAGGCGAACGTACCCCGGTCAGAGTGCGCATGTCGGATCCTCCAGCATCCATACCAGCAGACTGGCAGATGTGCGACACTGCGAAAAGCTTTCACGAGACTGTAGCTGGCCATATCCCTACCATAGATGACGGATTGTGGTATAGGAAAGTTGTCGAGAACAGGCATGGCAAGACAGCTGAGGGATTATGGTACGTTGATCTGCGTGTATAATTACTCGCGATACACATGTTTTAATACCGTATATAGCCTCCTGGGGGAGCTCACTGATATCGGGAAAAAGGTGAGAGGGTTCTATGCGACACCTGATTGCTTGGCTTACGCGTCTGAGAACAGTCCACATATTCCTTCGGGACGGCATTGCGAAGCCTTTATGTAGATAGGTAAGCATTCGAGCCCCTTCTTGCCAATTGTATCTCACTCGTATCTTTCCGAAGATTGAAATTTCTTCCCCCAAAACTCGAGGATGAACGTTTGACTTACTTTCGGTGAATCTATTCGCCAACCCTTTGTGACTCATAATAAAATTCACACGCGCAGCTCTACAAACATCGCACGAACGATTGAATCTCTGCAGCACATAGTCCACGGAGTGTACCCTCCATCTACTTGCGCTCCAGGTACGATACCCTCTCTCATCATACGGTACGTTTTCGCATAGGTCAGAGAAGTTAAACGCACACTCATTACTCGCGGTGTCTTTGTTTTCAGTAATGCAATCGACGAGAATCTCGTCAGCAACACCTTAGCCTGCAAGCGACTGGCCCTCTTAGAATTGAAGTTTGCTGAAGGTAATCTTTTGACTAGTATTCTGCAGATTAGTCTGATATGGTCCAGTTGCTGTTGCTGTTTGGAACCCGCGTTTAAAGCCATTGGATATGAAAGTCTCCAAGTACATAGGCGGTAGGCCGTTACGCCTTGATGGAACTCCTCGAGCTTCGGGGATTCTTGATACAGTATGTTTTTTTCAGGGCAGGACAGACGCAGCTGACCTCAGTTCTTTTCCAAAGGTACGCTCGGCAGCTGCTCACGGTTTCCGAGTTCCACCAGAATTCATGGATGATGATGTTATTGGTTTAATTGTACGATCATTTCATCCTCTCATCGCATTCTCCGCTCACTTATGAATCCCTAGGAATCAGCTGTAACAGCTGAGTGGTTCAACAGTAAGCCCCTAGTCAATTATTCTACATCCGCACACGAGCATTGATCGTCGTCCTCCAGTTTGTAAGGATACTTCCTTACGTTCACCGAAATTTCAACTAAAGTTCTATTGATCGTTAGTCAAATCAGAAGATGGCCGCCGACTAGGAATGGGTCGCCTCCTCGCCGACGCTTCAGAGAGAATGCGACGCAAGGCCCAACCCGATTCACCAGACCCAACTAAGCTTCTCGTGCACTCGACGCACGACTCGACGCTTGCGGCGTTGCTCTGTACATTCGATGTATTCGATGACAAGTGCGTTTATCCCACTACTTCTTGCTTTCATGCTCATCTTCGCGCGTGCAAGGTGGCCGCCATTCACTTCATCAGTAACATTTGAGCTCTTCCGAAAACGAACTCCGGCTTCAGGCCTCCGCGCGCTTTCATCAGTTTGGAGACGACAGGACGAACATTGTGAGTATCAAGATGCGTTCTGAGATATGACTCTCGGTAAACTTTGTCCCCTTCTTTGCTAAACATAGATGTCCGCATGCGCTACAAGAATAAGAACATGGTGCTTCCGATGTGCGCCGAGGAGGGAAAACATTTACCGGGCTCGCCAGAGTTTTGTACGTTGGAGGCATTTCAGCGGAGAGTGGAGGAGTTAACGCCTAGGGATTGGGCTGAAGAGTGTTTTCCACGGACGTGAGCGTGGTACTAGCGTCATTGCTGGCTGGCGTATCGTTTGGTATCTATTGATGCTTCTTCTAAATCTAAATCTCTAAAGTATATAAGCACGCATAACCGGCATGTTGTCCGCCACATCATGTCGTTGCATTCTCTTTCTTTATGATTTATGAAGTATTTAAAATTTTGGCAATAAGTAAATTGTATCCGCACATAGCCGTGGCACATCGACTGGAATTCCGAAATAGCAGGTAACAACACCCATTGGCAATGTTTTTAGATTTACATCCAACTTAGCTTTGTGTCCTGACTCTACCCCAGTGATGCATCAAGCTTTACTTGTTCCCGAAGTCCTCCTGGAGATATTCGCCTATCTGAACACAATACCGTCTAAAACAACATCGACCCTGACATTGTTTGCAGCGCTTGCAAGGACATGCAAAATCTTCTACGAGCCTGCGATGGATGTGCTGTGGACTGAAATCCATGGGTTAGAACCACTGCTAGGCTGTGTAACAAGGTTACATCCATTGATATATCGTGGTGGTATAATGGTCAGTGCACGGCTTCATTACACTTTGTTCTTTTCCTTTTGGCTCACCGAGCGTCTACATAATAGTGGGACGAGCCCTGGGCAAAAGGTGTCGAGCCATTATCTGCCCACGAGGTCCATCAATTTCTGCGTCACTCCTTCCGTGTACGCGCATTGATCATACAATCTCATCATCCGCACCTTCTCTCTGTCATCCCCGCCGAGGCATGCGTATTTCCGAGGCTGAAGTCATTAAGTCTTTCCATCACATATTTGAACCTCTTTCTGCCTCGCATGCTGCATCGATGTCATCTATTGAGCGTTGATGAGGGTTTGCAATCTTTTGTGACACGTTGCATTGCTTTGGAGCATTTATGCATCCACCGTACTCCCGAAACACACGATATTGACAACACAGCAAATGAGCTGTCCCTGCTATCCGATAGGATTCGTTGGTGCACGCGGCTTGTAACTCTCTCTTGTCCGATGCTCGACTGGGAAACATGGAAGCATCTCTCCCACCTCCCTACCCTTCTCAAATTGGAAATTGATCGAGGGTACGAGGACCCTCCTTCGCTGTCAAACCGAGATCTTCTGAATTTATCATTCCTTAACATCACGAGCCTTTCCTTTCGACAGCTGTACGATTCTGCAAACATCATCACAGTCATGCAACACTCGCAATTTCCCTCGCTGAAAAAGTTCAAGTTTCAAGCCAACTATCTGTCTTTAGAAGAGGCCGAGCAACTCTTGCATGCTCTGTCCCACTGCAAAGCGTGTCGGACTCTAGAAGAAATCATCATCTGTTGTCTTGAAGTCGGACCCAAATACCACGAGTTTTTGACACCAACTCCGCATTTCCTTTGCTTTACACAGCTCCGAACCCTGCAGCTCATGTTTACTGATTTCTGCATCTACCTAGACAATGACATGCTCTTGCAAGCTATGTCTATTTGGCCGCATATCCGCACTCTGGAAATCGACTACTTAGACGCCTATATTTTCTCTTCCGAGGTCACCCTCCATGGATTATTCACAGCGCTCAGTCTATGTCCACATTTGCATACACTAAAAATTCCAATCAATATTGCAACTATCGACGTTGATCCTGATGCCGAGCCAATACAACATACCTCCCTACGATCATTGGAATTGGAGACATCATCTGAAATAGAAGATCCAGAAACTCTCGCGGGCATCATTTCCGCCTGGCTCCCTTGTATCTACCGAGTTCAAAACCTGGGTAGGGATTGGGATGAAGTCAACATGCATCTTAGATTTTTGAAAGTGGCTACTGCGCCGTATGGCACATATGGGAGCCTCCTAAAATAATTGAGTTTGGAATATCTTCACGTCCGGGAATGTTGTTACATACCTTCGAGTTCTTTCGTTCTTTCGTTGTCGCTGTCGTATCTGTTGGCTGTAGTTATAAACCACTGTACTAGTTAATCGAGATTCCGCGCGCTGGCCTTTGCTTGCTTCACTAGAGCACGAGATACCGCCGGCTCGGGGGCAATTGTGTCCACTACGTCGCTGGCAGCTGCATGTTCCTTTCTGTTTCCTTTCCCCAGGTCTTGCCAGATACTCGCGCAGATCATGAGTTGCCACGTCGGCCCCGAAATCGTGAGCATCCCTAATTTTCATCAATCACGAATGATTCAACTGACGAGAATCCGCAGAATCTTATTTTAGTTCGGGCAGCTTTGTAAAGGAAGCAGAGCACGCTCCATTCAACGGACCAGAGAACATGCCTGATTATCTAGTGATGTTGACTCACCCTGGAGTACCTCCTCATCGCCCAGATCTGAAACAAAGTTGCATTTGCGCCATTCAACGAAACATCTCGTTAGAAAAAGGACTGGTCAGAAATGCGCACGTGCGCGTCACCGCACTCCACCGTCGATTCGTCGAACGAAGAACAGGACTGTGCAAATATCGTGTTTCCTCACTGTAAATACAATTTGTCGTCGAAGAAAAGACCGAAGGCGTGTCCTTGTAAAATTACATTGGATATTTGTACACTTTCACTCAATGTTCATTCCAAACGCGAGGAAATGCTGGTTGTTCAAGCATACCCAGTTCTTCCGGGGACAATTGCGAACGCAGGGCCCCCCTTCGCAAACATCTTCCGTATATCTTGAACAAGCTGTTCCGGAACTTCAGTGGCAGCAAAATGGCCTCCTGTCTTATGATGGGACTCAAAAACAACGTTGTGCGACTTGCGCAGCCACCTACAAACTCATATTAGCTTCAGAAAAGTCGATTGATAGAAACGCACGCTGCGGGCAAAACTATAAGTTCCTTCGGGAAAAACGATGCTCCCATAGGAATGGTAGGACTTTGGCCTATATCCTCGCAATCGCTACGTAATTCAAAGTAAATACGAAGGGAGGCAGCGGGTCCGTCGCGGGAGAACCAGTACAATGAGATCCATGTCAACACTATTTGAAACAGTTGAGCGATATCCGAAAAAGCAATATTGCTGTTACCTTCATCATCAGACCAGTTGTAATTGTCAGTCCAAAGGACCAGTTTCTCGTAGATCCAGGCAAGCAGGCCAACAGGGCTATCGGCGAGACTGTAACCGAGTGTCTGTGGCTGGGTGCTCTGTTCGTTGTAGTAGCCTTGTCCTTTGGTACGGAACCACGTGGTACGTTCGATGCCTGCTTTTTCTTCTGTAGACCATGGGGTTAGCAAGAAAGACAAGAAAAACAGGGGCGATCTCCAGCTCGGTGGTTTGGCACTACATAGACGAGAATGAGTCGAGGTGTGCGCGGAGCGAGAAAACGACATACAGTGGACAGTTGGTATGCCATGCCTTGACATGCCTCCCACCATACACAGAAGCCATTCTCCTGGTAATCTGAGGATATATTAACGATAAGTCAGGTCTACTTGTAAAATATGACACACAAGGCTACCCCAGTCACCTCCATGGGTAACTGTAAGAGAAATGAATTGATTCGTTGATCCATTTGAGGAATTACTCAGTAACGTACCATACTCGTTGTACCCGAGAGCGACCATGAGTTTGTGAGCTACCTGGGTACACAGTCAATATGTAGAGAGGTTAGAATTTGTAACGAATAGTAGTCACCTCAGCATACTGATCAATAGCAAAGCCTTGTTTGTGGGGAGCCTCCGAAAAGCCGAAACCGGGCAAACTAAGCGCCACAACATGAAAGCTAGGATGTTCAGGGGCCGATGAAGTCAGGAGGGGCAAAACCTTCCCGACTTCCAAGAAGCTTCCAGGCCCTAGTTAAGGTCAAAATATGTTGGTCTGCGATCATGCAAATTGACATACATCCGTGGCAAAACAACAGCGGAATAGCGTCAACAGTTTCGCTCTTCTTGTGAACATAATGAATATTCAGCGCGCCGAAACCATCCACGTCAATATCGCGTGTAAACATTGGCAGTTGCTCATTGATTTCTTTTTCATATTTGCGCCAGTCGTACCCGTTTTTCCACCTCTCTGTGAGTCGCTTTATATCCGCCAGAGGTGCACCATACTTCCACCCGGCATCCTCCAGTTCATTCGGGAAACTAGCAAGTTCAAGTTTAGCACGGAGGATAGTCAATTTTTCGTCGGGGATGTCGATTTGGAAAGAAGTTTCAGATGACATGGTGGTCAAAGCGCAAGTGAGAGATGCTATGGTTCAATAGGAGGTACTCCATAAGGAAACTTCTCACAGACCAGATACGACTCGCAGCTCAGCCCATCGCCAAGGTCACTAGCAAGGTCCGACATCATCATAATCAAAATGTCTTCGGAACGTGGTGTTCGGTACATGTCACTCCAAATTGGACCGTTCGAGTCTATTCTATTATTGCATATCGTAGACTTATAAGCAGCGTTCGACCATCCGGGCTCCAGCCACATCTACTAGGTTTCGGTAATTAATGATTCGGTCGCTCCACGGATTCAGTGGCTGTCGTACTTACTGCTATTCGCCCTCAGTCGACGGTAGGATATTTTCTTACTGGTATTATTCTCGGCCAGAAACAAAGTAGAAAGTTGACTCGTCTACTTCCCTACCTCGCACTCTTGCATCTGTGCTTGCCAGCAGTCCGAGCAGCGAAATTCATTGATGACGCTTGCCTGCACGGCGCGTATGAAAAGGAACCACTACGTTAATCTGGAACATTGATCTAAATGGCTATAATTCTAGACTGGCTTTGAACTTGCAAGCTTGAGAATTTGCCCAGTCTCGTGAACATTCAATATTCATTTCCATCTTTCTACAAAGCTTTATGAATACGCTATGCAATCATGATGCATGATGCATATGTCCTACGGGCCCCCAGGCTGATTCATTTCTGACCAAATGATGATTGATACGCATCTGACCAACACATTTCAAACAGTCACCAAAGATAAACAAGCCCCTCTTGCTTCTGAATACGTGTAATAGACTGTCCCCTGGGGCCTGCACCCAATGTCACAGTGTTTTGCCTCTGAAGTTCTGAACTGATCCAGTAGATCTCGAAGTCTGGGATAGACCCTAGAAAGATGCTCGGGCTTATTCCACGCCCCAAAAATGGATATGACGTCGATGAGGAGGACAGTCGGAGTAAACAACATGCAAGGTGTTCATGAACACATTTCTTCAACCGTAAAGGCTCGCTCGTGAAGTCACATAGCGAAGCGTGATAGATTTCAACGTGTCCGAGGCCATCATTAACAAAATGACGGGCGAAAATGCTTCAAGCGTCGCAGCGAAGCTTGTTTTGTCTGTATAGTTTCCGGTGTAGTTAGATGGATGATAGTAGACACTAACATTTGGCAGTGCGTGGATCCTCGGAGGTTGCAATGATTTGCTGATAAAGTGATCAATGTCAGCACAGAACGCCCGCCAGAAAGGACCAACGTCTCAAATTCATCCTCCGAGCATATGGCCAGGAGATGGTTGGCCGACCGAAAATAGCGGGACGAGTTGTCCGTGTTTTATCCAACCATTCTAGAACATCCCATATGGTGTCTTTATCACGAGAATCTCGTGGACGCTGAGGGCATGACTGCCCGGATATGTTCCTCAGGGCGGCTTATGAATATTACGTGGATGACCGGGAAGGCTGGACCTGTGAGGGCGTTTGTCAACAGCGTGACAAGTCTTCCCGCCTCTTCCGAAGGAAAATTTTCGTCGAGAGCATCGATGATGCATCTGTTCTGCGTGGGGTCTTCCAGATGACATTGCATAGACTCTTCGATGAGCTGCAGCACGGGAATAAGCCAGGTGAGATACCTCTCAAGCTCGCCCATCGTTATATGACACTGACATGAGCTGTCATATACATGACAACTTAGGCTGCACATGATAAGTTCTCACTGGGAATAGATATGTTAGATATGTTAGATAGAAACATACGCATGTAACGACAGAACGGTCAAATTATATGTTACAAAGATAGCTGATAAGCACAGCAGATGGCACAGATGAACATTGACCTGTAAGCGATGATGTCAGTTTCTAAGATGGACTTTGTAGTTCTGCAGCGTGATCCCCAGGCCCAGAGTTAACTTATATAGCTGCAAACCCAGTTTAAGTCTGCCTTAGCTCAAGTTTAGTGGTGCGGACGAACCTTGCCGGGACAGTCCACAAATTTCATCCTCCACTCAAATATAGCACACGGGGCAAGTCGACGCAGGATTGCTTCGAACTTGTTATCTGTGTATTGTTCTTGAAGCGAACAAATTCAAACTCCTTGGCTTTCTTTGCGACGGCTCGCGAATTGGGGGGAGGGATACTAACTGAGGAGGCAGGTGCTTCAGTATTAAGAAACGACGAAGGCACCATCGACGTCGATTCAACCGTTGTTGACGGTGTGGGAGCAGTGACCTGAGCACGAGGCCGGAGCACGGAAGAAGGATACGAAGGCGCCTTGAACGATCCTTCAGGTTTCTTCTCATTTCCAGCAGCGACAGCAGTAGATATGATCTGCTGGGGAGGCAGCTGCAGTGGCATGATGCTCGTGCCATTTTCTAAGGCAACCATGTTGGCAACCGTGAGAGAAGCGGCCGCGGCCGCAGCACGTCTCGAAGTCGGCGCCTTCATGGCGGCCAACGCAAGGGTTGCAGCATCCAGTTCTTGGAGCCCGCAGGTAAGTGTACGGTATGTGCGACTAGGCTCCCGATCAGGTAAAGCAATACCTTGACATCCTCGTGTATTCCATTTCCTGTGCTTGGTGAGCTCTTTCTCCCTCCTCAGGCTCTCCTTCTCATCACGTTCAATCTCGCCGTCGCTGAGATAGTTGAGTAGTGGTGTGAAAGATTTTACTTGATCCATTGCTCTAATGCCAGATGCGAGGCTCGGCAGGAAGGAGCAAGCCGTCGATTCGGACATCTGAGGGTGGCCAACTCGGAACAGTGACTTTTGATAAATTTGAACTTGTTCTCGTATGCAATATACTATGGCCGTTCTACTAGAGAATAGGTCAGTGACAAAGTTATGGACACGCACCGCTACGCACTTGAATTCCCCACCAAGGCTCAACTCCGAGTCTTCTGCATATACGTCCGCAAATTTTTCAGAGGAAGCATCCGCATTCTCAAGATAGGATTTTAGGAAGACACTTCGTAGAAATGTCGTGTATTGAGTTGTCGGTGTTCTCGTGGGCACGAAACAGTGGAATGAGCACGAAGAGGCGTTCGGAGTAGTAGAACAGTGTGATTGCTGCGATGACACATTGGGGGTTTCGATATTTTACCTCTTGCAATATTTCAATCACAAGAAGATCTGGACCTGGCTCGTTCTAGACCTAGTCAAGAGCGTTCCAGAGCACCCTATAGGTTACCTTTAGAACGCACGGCAAATTGGGTTTTAATTGGTTTAAACGAATTGAATCAACGCTCGCACTCGGCTCTGGCCGAGTCTCAGCTCTGGCCGAGTCTCAGCTCTACGCACATACTTGTCACTGATTGTGACATGTTGCCGTGACTGAGTCTCCTAAACGCTGGTGACGCAGACTTCGGTCTTTAGTTCTTTCGTCTCGACCGTCATCAGCGTTGAGCACGTTCTGCTTGCGCACATCCTGCGCCACAATTTAAAGCTATTTATTGAATTCTACGTGTAAAACTTCAAATTCGGTCGTACCTCCATGTCTAGTTGCCAAAATGTCTCATCCGGCACCCAAGCATCACTTACAGGACCAGAACAAGCGAGGACTTCGTCTCAAGCCAACACTGGAAGATCGGCTCTTTCGCAACAAGACTTGGTTGAGAAGTGCCTCAACATCGTCGAAGACTACAAACAATCACTCATCTCAAAGCAAGAAGCATATGTCCCTATTACGAAGGTTGTCGCAGCCAGTTCCAACGAAGCCTCTGACCAAGCCGAATCTTTTATCGCGGCTCCGTACTTCGACATGGTCGAACAATGGTCCAGAGACATTGATAGGACCAGAACGTTTCGGGAACCTGACGCTGCACGACAATCTGAAGAAAGGGACTTCGTCCCTCCTAGAGAGGATGAGCATGAGAGAGAGCCCAGTATTGAGGAAGGTGAACCTGTCAAAAAACGGTCTAAACTGGACCTCTCCTGTCTCGGACGAGCCGAGCAATCATTTAAGGGAGGTCAACTCTCAGCGAATCTCACTCGCACCAACGAAATCCTTCTCAACTGGTCGCAAGACCCAAAAGAAGTTCAACGAAGACTCATGTACCATCGCTGCTGCCCGGAATTCCACGAAGCTGGATGGGCAGAAATCGTCGCAGGAAAGTGCATCAATCTTGACGCCGTCCATTCCATTATCTCCTCCTCGCGCACTATTGACAAATGCACCGAAACTATTGGAGACATTGAGATCAAGTTCTCCACCGCTACTGAAGCAGTCTCGAAAAAGATCACTACCTCTGCACAATGGTCCGCAGCTTGGAATAGAGCCGCAAGGGCCATTAAATTCGCGTTCCCTCATTGAGAGGATGAGCTCGCCTCCTACGGAGAGTACATCAACGATAAGTTTGACCGCAGCGTCGAACGAGCTCACGAGAGAATTATTAGATTTGACAAAGCCGTTAGGAACCGAGCAGCAAACTCTCGTAGAGTTGAACTCTCCGACTTCGCGGCCTTTGCAGACATTTACGAGTCCCACTTCTTATCAGACGGCAGGCATCATGATGAGGACAAGCAGTCGAAGCCCGGTGCAACGGCACGGGATAAGACCTCCTTCAATCGGCGAGAGCCTTGCCAAAAATGGAACTCGGGAGAATGCTCTCGCAGTGCTCAAACCTGCCGCTATGCGCATGTCTGCTCACACGAGCAGGATGGGAGATTGTGCGCGCGACGTCACACAGAAGCGAGGCATTTCGAAGAGTCCAAGCCCAAACCTACCTGAACGTCCAATTAAGCGCCCGCGACATAGACGGGGCCTTATTTGGTCTCCAATGGATGTTTCATTCAGTCCAACAGCACGTTCAACTGAATATTCGGAACCCGTACCTACACCTCCTTCTCACGAAGTCCTTCATAGTGATGCGGCTCAGACCATCGCTCGAAGGCCAGACCTTTTTCGTATCGTTACACCTATCAATGTTGACCGTTTCGAGGAACTTCTCTTGGACCATCCGAACCAGCCGTTTGTTAGATCGGTTTGTCACGCTTTGCGTGAAGGCTTCTGGCCTTGGGCTGACACCTCTGATGACACGTACCCAGTCTATCAATGACAACTCCTCGCATACGTGTTCCAAGACTGACGTACAACTCCAATTCATTGAAAATCAGATGCAGGAAGAAATTCGTTTGGGTCGAGTGTCCGAAAGTTTTGGAACATGAGCTTTATCCAGGAATGTATAGTGTGCCAATGCACACCAGTTCCTAAACCCAATTCGGACAAACTTCGCTTGGTTGTGGACCACACTGCGGGCGAGTACTCATTGAACTCTATGATTGATCGGGATGCGATCAAGGGTACCAAGCTTGATGGTCTACACTCACTAGGTGCCTTCGCTGCTCAAATTTCGAGAGCAGCATCCGAACTGTTGAGCTAATTATGTTCAAATCTGACGTTTCACAAGCTTTCCGTCGGTTACCGATGCACCCTCTATGGCAGGTCAAACAGATCTTGACTGTGCATGGTCAACGACACGTAGATCGTAACAACAACTTCGGTGGTCGAGGATCTCCAAAGATTTGGATATCCTTTATGTCACTCGTTGCGTGGATCGCCATTCACAAAATCTTAATTGATGCGCTTAAAACCTACATGGACGACTCTTTCTCTTTCGAAGTTGCTGGACGTGTTCTCCATTATCCTCCTTATGATTGCTACTTTCCCGCAAAACAGACTCGACTCTTACAACTTTGGGACGACCTTCACCTGCCGCATGAACGACCAAAGCAAGTATTTGGCGCGCCATTGACCATCATTGGATTTGAAGTCGACCCGAATGCTATGCAGGTCACGTTGCCCCATCATAAAAAGGCTGAGCTGGTTATAGAGTTACGTCGTTTCGCGCAGAAGAATCACCGTTGGTCCCTGCGCGAATTCCAGCATCTGGCTGGTTGGTGCGAATGGAGCTTTAACGTGTTTCCTCTGTTGAAGCCGGGTTTGTCGGTACTTTACGACAAAATCCGAGGAAAGAAGAATGCATTCGCTCAAATTCACGTCAATAACGCGCTACTGCGCGAGTTACATTGGCTTGCGGATCACGTCGAACGTTTGGATGGCTTACACCTATTCCGGTGTCTAGACTTTGAGCCATCAAGAGATGATGTTGTGGTTGTCTACACTGACGCGTCAGCAGCGGGAATGGGTCTCTGGTTCCCGGACGATAACTTCGCGTGCCAGTCACCATTACCTGGAGATGCTCCCCACGACTCTATCTTCTTCTTCGAAGCATTGGCTGTATGTTCCGCTATTCACGCTGTCACAAACATGGATGAGACCCCCGCAAAGTTACTCATCTACACAGACAATTCGAATACTGTGGCAATGTTCGACTCACTTCGAGCAAGACCCGTCTATAATTCACTGTTACTTTCGACTGTGGACATCTTAATCAGCTATGGCATTGACCTGCGGGTTGAGCATATTCCAGGTCAGCAGAACGTCATCGCTGACGCACTCTCACAGTTTCACAATGAGCTCGTGAAAGATCTTGTGCCTTCGGCGCAGATTTTTGACTTTGAACCCCCTCGGGATGCACTGGGGGTGGCAGAAAAATGATCTGAGGTACCACACAGTCCAAGCAACCCGTGCAGGAAGCTTGGACTCTCGAACGCTTACAGTTAGAGCGTTCACTTGCCCTTGGCTGCGCTATTGAATCTACCACAGCTTCAGCTTACGACTCGCACCTAAATTCCTATCTTAACTTTTGTCGACTTCATCACCGGGAGGTAGAACCAACTGCGGACACACTGTCCTTCTTCGTGGTGTGGCTATCACATCATATCGAGCCACGATCCGTGGACTCATATCTTTCGGGAATTGTCAATCGTCTGGAGACACACTTCCCGCACGTTCGTGAAATACGGACATCTTTACTCGTCACACGAACTCTGAGGGGTTGCAAACGTCGCTTATCTAAGCCTGTTCAGCGCAAACAACCACTCACTTTGGATGATCTCACTCTTGTGGTCAACACATTCGCATCATCTACAGAGTACGACGATACGCTATTCGTGGCAATGCTGGTCACAGGCTTCAAGAGTTTGCAACGTCTCGCAGAACTCTGCTGGCCTAATGCGAAACGACACCAATCCTATCATAAAGTGGCGCTATGCCACTCTCTCATGCTGTCTGCAACATCGGCAAGCTACACATTACCTCACCATAAGACGAGCACTTTGGGAGTAGGATGTGAGATCTTGGTGATGGCAGAGCCTGAATCTAGAGTGAATCCTCTAGTTCTCCTACAACGGTATGTACGTGCTCGTGACAGTCGCTTTCCACACCATCCACACCTCTGGCTGACTATGAGCGGCACTATCCCGACGCACGCATGGTTCATGCGATACCTTTGGCGTTTCTTTCCCCCAACTATTTCTGGACATTCGATGCGAGCCGGGGGAGCCACTGCCCTTGCTGCGACTGGTGTCGCGCCTGCGCTGATTCAGGCAGCGGGACGCTGGTCTTCGGATGAGTTTCAGAAATACATTCGAAAGCACCCTTATCTGCTTCACTTGCTTATACATGGTTCTCAAAATCCGTAACTCACTGGGTTTGACAGCTTAACGCTTGGATTTCTTGGTTGAATGGTTGTTTGCATCGGCTTCTTGTAACGGTCTGGGGATTCTAAGTACGTCATCAGCATTATTTTAAAAAAATAAAAAATAAATAAAAACAGCCCTCTAGCGCTTGGTCGAGAGTCATACTCGACTTCTCAGTCACCAGTCATTTGGAGGGGGCTCAGTCACCAGTCGTTTGGTGGCTTGTACATTACTGATTCTTTCTATTTACTATACGTACTTCTCTGTTTTCAAACGAGCTGTCACTTCCCAGTATTAAAATTGATTGCAGGTCCTCCGAGCATTGAGCTGGAGGGCCCCGCTTGCCCTAAAACTCTTCGCACGAGTGCCTATCACCAGTGCAGGTTGATTCAACGGCTTGCCAATCACGTGTGATATTGGGACTATTACAAAGCATCCTAATATGTTGAAATCAATTTCCGAGATTTCCGACATACTACTTCAGGAGAGGATTTGAAAATGAAAATAAATGAAAAGAATCAGCACTCTGTGCCACTTACTGGTAACAAATTTCTGTTTTTATGTTTTTAAACATGTCTCTTAGGTTAATAAAACATATTGGAACACATAAGTTTGGATTAGGCAGTGAATTAAGAAAAATAACTGAAAAAAAGACCACTCATTTTTGAAAAGACATGAAAAGTCCCAAAAAGGCTGATTAAGTAAGTTGGCATTTTCCTGATGGCCTCTTCCATGGCATCTACAAGCATGGAATTCGGGAACATGCTATTACATGATTTGGGCGGCACTCTCTTGCCTCAACCAGTTCATCAACTCCATCGTTTGGCATAACAATGCCATCAACTGGGCACCCATCTGGTGCGACATTTGTAAGTGATGTTATGTTATGTTTCCGCTACTTGTTTCCTGAAACTCTGTGCAGCCATTCGAATCATGCTCGGTGCTCCAGTGGGCATTCCTGCCGCGTCACTATGCATCAATCGCAGATTATACAACATCGCGAAAACTCATGCGGTCGCATTCACAGATGAAGCGGTATGGGTCAATATCAACGGAGTCTCAGTTCCTTTGTTTATCTTCTTTTAGAAACGACGAGCCATTCTTATTGACACCCTAATTTGCGTGCTCTTTCCTATGATAGTCGTTGCGCTCCGTGAGTGCACTGCTTTCATCCACAACACGCATCCCACTGATCCTTTTACAGAATATGTCGTACAGGGCCATCGCTTTTATATTTACGAAGACATCGGCTGCTACCAGCGTTTTTCTTGTCCGATAGCTGGCCTATAATTATTGGCCTTGTATCTTCGGTCTATTGTGGTACGCCTCTTCTTGGTGGTTTGTTGTCCGCGTTCTTACCGCCCGCAGGTCTTTCATTAAAGGCTTTTTACCTTCGCCGTGCACAATTCACCCGTTTTTTTGAAATCCAACAAGTCTCTCAGCGCTAGTCGCTACTTCCGTCTCATGGCACTCGCAATGACGGAAATATTGTGCACCATCCCCCTCGCGTCTTTTATAATATGGCTCAACTCGGCAGTACATCCTGTAGAGCCCTGGATCAGCTGGGAAAATGTTCACTGCGACTTTTCGCGTGTCATGCAATACCCGTCTGTTCTGTGGACAACGAACTACCTCCTGGTTGTTGCCATCCAGCTCACGCGGTGGCTTATAGTCTTCTGTGCGTTCACATTTTTCGCTTTCTTTGGGTTTGCCGCAGAAGCGCGGAAGAACTACAGCATAGCATTTTGGTGGGTAGCAAAGATATTCGGATTCTACCCAGCAAGGCTGCAACAGCGTATGAACTCGAATGAGTACGTGGCTTGTCGTGAGAAAAAAACACTTTACTGATAAATGTGCTACAGATTTAATCGCGCTCCTCGTGTGCCTGCGATACTTCCATCAGCAACCTCATTCCCCCTTTATGTCGTCAAAGGACGCAAACACAACAGTCCGTTGGCATTATCTTGGCAACATTCACTAGACGAACAGAAAACTTCCACTGATTGGCAGAGTCCTCGATGGCTCCACATTGTGGCCTTGCGTCTACCACCACCCACCAAGGATAATCTCATTACGTTAGAACCGATCTTTTGCAATTTGGTTTGTCCATCAAACTACTCATTTTTGCCACTGCATTCTGATCGATTCACGATTCAAAAAGTGGCCTTACGCCACCACTCACCCACCTCCCTCGTCTCTCATGAAGTCCATCCATACCTTTGTCTGGGAAGATATTGGCCAAGGAAATTCTCAAGTTCCGTCTTCATCTCGAACTAGAACGTCTAAGGTCCCCTTTGGGGAATACGTCCGATTCGTATTGAGTCACGAAGCGCTAGAGGTGTTGTTTTCAATCTGGATCTGCTTCCCAAAGGTCTGGCTCGAAATTAGTTTCACTTCACCCCACCAAAACTTTCGGAATCCGAGGCCTGAAATGTCTCAGGTAGTGGCCTTCGCTTGACCTTTCTTTGCAGATGGCATTTAAACAGTGCGAAAGATAGCCTCGCACGCCTCTAATCGTCCCTTTGTTAGTCATTTATCCTCCCGACGTGGTGCAGTGTCGCGCGCTTGTCTGTTCCCTAACTGCTAACTGACTCAGTAAGTAAGTACTGTTCTCGCTCTATGCTATGTATGTGTTCTCGTTCATCAATCACTGAGTTATCAGCATCATTTTGTATCCTTCCTGTCTGTTGGCGCGGGCTGACTCCCGGTTTGGACATACCCTGAGAGTCGGGGACTGGGCTGATGGCGTATTGGACTATTGGTCATTTGGTATGACGCGCGACCACTTAGCTTCAGTTGCCGTGTCCGCCACAAAGCAAATTCACCTGATCGAGGCAAAGCCTATTCTATACACATTGGCACATTTGCGCAATGACTTGAACGAACTTGCAACGATAAAATGGATGTCAAGAGTTCGCTCCAGGTATCAATGCAGATTTTCGCTATTTCTAAGTGACGTGGCATAAGGATTAGCAACTTCTTCCAGATTGCATGATGCCAGTTTCGTGTAGAATTGTTACCCGCATCGAAAATCGGACTTGCTGGTTCTCGTCGTGGCGAGCATGTCGGCTGGGCGAGGAACGAGACCAAGCCAACGTGCTCATTATGCTAAAATTGGGCGATCCACACCGTTGCGATCCTCTTCACCAGTAGTACATGTCGTGCACATTAGTTTTTCAGTTTTAGGCGCTATTCCTGGGGCACGAACAATCTATTCATGGAGCGGATAACGGCAGGCTGCGCAGAGGTGTATCATGAATATTATGGTAGAGGGCTCTGTCGCCGCATGAGGGCCCTACGATTATAACATAACGTGTCCACACATCACGGTCATGATATTGATGCAAGTCGACACGGTTTTTGATTTGGTTCCGCTATCTGATAGCCACTAGTGGTCATAATAATAATACTAAACCTTAACCTAAGTTTAATTAATAAACTATGTTCTATTATTAAACAATGGCAAAACACAACTCCATTATACTTTTATTCCTAAGGCCTTTAAAAGTCACAACTACCAGTGTGGACGTTAATTGTATTCCAATTTCCTCGTCAGCTGATAACCTCTGCAAACCCTTGAACCCACCGCCGTTGACTCGTTGACTCCTAACTTCGCTCTTCAAACAACCCTCTTGCTTTATTCATGCTATGGACACTTTCCTATCCATCGTCGAGCAATTTCATCTAATGACAAGCCTGGAGAATGAAAATCATCCAGAGGATTATGACGGGCTGCCCGTCGACCATGAAAGTTCCCCATTATTAGCGGGTGGATTTTGTGTCATCGTTTGATGTCGATTATCGTCATGGCGTTGCCTATGTAACAATGTAAATTTGCTGCTTTCGTTTGTTGCCCTCTTCCAACGCTGAAGGGTTCTATGGCAGTCATTCAACACCCAAAGCTACTTAACTTTTCATCTATCGTTACCAAACCCCGGCTCATATGCTGTCCACTCTTTCGTCACCACTTTCGTTCTACTGTTGTATACGTAGTTCAGTTCTGATCCGTGCTGCACAATACCTTACTGCTGACTGTTGTATACTCTGTCCTCTTAACAATTTACTAGTACGTATGTCTGCGCCAATTCCAGCCTCTTTCGTGTTCGTCGAGCAACTTTGTGTGAATGTGTCAGGCTGTGGCTGCAATAGTACTATAAATTTTGTCTCAAGAAGCAGCAATTGTCTTGCTGAACTACGATAGCATGTTCGAACATAATTTATGCTGGATGAGGCGTGCAGCCTGAGATTGAGGGTCATAATTACACTCCCTATACATGTATGCCCATTACATAATAATATTCAGTGGGGACAGTGGTGCCGCCCACACTGCCGCGGAGTTGATAAGTCATTGTCCATTATAACGTAAGCAATTCACAGTCCACGATAGTTTTCCTTTGTCCTTAAAATCTTAAAACCAAAGGCCTTTTGCAATGGAATCTCGCACCCGCCTGCCTATAATTCTCTTCAAAGATTCTGATTCGAATGCAATATCCGTCACTTCCTGCAGGCGCCTTCCTTGCCGCCGCTCTGGTCCTTGTTCCTTTGCCTTGGCATTGGCAGGCTCGTAACATCGGGACCCTGTCCATCATAGCATGGTTATTTATTGTGAACATCATCTATGCCATTAATACCATTGTATGGGATGCAAATGTCAACAACCCCGCTCCACTTTGGTGCGATATCAGTGAGCTGCAAAATTCACTGCTCATGCTGAGCCAACAAACTGACATACATCTAGCTACCAAGCTCATTATCGGTGCAAACACCGCACTGCCTTTGGCGACTATGTGTGTTTGTAAACATCTTGCATTCGTGTCGTCAAAACGTGTAGCACGCCTCGATCACGATGATAAACGGCGTCGCATGATCTTCGACGCAGTGATATGCTTTGGAATTCCTTTGATTTTTATGGCCTTGCGTAAGTTTCTTGGTAGTATTTTTTGCGCGATTAAACTCACAACTCATGGAACCACAGACTATATTGTGCAAGGTCACCGGTATGACATCGTTGAGAACTTTGGCTGCCAACCTGCAACATACTTTTCCGTCGAGGGCATCATAATTGTTTTGTTGCCGCCCCTAGTTTTGGCAACGGCTACGCTTATGTACGCAGGTCAGTTGTTTTGGCAGCGCATCGGTGTACAATGTTGTTGATGTCAATTCCACTGTTCAGCTCTCGCGCTGTATAACTTTGCTTGTAGACGCATGAATTTTGCAGCACATTTACAGAATGCCAACTCAATCCTCACAACACACCGTTATCTTCGCCTTATGGCCATGGCTGTTACAGAAATTGTGTGGGGGACTAGTTTGACAGCCTTCAACCTCTACAACAACATTCATTCGGGCTTGCGACCTTGGATCAGCTGGCAGAACGTTCACTCTGATTGGCTCCGCGTCGACCTCTTTGCGTTCATCGAACTGTCGCCTTCATTCATTAGAAGCATGTTCTTGTTGTGGTGGGCGATGCCTGCCAGTGCATACATATTCTTTTTGTTCTTTGGCTTCACCGAGGACGCGAGGAAGGAGTACGGCAAGATCATCAAAGCTTTCCGAAAACACGTCCTAAGACAGTCGAACAAGGATGTTAGCTTTCATGGATCAAATCTGCCAAGCGCCAGGCATGTTCTTGTTTCATGCCCAGAATTTCATTTGCTAACATCTGTTCCAGGCATCGTGGTCCAAAAATTGCACCTATTCCCTTGGTGCCTCTTGCCGACAACGGGATGTCACGCTCTACCACAATTCCGTCTAGACCCTACAAGGTCACTTTCCCGAATGCATCTTATATTCCTCCTTCCAAGTACACTCCCGACATTGAGGCTGGCTGGCCTTTTAGAAATGCCTGACTGTCTCATACCCTGGGAACGCTCATCCCATCGCAGTCATCTCAGCAGCCCTCATCCACGTGCCTTGACTACATCAACCATTGTTGGGGCTGGTCCTAAGCCTTCATATCCTTATGTCAGGCCTTGGAGCCCGCCGATTGTGTTGCCTCTTCGCAGTGATAGATCAGCGTCGCGAGCGCTTGGGCGCTGACGTTATAGATCAACCAGAGCCTACTGGTCACAAGAGGATATTCTCGCCTGTGCCCTCGTGTAACCCCTTTGTCACGCTCCTTAACATTATATCAAGTTCTATTTCGCATTCATGTACATATTTCATAGCACGTTACATAATCACACTGTCCTTACATATAAATTACTACGAGTACCCCTGTTGTACCATGTCGCACACGCTCACTGTTCACCCACTTGAATATTCATACTTCCTACTATTTCTACCTGACGTCTTCGGCGGTCAGAACGTTGATGGCCAGGATTGGTGTACACTTGCTGTGAATTTTCGAGATCACGAGACCAATATTTTGAGATGGGATGGACGCCTGGCTAATAAACTACAAAGATAGGCCAGCATTGCGAGAACTATAACCTTTCTCCAATCTTTGTGAACTCTGCATAATATTTGGCTGAGAGCCGTAGAGAAGGATGTCGATCTTCCTATGTTGTGATAGTTAGGTCGCAGTAAAAAAGGCGCCTTCAGGCACATTCCCCAACGTAATGCGTTTTTAGAGTGTAAGATCATCAGCCAAGCAACTCATCAAGAAAATTTTCCATTTCTACTTTGGGTGCCTTTGGTGCATCAGTGGGAAGGGCTGGTGCCTCAGCGTAGTTGTCATCTGGCCGGAGTGTCAATGAATTTCAGTGCAGTGTGACGAGAAAACACTACCTTGTTTTCTATCACGTACAAATAAAGGTTTTGCTTTGAGCTTCTCCGACTTTGCACGGAATCGTGTTTTCAGATCTATGGACTATAATCAATCTTCTACACACCGGCTATGATTAATTGAAGTCACCTCGACTTGCATCTGCAGCGGCCTTTTCACGATTCATTTCTTCAAGTTCTGAATCCCATTCAATGACCTGTACGCGTCCCTTCTGAGACGTTGGAGGTTGGATACGGTGAGACGAGATATGTGCGAGTTCATGGTCGATATCGTCATCATCGACTTGAGGCACCGCGACCACAGTCGTCTCCGACACGTCCGATAACCGTTGTCTCGCAAGAAATGATGACAGGTCTACTTCCGGCTCACGAACCTCCTCTCCTACACAGTGTTGAACATAAGCTCAACACATCATTCACTGATCACTCACCGTCAGAATCCAACTCAGGCTCGAGCTCTACATAACGATCGGCATTGGATCCAACTTGCCGCCGTGAGTACTTCTTTTGCAACTCTTTCGCCTCTTCCGAATCAGGTTCGAGATCGACCACTTCTTCGCCCTCTAGCACTAGGCGCTGGTGGAATTCTGCTGGACGACCACCTCGACCACGGCCTCGTGCGCGGAGGTACTTTCCTAGCCCACCACGGGACTTTCCACGACCCCTGCCGCGAGCGCGCAATGGTTCGGAGGTTGATGGAGAATTTGTTTCTGACATGTTACACGGGCAGACTGATATGGGCGGTCATCATACAGGTAGGTACACTGCGATAACTAAATAGAAATCTATGTATCGAATAAGGAAGGCAGCACCTTGTGATTTCAATAGGTACAAACAAACAACTGGCGACCGACCGAGCATAACAAGTATTAATTTACACAATAGTACATCGCAATAGCAAGGTGCTAAACACTAGATACTAGACTTCTCGATCCCCTGGATACCAATGGCAGCTACTCTTCATCCAGAAAAACGCCACTAAAGAAACAATAGATGCCCCAAATATAAATGCACATGTAGATGGTAAGCCCAATGCATAGCGAAATCAGCATATCAGTGACATCACATGCAATCTGCTCATGCCAACTGAGAGTTACCGGTGTGGGCTCTGGAACGAAAAGTCGTGGGGGTGTCATCGGAATGACTGGAGGTTCCTGAACTGGTCGCTCAGTAACCTCCCGGCTAGGCCAGCGTAACGTCATCGGATGGTCGTAGACGACCTTCCTACACCCTTCGATGTCTTGTCGTAATTTTTTCTCTGCTTGCGTAGCCAAGCAGAAGCTCAAATAATCTTGCGGGTCCATCTTCGTGCAGCCAAATTCAGTGAGCTCCCAGGAAGGAGAGCGAGACTTTTCAAGTTCTATCTGCTCGAAATGTTCGCGCTCTAGAAGATCCTCCATATCCCTGAAGAAGCCAGGGTAGGATGTAAGGCAATCTTCATATACGGAATGGTCGTCGTCATCATCCGAAAGCAACTCTCTGAAGGGGTCGGTATTCTGGAAGTAGTGACGTCAATTGATGTGAGAAACAATGTTGAATAGTACACAAACATTTATGACAAGACAGGAGCGCAATGCCCCCTTTGGAGTGGGGGACCTGTGAGGTTTGATTCGGCGCCTGGTGCGGAAGTACGTTGGCGAGTCAGCGAAACGGACCAGCTGTGCAGAACGAATTAGAAAACTATCAGTTATAATATAAGAGTAATACTCACTTTCGGACTAGTCAATTTCTCCTGGATCGGAGACCCGACAAGTGTCTCAGACGGTGAGGTAAGACCTTCGGTGAGATGTGTTTCGCCATCACAGGACTTGTTCTTTCGTGAGGGACGAAGCAATCGTCTCCACGAAAACGCAGGGACTCTCGAAGATTGCAATACTAGTGCCATGGAGCGCCATGAAGATGTTTTTTTAACTGTCGGAATAGTAATCCTAAGCACGGGGCGGGAGGATGCCTTCGGGGATGAGAAGGGCTTCATGGTGATACCAAAAACTCCAAGATAAACTCGACCGCTGGAAAGTGAGCTGGGCGTAAGCGAAATATGGATCAGTGATCAAGTAGAGGCGACAAGAGCGATGAGGATTGTGTAATAAATACAAACCCCTCTGCTGGGGATGCAGATGGAGAGATATACGAGGCAAGTTGAGCAGGGTTGGAAGGATGAAAAATGCACGCATATTGAGGCCTCTCCATTTATTCTGTGATCTCCACTCACTGCGGCTGTGGACAAATATCTGTGGACACAATTCTTCTGCATTGTGTATGGATTTAAGGCTCCGGCCTCGTCCGGCTGAGAGTGTATGCGAATCAAGCGTCGTCTAGGACATCAAATGTGATGTTGTGCAATGTGGACCGAACAAGCGAATCACATCGGGGTTTGCCTGAAGCACGTTTTTGATGGAGACAAGGCAAGAAGCACTTTCCGACTTCCGAGTGGCACTAGAGTGTTTGTCGAGATGCTGCAATGCAGACTTTCTGCTAACGACAGGCGTCTCAGTTGCAATTGAACAACTGTACATACGATTCGGTGAGTCTGCATATTTTGGCGCCATCAATAGCGTAGTACGCTCGATTCCTGCTTTAATGGAAGGAACGACTGTCTTTCTTCTATGTGATTTGACTATACAAGTAAACTTTCCGTGTACACGGATGTGTACAACATTGAAGGACGAGACGCATCCACTTAGCCAAAGTTGTTGGGGGGGTCCACCTCGAGTAATTTATGTGTGACGCGCGACAGAAATCATTTGGACTCGGAATCCTGGGCAAGTAGTTGCTGAAGAGGGCATCTCCGGACAAAGTCCGGAACACGACAGGCCCATAATCGGCACCTCCAAGCGGAGTATGAAAGTTGCTGTGTCCTCTCATTGCTCACTGTCTGCTACAGCGCCAGGGACTTACCTCCATGGATGTTGGGAGCCTTTTTGCTGCCATGCAGCGACACACCGAGCCCGCCTTTCCTGATGTACTGCACCCTCAATAACTGACTTTCTCTTTGACGTGGTGGCAAGGAGATGAGCAGGAAGGAGAAGTCAACGGGATGTTAGGCGGCAGCAGCGGGCGCTTTGGCATGATCGATTGGCATGGCCGCTGAAACAGTGAGCGTGGTTTATGTAAACACAGCTGAGAGTGGCGTTGGCTGCCTTCGTGTCCCACACTTTGGCTTGTACTCTTGGCCCAGACGGTCACTGACATTCTGCTGCTGAAGGTGTCAAAGGTGCGACAAACTATCGCAACAGATCCCTAATTAGAGGTTCTCGAAAGTACTGCGTGCATGAATAACTTGAACGTTAATCAGAGAGACCCTTCCCCCTTTCCTATTCAGGTCTGGTGGCACGAGTGCAGTAGAGGTAACAACTAGGCTCGCCTCGCTTTCCCTCAATACATCGATATCTATCAAGTATTGTACCCTCTCTCCATTCTCGCGAAAAGCTCATGCATTCAGAATTTACGATGAGGAAGCAATGGTATGTATATAACGGCCTGCTGTAGCCTGTTGGAGTAAGATGCTGATATGTGCTACGCTGAGTGATTGACAATCAATTTGTCACAGCCAGGTGAAATTGAACGCAATACGGAATAACGCATTCAGACCAACACCATCCTCTACTCTACTTGCAGATGGGGAAAACACCAAGGTTTCATAGCAGACTTCTTGTAAGTAACGCCGATGCGACCATCTGCGAACAAACTAAATGAAATGTTAGGACGTTCAAGCTTGCATCTCGTCACCTCAAGTCTCTTCCTTCTATCTGTGTTGTCTTACTCACAATCTGACTTTCGCTTGCTGGATCGCATGCGGCTACCCTCGGCCGGACATTCGAGGTTTCCTCGATGCTACCTCATCTCTTTCGCCAGGGAACAAACCATTCCTTGACCTTATTCAGTCCGCAATGTTGCAACTAGATGATCTTGCGTTGAAGATTCAGCGTGCATTTTGCACATTTCTCTTTACTTTATGGCCTCAGCCTAGTACTTTCAACCCTAATAAATAATCGCAGCATACCACGTACTGTACATGGATAAAATACATTGTCATTGTAGTGAATTTGGCCAAGTTAACTCAACCAAGCGCGTTGCATCACTCCGAATCCTTGTGAGTCGCCAGCCATCCACCCTGCCAAAAGTCATATTCAGCGAATTGCCAGAATAAAGAACAACAAACTCACGTTAAAGATACTGTTATGGTGCTGCCAGTCACATAGGTAGACAGGACGATTCTTGTCCTCTACGTGCTCAGCAACAGCAGCCGACACCAGAGAAATTTCTACGGGAGTAACTCTACGAGCAGCGGCACGGTGTTGTGGTATCTGGGTCACCTCTAGCCCTCCCTCAGCTCCGGCAAGCTCTGAGCCAGTAGCATCCACAAGCCTTCCAACGAACTCCCCTTTGATGTGAGCGAGGGTCTGGTCGAACGAAACCCCTGATTCTCCGCCTCCGTTGGATCTAATGATGCTCTCGATCAATTCGGGAGGAATGGGAATCAGCCCGCGAACTATGGATCCTGCCTCACGACGCACAGCACATGCTTTACAAGGAGAATGATCTGGCCTTGCAAAGACTGTAATGGTACCTACGAGCTGCGGACTCGAATGAGCATTCCCTTTATGGTGAAGCTGGAATGAGTAGGAGCGGTTGTATGCATGCTCCGGAAGTTTCACATACACACCAAATGTGCGGTAGTGAGGAATAACGGTATGATCACTTGGCACGGCAGGATCTTCCTTGTTTGGAACAGGTAAGTGCTTCCAAGCCTGCGAGGTCACCTGTTTCGCCTTGGTTTGCGGATCAAAATCATAGTAAGCTTGCACCCTTTTGCGCGCCGAGGCACGCTCTTGGGATGACACGGCCGCTTGATCGACCTTGATTCCCTCAAACTCGGGAAACGAGTAATCTGTTCAACGTAAACTTATGTCATCCAATAGATAAGATCACTACGTACACTTGGGGTAGCTTTGTTTGTGCAAAAATCGGGCCTGAGAAGAGGTCCAGTAGTCTCTTTGTCCTGTTCGGAATGGTTGGAGCGCCCCGTCTGGAAGGAGTTGTTCGTTGTAAACTTGCGCGTACGTGCCACGTGCCTAAAATACAACTATTGAGTATCTGTGCGAGAACATCGTCCAACCCATACCTGTGTCCAAGGGTATTGCTCCCCATCCTGTTCATATCCGCTCCCCATCCAATATTCGGTGTAGCACCACTCCCACAGAGCGACTTAAGGGGATTCAATAACAAGATAACACCCTTGAACAAAATCATACATAGTCTGTCCACATTCGAATGGTGAACTGAAAGAAAAAGAAACCACGTAAGTAATGCAGACGGGTAATTTGCACCTATTCACGTACGGAAAAAGATAGGATCAAAACCGGCCTATGTCAAGATGAGCGCCAAAATCATCGCAGAGGGTCAGAAGGAATTACTCACATAGTCTGGGTAAGCCTGCAAATTTGGTTAATATAGATCAACAAGCTTCATTCACACGCAAGCAACTAACCATTTGTCCATTCCCGCCCTAACTCATCGCTGGAGTAAGCATACTTTAAAGTTGGAACAAGTGTATTCCACCCACAAGTAATATATGAACAGTGTCGTGCACGCCTTCAAGCGACCCACGGTTGATGAAGTCTATATCTCGCTTCGATTCCGCGGTATGATTAGAGAAGTCATCCCAGCTTTCAGCATATTTGTCAATACATTCATGATACTGGCAGAAACTAAAACGTACGCTATCGCAGAATTTTCATCATCATTGAACGTGAAGAGTTGAGCGACTCTGCGTCTCAGATCGTTTGCCCCGGCTTTGAATGTCCTTACAAATGCAAAGTTAGCACCAGCCTCGCGCAACATTTCCCCATAGATTCTCACTTCTGCAACAAGTCTGTACGACTGCCTTCAGGGTCCGGGGTACTAGAAGCGTAGCGGTATGTCCTCTGCCACTTGGAGAAATACGCCACTTGTCCTGTCTACATACTAAATTTGAGCAAGTTCAGTGATCTGGAAAGGAAAAGGTAACATTACCGAGTCATCCTTCTCATCGCTAAAGTCGGATGGGACTCCACCGACATACGAGAAATATGAGAGTGGATTATGGACGATTTGTTTTTTACCACCAATAGCCATAATTTCGACTTTTTCTTCGTACAGAACAGGAGGAAGGCCATTCTCGGGTACATCCTTACCGGCCCAGTCCCAGTATCTGCGCGTAATATAGATGGCTGTAACAGTGTCAGGAATGATTTATCACGCACGGAAAACGCAGTTCCTTTGCAGCTTTGATCCATACTCCATTTTCATGCGGGTTATTAGCTTCAATGTCTTGGGCCAATTTTTCAGCAATGTTTCCGATCGATTGCTGGAATCCAATAGAACTGAATTGAATAGCGCGTCAGGCATGATCGTGTATTGAACATACCTCAATAAGCATAACATATGGGCGGTGCCAGGTGGGAAACACAACAGCACCATGGCTGAAGAAAGGTTTCAAATCAACAGAGAGAGAGGAGGTATATCAACTTACTTGCAATAACCTGTCACACAATATTGTCAGGCTATAGAGAACAACAGGGGAAACGATGGCCATACCTCCAAATCTGGAAGGAACGGGATTGGTATCTTTCTTGTCGTTGGCGCTATAGTCAGCTGAAATATCCTTGTTGCGGTCACCAGCCCATTCGACATAGGGCTTGCCGTGAATTGACGCAATTTCCATGAAGGTGGCTGCAGGCTCTTCTACAACTTGGGGAGCATCGGGACGCTGCTGGATCGCATTGAAAGCAAGGATGAATAATGCAAATTGGTAGGGATGGTCCTTCTCCAGCGTCTGGATAGGCAAGCGATCAAATATGCCTCCAGTGCCTTTGCGGCCGATCACGGGATAGTGGTATTCAACAGAGCTCATTGTTAGAGTAGGTCAGAGAGCGGTAACAAATCAGGTTTGACCAGCTGCATTTATATACATACGACAGGCGCGCAGACAAAGCCGCCTTGCGCGGAGCTGATCGGCGACTGTCATAGGTGATTAGCACAGTCAATGCGGAGACTTGCGTAGGCACTGGAAGACAGATGTCATGTGGTAATTGATAGAGAATGGAGTGGAACATACCGGTCGGACCTGCTGCGCAGCGCCCATAGGATCGAATTTGAATAGCATGTTCTGCATGTGGATTGGAACGATGATCTAATCTATATGGAGGACAATGAATGTCGCGGCTAATAGACCCTCCGACCCAAAAACTGACGTACTAATCACGCAATGGAATAGAGGAATGAAGGTCTCCGACTAGGGCAGTCTGCATACTGTAGATCAAAAGTGTGACACCTGCATCAAGACAATGATGTGATGGCCTTGATCTTGGGCATAACGTCAGAAGGGCATTAAATGCCGTGGCGGACGCTGTCCCTCAACAGCCCAGCTGCCATCATGCCGGCGATGTCTCATATACGTAAGTCTGTCCACATACCCCTAGTACTGGTTAGTGTGCAAATAAATGCAAGTTCGAAACACGCGATCATACTTGAACGAACTAATTTCGAAAGATAAAGAAAGTTCCTTTTCAACCAGCGATGCGGCCGATTTGAATAATAGCGATGCCATCGGTATTAAATGTTTGCCGGAAGGCAGATATGATTGAATATTGAACGCCGTCTGTCGACAGTAGAACATTGTTTGTAATGAAATAGCCAAAGTAACATAACAGGACCTTGAACAAAAACAATGATCGAGGGCAATGCTTGGTCGAATCAAACAGGAGTCGATGATAGCGGTCGACTCCCCTTCAGGGTTGAAAATGTGCTCATTATTCAAGAGACCGGGCGGCTCCGAGCTGTCGGTCCATCAGTGAACTGGCGAGGAACCAGCCAGGCCAGGCTTCAGGTGATAACTGTTCAGGAACGCAAGCACTGTGTACATGCAGATACCACCCTTGCTTGTGAGAACAAAGTCAAGTACCACACGCCTGAAGAGTATCGAACACGAACGATAATGTGACACTAGCCGGTGAAGCGAGGTTCCGCATATAGCTGCAAGAACCTCACCAGGATAATTCATCGGCCAAGTGAAGACATAGAAGATCGCACCGGCACATGAATGATACTCGGGTCCCGTGGAGATGTTGCAATAGTTGATCATACAAACGTACACGGCGCTTCGGGACCTATGGTGCTTGTAAGTCTCGAGTCGAAGAATGATGAATGATATTGATTGCGCTGCAGATGCTAACAACCAGTGGGCGTTCTCAGATACTACATGTGCATAGTGAGATTTTCGCCAGCTCATCGAGGAAAGAAAATGGTAGCTTACTGCAAGTGGGACGTTTTCCGGACCAACTATTTGCAAAACGGAACAGTCAATATTATAGTATGAAATGGATGATCTCTCCTATTAGTAGATTCGATATCATTAGATGAAGGAGTGGTGGTCGTTTCTTCTAATAGCCTGAGACTAAGATGATTCAATGGACGATTTGAACGGAAACGTCCGTAGGTTATGTCAGTTTTGCTCACGACTCGCCGACACGTGCAGGCTCTCTATAGGACACGCTGTCGACAAACAGGCGAATTATTAATATGAATCTACAAAATCAGCGGGTTCGCACCGTGTCACACATTGGAAGACGACAACACACCAGAGAAGTACACAATATCCTCGTGAGGTGAGAGAGGCGCTACGTCTTTCCAGCCAAGCCAGACTCTCAGACTGTTTCGAAAACGATCTGTGATGTTACATGTACGCTCGCGGCTCGCCTTCATTTTCGCTCGTTCGTCAGGCTGATAGAATCGACGTACAGCTTATGACTTTAATTCATGCTTCGTTCGCAAGAGATGAATGGGATCTATCTATTTACTTTCCGAGGCTTTGCTTTATTTGCTTCGTTTGTCATTCGTTCACAGATGCTTCGTGGCCACTATTACCCCAATTTCGCTCTTCTCTCGTGGCTTCCTTTTTCTGCACCCAACCTTCCCAACCTTTCCTCTTATCTTCGTCGACTTTTCACAAGTCCTGGCACTATTTTTTTCGTCTTGCACGTATGTTGACATACATACAGACGACTCGACTCATTTCGTAGTCATTTACACTCCTTAATCATCACGGTCACTTTACATCTACGTACGCGACACCTTCGAGCAAATAGCTGTGGGTGAGATTCCAATTCACCCTCTAAGTTATGTCATGTACTAGACTTGTGACGAGTCCTTGCTACGAGGCAAGCGGGCCGCATGGTGAGAACTACATAGTCACGAGTCTAGTCATGTACATCTGCTGGGTATTTATCTAGAAATGCTGCGTTGCGCGTATATACATTCAATATGACGATCGTATGCTGTCATTAACTATGCAATAATACCAATGCATCTCTGACAGTCAATTCTGTGCACATACATAGCGACTCGCCCTGAACGGTTGTGAGCATCTAATTGTAGGTACCCGAGCTCGACTTTACTGAAAAGTGGAAGATATACATTGACTCAAGAATGACGAGGCCCAGGACGCGACATGAGCCAAATTACAACAATGCAAAAGGCAGAGACAGCGTAAGGAAGAACCCAGTAACAGTTATAACCACAGCAGAATATGAGTCAAATGACAGAGAGAAGTGGTTACAAGGTAAGTAAGAACAACGGCAGCTAGAACTACAATTAGCAGGTAGTAAGCAAGGATTCAAGAAAGACGAATGAATAAGTACTACTAGGAAAGTAGTTGGGGTACACGAACAAAAATATGTAAAACTGCACAAGCAGCGAGTCCACCAAGCGGTATAGTCACAGAATTAAGCACTATGCTATAGGTAGAAACATCACAGGTACACGCGTGATGAAGAAACCAGCGAAGGCAACGAGCATCGAAGAAGGGGTGTAGGCAAATTAAGTACCGTGCTAATGTCGCAGGTAAACACGAAAACGAAGAGAACGAGCTTCGAAGGAGGGGTATAGTCACATAATTAAGCACTGTGCTATAGATGAGTATATAGCAGTCAAATGTGAGTCGAGGGAGCGTCGAAGGAGGGATATAGCACTGTGCTATAGATGACTTGAAGTATATCGCAGTTAAACGTCCGAGTCCTGCCAGGGCCAGTAAAATAAATGATGCGAGGGCTAGCCTCTAGTCCTAATAGCCGCTAAACCAGCGCATACGATATATAGTACAAGTTGTTCATAAGAACTGGTTAAGGAGACGTCCATCGAAAGAGAGATGTTAAACGGAGATACCTCACGCTGACCTTCAGAGTGACCGCTGGCCGCAAGCCGAAAACGTTATAAAATGACACACATGTTGGAAAAGTAATTGGTGGGGTTGTCTTGATCAACTAGTAGTGAGTCGGAAGGTTCGATATACTGCATTTCGAGTTGTGATGGGTCACCCCAATTGGGCTGTGATGTAGTATGTGATGACCCAGCGAAGGGCGACGGCTCCAAATCGAGCAGAGTGATGAAGTTATCCATATGGCAGCGCTTTGGTGTAGTAGGCTCGAGATTTGTGGTATGAATATTGGTACGAAGGAATCTCCGCCCCATGTTATATAGCAACTCATCGTCGTGACCACAAGCACCACAATTTGTTCATTTTGTGGACCGAATCGTCCAAATTTGGGACTTATTACCACATTTGTCTCCGACACGTAGCCACAAATTCTTAGCGCTTTAGCATTAGTACTAGGAGCATGTTTTTGATGGGAACAAAGCAAGGGGCGCTTTCCGACTCGGACTTCCAAGTGGTACTAGAGTGCTTGCCGAGATGCTGCAACATGCAAACTTTCAAGTTGTTAACGAGACAAGTGTCTGAAATTGAACAACTTGCCACGATTCCCGCTCTAATAGAAGGAATGACTGTCTGCCTTTTCCGTGGTTTGACTACGCAGCCTCAGGTAAACCTCCCGTGTACACGGCGACGTATAACATTGAAGCTTGAAGCTTGAAGGACGAGACACATCCACTTAACCAAAGATGTTGGCCCGCTTCATTTGGTGCGCGTTCTAGCTGAAGCTTCTGAAGGCGAAGGTGCGATATTAATAAACTATCGTTGAGATCCTGGGCTAATTACATAGAAGAGTCTTCCAAGAAGTGAACAACCTACGTCCTTATCGTCGATCAGTCAACTCCCAACAAAACAATGAACGAAAAGGTTTACGACGAGAAAGCAGAAAGACTCTTCCCAACTCCATCTCCTCCACCGACAGTACTTTGTCCACAGAGGTGGCCAGGATTCAACTTCAAATCATTGACCGCGGTGCCGCACGTATTGATCGACAACTACACTCGATATCACATCTTTAGGAATTACATCAAGTTTCACAAGTGAGTGATGGAAAAACTACACCATGCGATGGTTCACGGGATATCCTAGCCACGTTACTCATCCAGCGCTTGCGATATACGATATACGCGTTAGGAGGGAGCGGCCCCGTGATGGAAGGATTCTACAAGCGGGACATCAAAATTCAGAGAGATGCCTTTGTATCACCCCACCCAATCACATCGCAGAATTTTGTTGACCATCTCGGTGATGAAAAGTGAGCAAATACTTGCCCCACATACCCTGACCTTCATATTTTTAATATTCGGAATCGACAGCTACTATGAAGCATATACCACTTCCTTTGCTAAGGCCATCGAAGAGAAGGCCGCCTCTGCAACTTTGGATGAATTCATTTTTTCCGAGAAGTATAACTTCCAGCCTGGAAGAGACGCGAAAAGCCACCCGGAGGTGTTGTGCCGATTCGTAGATGCAGTCATGCATCCATTGATTCATTGTGGACATGGCGTCGAATTTGGTTTAAAAGGCACGCTTGCTGAGGGTAAGTCACACGTTGGTGCAAAGGAATAGAAGACATCACTTACATCAGGTGAACCAATGGGTTAGGGCTTTCGATGGCGGCAATACACGAGGTTCGTTATCCGGATTTCCTTCCGTCGTCTATGTTCGTCGCCCGGCCTAGCGATGACATCGGCGCTATGATGAACAATTTTGCGTCGTCGGTACTCGATGACCAGTCGTCTGCGATGCCTCTCAAGGCACCAAGTGGACAAGATACTCACTCTTTCTCAATCCTTGCTCGAGTTCTCAAGGACCCCAGCCTTGCGTCGAAAGGTCCATGACATTAAACTGGGCAATATCCTGATACACTTGTGGCTCACGGTTGCAGAATCCGCGATCACGTTCAGAAATGGACAGTGGATTCATCCAGACCAGGAGAGATCGAACGCAAGATGGAAGAGTGTATTGGGACCTCCTCGGTAATATATGCTCTCGGAGGATGGAGAAACGGTTTTCCCGCCGATTTCTTCCTGTGAGCGTCGATTGCAATCCAGAAATGTTCGATACTCACAAATCCTAGGATGCATATGGTCACTTCAAGTATCTTCCTCCCTTCACTCATCGTATACTTGTCTCCTCGAGCACAAGCCCTACTTCTTCGCGCATACCTCTTAAGTGTTGTTGCATGGTTCGTGGCACGCGGCCGCCCCCCCCTGAATTTCAAGTCCTTCTTTGAGTCGACGCCCACGATACCGAACCCCCCAAACAGCCTCGCTGTCCCATCAGTGAAGGTATTCCAACAGAGACATCTAACTCATTCCTTCCTCTCGTTCAATCATCTATGATGCATCCCAGTGAGCATCACCCCAAGATCCAACGAGCTTTCGCATACTTCTCCACCATTTACGGGATCCGGCCGAAAGGATATTTTGCCGAAACTGAACTAGATGGGGCAGAAGAACTTGACGGCTCGTTGTTCGTGCGAGCAGCGGTGTTGAATGCAGATTATATGGGATGGACTAGAGAAGGGGAAGAGGCGAGAAATTGGAGTTACGAAGGGTTCTATGTGTAAGTGGTGAGGGAGATCGGAGCACAGTGACTGTTGGTTTGAAACAAGGGTGGGGGTTAGCTCAAGATGAATCTAACTGATACTCCTTCAAGCTTCAGGTGTTATGATACGGCCAAGGTTCAGAACAGAAGAAGTCAGTGATGTATTACAACCCGCAGAATCGTGTCAGAGAAAACGAAAAGGGCATCTGGTAGTCAAGTATACAACAGCTAAAGCTAAAGTACAGAGTCTGTGCGGCACTGTAACGATTACAAATCATATTAGCGGTGCCGGTAGACATCCGTAGTGCGACACAAAATCGTCCCCATCAGAGCAACCACCAGTCCTTACAGAAATCAAGGATTAACTACAGCAGGAATGACTCCAGTGCTTGCCACAACTGCGTCGTCATGTGGTTGACTCCCAGCGGGTGGTGTATATCCTTGAGCGGGAGGCACTGATCCTCCGAAGTCGTACTTGGGAGGGCGATCATATATATTGTAGGCAGGAAGTATATCTTTCCCATCCCAATCTGGATCATCAGGCCCTCCAGTTCTGCGTCCAGCAGAATCAGTATCCGCAGCATTGACTCTGCGATCAGGGCGGACTCTGCGATCGGGGCGATAAGCCGATGGGAGAGGAGTAAGATGATGGTGCATCCGAGAGGGTTGATATGAAGAACTGAATGTATAGTCTTCTCCAGGAGCTTGAGAGTTGTCGTAAAAATTTGATGTCCTGATGGAGAAGAATTCTGTGAGAGGTCGGTTTCTCCTTCGCAAGACACATATCCTTGACAAAGATTAGTAAATATCTTCTATGCGCCTCACGTGAAATCCCCAGACGCACCTTGCTGCCACCAAGAGCATCAATGCAGAGACAGCAATGATAAAGTAGAGGTGTTGAAGAATGGACTATAGAAACAAATTTCGAAGATTCACATGATGGTCAGCTCGTCGGAAAGTGATAAGTTGATGATAACTGACCTTGTTACTCTGATTCTCGGTGGGGTCTTCGGTTGCTAAAAGTTCCGAGCGACCCATGAGCGCCATGGAAGCACTCAAGGGGATAAAAGTCATTTGGAGAGGCTGCTAGTCGACTTCACACTCGGTTGCGCAGCATTTTCCTACAATCACTAACTGCTGCATGTGCCATGTGAACGACGTTTATTTTGGCCGGTGACCGGTGACCAGAGTTAAGTCTAGTCCTAGTGTAGCAGCACACGCCACAGAAACCAAAGCTATCACAATATAATATGCCACGCACGTGAGTGCTCGTACCGGCAATGGGAAACTCAACGAAGTCTAATACTAATAGGCAGGAACAATAAATTGACTTGGATGAGCTCGTCGCTGCCGCTCATGTCGACCTCCAGGGCCAGCCCGGTCATTACAATGGCTGGCTCGCGTTTCTTCCCAAAATCCTCCACATCCTCTCACACTTTTACTACTCAGAAAGGTTCAGGGGATCCAACTCGGGCGTCTGTAGTTCACCTCTTGGCTAGGGCTCATTCTCTTCCATGTTCGGCAGCCTTTCAGGCATTCATGCAGCTCGTGCAGCCTACTGCGAGGTTTCAGTTAGCTCTTGATCTGCTACTGCCTCTCCTTACTTCATCCGCTGATGTCAGTTGAGTTCTGTTGACAGTAATCAAGGTTCTCGCCACTGACCTCTAACTATTCTGCTGCGATGTGGCAGCTCGCACAGCGCATCCCGGTTTCATTTATTCTTTATTCCATGTATGCTCCTTATCCGATTTCTCTCAATCCCTTCAAGTCTGTCTTGTACGCTACATTCGTTAAGGAGAGAGAACTCGCCATAGAAATTTCAACCGAGGGCGGGTTCAGCGAGAGGGAGCAATTGGTTTGGGTTCTCTGGAAGATCCTGAAGGGGGATGGTAACGATGTAAATTCGATATTGTCCTACCTTTTATTTCTCTCACAGTCGCCCAGATTGGTCCCTATTCTCCTAGTACCTTGACAAAATCACCCCTGCCTCCGGAGTTGAGAGCTTCATGTCTGTTTTTGGGTGAAGAAACTTTCTTGGAGAATGACCCGTAAGCAGCAACTTCACTCCTGTCGATCTTTCTATATCCGAATTCGTCAGTGATCATTCTGTTGCCAAATCCACGATCACGGCAGGAGAACCGAAGCAATTTGCCGAGCAAGGTGCTTCCAAGAATTTGCTACCATTACTCCCGCCGGCCACGGAGACCAAGATTACACGAGAAGCGGATCGAGAGAATGAACGCATCGTCCAAGCAATGAAACTTGTACTCGCAGCTCGTGATCGAGCACTCACACTCACAGAACAACGGGTAAGCATTGTGAATGAATAAATTTGATATTCGCTATGACGATTCATTGCGCAGACCTTGACGCCTTTAATACCCCGCCTGACCTCTCCCACGATGATAACTTCCGTGGACCTACCACCCATCGTCTCGTATAATCCTAACATAGCTTACCAGATTGTCATCGCTTTACTGATGGCACTTCCTAATAACCTTGCACAAGATATCTCTGTATATTTGGACGCCCTGACAATACTCCCCCCAACGCTCCCGTCATTTGACCTCCTTGGCCGTCTCCTTCGTGATACATCAACTATTCCAGATTATTCAACTGGTGGAAAAACTACGATAGCAGACATCGTACGCTCTGAAGTCCTGGGACGCTTTATTCATGAGGGCATCAAGTGGCTTGATAATGCTGAGAGAGACGAACACGAGGGACTTGTCAGTGATGACCGATTTGCGAAGGGAGTTCAAAATGTTGGTTTCACGTTATCTTCGAAGCACATCGCCTTACCTTTTTTGCAGCTCTGTCGTTTCTATTCCTCTTTGCTCAAGCTCTCGATCGTGGACGCCGCTTCCGATGCAGACTCAACTGAAATGTCGCACTTCACCTTGCGCCACTCACGCTTCGAAGAAGCAAACGCTCTGTATTGCATCCTTGCATCAGGTAGATTTGACCCTTTCTACACCGCTATGATATAGCAATTTTTGTCTTATTCTAAGCATGTTTTCATCTCGTTCAATGGTCGCACGTCATTACTTACCATATGCCTTTACAATTAGCTATATGTCCCGCACTCATATGATCCCGGTTTATGCCATGACTCATTTAGCTGTTTGCATAGTGTCATAATCCAGATGCAGGTATGTTTAGGGAAGATGAAATCCGACGGTTCAAAGCTCAACCTGATCTAATGATAAAGTGCGGCCTTAATATTCGATCAACGCGTACCGTAGCACAGCGTGGTTGATGCAATCTCGGTAAGAAGCCTCTGAAAAAAAATGAATATACTGTACCGTGTTCTCCACGAATTTTGTAATATTCTTTGTTGTTGCATTTGCTCTAAAATAATCTGATTCAGGAGCCTTGCTTATTTCTCTGCTCTTAAATCTAGCTGATCAAATTGGTACACCAAAAAATGTTATTTTGCGAGAGGTACATAGCGCAATGGTCAAGAGCCATATTATGTATGCAAGCGACACAACAGACAGGTAGATATCTATTACTTCGTGCAAATTGAGCAGTCTCCAAAGCTTAAATACTGCAATGTGCTCTTCATTTAACAGGCGTACACTTGAAATAAGGATGAAGCTTGTGTACTCAGTACTCGGGGTCAACCTGGTGATACCTGTCACAAGATCCAATGTTATATCCCATAATAGCTCGACTATCCAAGTTTAGTACTATGAGCCAGGTGCGCAAGCCTCCGTAAATCAGTCGAGCGCATCGTATGGTACCATGATGTTCTCAAATAGTACCTGGAACTGATCCAGAACTTCGGATATTATTTGCTATCCTGAGTACGTTGTGACACATAAGGATGTATTCAAGGATGAGAAAGTTAAAACCAGCGAACCAAGTGAGGGTCAGGTGAAAGAATTGCTTGCGATCGAGCCTGTATAAGTCCGAGCCCAGCATGAGTTGGCGTGGTTAAATGAAACAATAAAAATACCATGTCACTGGTCGATGTTCAGAGTTGCCAGGAATGTCCAAGGAGTTTTGGCAGCTTCCTAGCAAGTCGCTAACTTCTTTGTGCGGTTTGTTCTTACTTCACGAAGTTCCATGCATGTGTTTGGTGTTGGTTTGTGCCTGGAACCTCTTGCCAACCACAAGCCGAGCGTCCATGTCACTTCGCCCCTTGCCTTTATAGTTGGGAATTTCCAACAACAGCTCTCTTCACGACATTGCCCAGTACACACTTGTAATTGGGACGTATTGTACAATTAATTTACCGTGTTTCCTGAGGGTGAGCGACCAACTTCGTTCCAGACACCTGTCCCAATTTCATCCTTTCCAGTCCTCCAATAATACCTTCAAGTCCGTTCGGGAGGACTTCATACTTGTTCGGCTACATCATTTGTGAGTCATAAATCCAGAACAATACTCGCAGAACAAACCTTTATAGTACCATCCGAAAGCCATTTTTCGACCATAGCCCAGGAGCTGCTGTACAGCTCCTCATTTTGAGCGGCATCTGTGCCTGCGAAAGTCTGAATCACCCTGCGCCCCTTGCGTTCATTTTCCTCGACTGATGCAGGAAGAGTTAAGACGAGGGTGCCATTTTCTGCAAGTAATTCCCATGCTACAGACTGTGTTTCTGGCAACGAGATGGCGTCATAAACAAGTTTGATAGGGTCGTCAGTAACGTCGCTGATAGCCGCCAGCAACTGTTTTCCAGAAAGCTTGCGATCAAAGAAATGAGTTGCGCCATAGCCCTTGACAAGCTCTTCATTGCTCGGAGAGGCTGTAGTGATGATGGGATAAAATCCCGACAGACGAGCGAGTTGGATAGCTGCAATATTGTCAGGATGCAGTTGAAGAAGTAAGTCTCACTCCGCTTACTGTATGCACCCACGGAGGAAGAACCGCCAAGGATGACAATTGGTTTCTTTGATTCGTGACTACCGGCGCCTTCCTCCCAGGGAGGTGTTATCCTAGCTCCGAATTGATCTCCATACAAGCCCACAACAGCAGTATCTAATCCCATAGGAAGAGTAGCTGCGCTATCGAAGGACTCGCTTGCAGGAATCTGGAATGAGATGTAGGTGACGATGTAGTCAACGAACATTCACATAACTTACCTTTGCTGTAAAGCTTGCATCGGTCAAGGTATACTGCTGAAATGCAGCAAAGTCACTCGTGAACTTGCCACGTGCTAATCTGTAAACCAAGGTTAAGCCTATACAGATAGCGGAAAAGGACTGTCTAACACTCTATCGCCTTTGCCGAAATTCTCGACACCTTCCCCTACTTCTTCGACAATGCCAGCAACATCCGATCCCAGAACAGCAGGGTATTGAGTCACGAATATACCTGCGTCCTTGATCTTGTAGTCAACTGGATTCAGCGCTGCAGATTGAATTTTGACCAGGAGCTGTCCGGCCCCAGGACTGGGGATGCTGCGAGAGCCGAGCTCAAAGCTGCCCTGCTTTTTGAGAAGAACAAGAGCTTTCTGTTGCGAAGACATGTGAAGGAGATGTAGATGGTAGAATGATTGGAGGCCTTCCAGCCTTGCTACATATTTAATACATTGAAACTTTTTGATGAGCAAGAAAGCATCATGGATTATTCATGATGATGGGCGTTACTTAGTAAGGAGCGTCAGCAACAAAGTTTATGTGACACATGCATACGGCACAAATTATTGGAAAGAATAGCACGCACCTTGAAGTAGTCCATGGTGCAACAGCTGCTATAGAACTAATAAGCTATAGACCCCGCTACCTGTCGGTAATTTCATACAAACTACGTGTGCAATATTACATCGTGTTATCCCGCTGCACTGCCACTTATTATCTACTCCCCTTTGTCTTAACGAATCAATTAATCACTACGCATCGACTTGCTCAGAATCCTATACAAACGCGTAGCGTACAGCTACTCTATGTACCACCGACGTTTTAAGGTTTCAGCCACTCTTTCGGCTCCTTCCGAGTCGAGCTCTAAGTCCAACATGTCTTCCTTCCTTGCCCTTTTGCCTAGTTGGACTCCTGCTATATCGCATCTGCCGCACCATGCAAATTGTCTATAGAACTACGGGTCCTGATATCACTATCCTCAACACTCTCAGAGTGCAACTCATCGCTGATACGAGAACATGCTGCGCGAGAATCGGCCGCATACAAAATGCATTTACCCCTCGATACGTGGTCGATAATCCTAACCAACAACTGATCCTTCGTACCCATAAAATACAAACCGTGCCAAGACGCTATAGCTTCCAAAGAACTTGGACATATGCTCTGCCTTGGAAAACAATGACTGAAATGATTTAGGCACACTCTCATATGCGCCTCGGCTACGAAAAATATTCAGAATACTGATAGGGGATGTGCTTCTTGTTTCATGTTCACCTATTCTCGACATCGAAGATTGCACCGATTGGGGCACATATGCTGGAAAGACGACGACCATACGTGGACTCGGTGTCGATCATACCGTTGAAGTTTGGTGATCAACAAAATCGACTCGGAAATACGTCAAAGTGGGGGCAGCATCTGGCTTCAGGAATCCGAGTGGGTGTAGAGACAACTGACTCCTGAAGACCGAGATTGAACCTCATGATAATGATTTGGTCTTACATCTCACAGGAGGAATGAGAGTAAATGGCCCATCAGCCTTCGTCAAAAACTCGTCTTATGAGGAAATGTCAGTAATGATCGTACGGTCGGGAGGGACAAATGCTACGTACGTGCCCCAGGCATCTTCAGAATCAACGCCCTCCAACCGGTTCCAACGTGGACCACTGAGCAGCAAGACATACAAGTGAAAGTACCCTGCTCGTAGCATTAACAAATGGTGAATGTCGCATGACAAAAATACCGCAAGATGCACAACGCCAGCAGCCAGCGAGTTTATAAAGTTTACAACAGGCTTCCATTGCATTTTGGTACGCATCAAAACATTATGAACAGCAAATACCGAGACGAGTGAAAGTGGGGGTAGTATCGGATTATACATAGATCGTGGACGTGGAACAAACAAAAGGAAGGTGGTGCAGAGACAAACCGACGAATGAAGCTGAGTAGGTCCAAAATTGACGAGACTGGCAGCACGAAAGCTCATGATGATGGTTTGGTCTTGAATCTCAGGAGAGGGGCAAGACCGGATGGCGCACAAGCCTTCTTCAAGAACTCGTGCTGCACAGCAACGTAAGGAATGAGACGTGGGAGGGTCGACCTTACGTACCTGTAGGAGCTCGCTTGAATTGGCGCGACTTTTGACATCGACACATAAGCACACGCTCAGGAAGCTCTTCAACTCCTTGCTGAGGGCTTCGGGCTTTTTGAGCGTCGGCGTCCCGTTCGTGGCAATCAGGTACAGTGCCTTTAACGGCTCCTCATCAAGATAAGGAGGTTCGTTCTCAATCATCTCGATCGCCATGATGCCGAGTGACCAGATGTCGACTTTGGCACCGTATTCCTTCTGCTTCACGACCTCCGGTGCCATCCAGTATGGAGTACCAACCATTGTCGCACGCTTGGACTTCTGATCAGTGAGTTTAGCACAGAAACCGAAGTCGGCTGTGTATCACATCAGAAACCAGTGCAGGATTGCATAAAAAGATGCGTACTAATTTTAACGCGGCCCTGCGCATCGAGGAGGACATTATCGGATTTGATATCACGGTGAATGATAGATTGGCTGTGTAAATGACACAGGCCCTTGCATGTCTAGCGGTGCGTGAGTATCACCCATGAATCATGATAAATCAAAAAGGTACACACTTCCAAACTTATGCTCGAAATTTGATCTTCTTCCAGCGTATTGTTCTCTATGATATCTGTAAGGGCACCGCCCTCCATGTATTCCATGACGACCCAGAGTTCATTGTTCTTCACGAGGTACGACTCGAGGAAGTTGACTATGTTGGGGTGCTGTGATTCCTTCATGACGAGGATTTCGTTCACAATCAGTTCCTTGCGTGGTTGGTGTGAGAGGTCCATTTCTTTGATAGCAACCTTCTTGCCCGTGGCAAGCGTTTTTGCGACATACACATGTCCAGATGCGCTGTGGATAGCTTATCAATATTTGCCAGCGGCCAATGCAATGAAAGCCTCACCCCTGTCCGACTTTCTTAATCTTACTATACAAGGTCTTCGGATCATCGTCAGACACGACACTCCGGAGTTTCTCCATGATCTGCGCTTCGGTCATCGCACTAATCCGCTTCTCTTTCTCTTTTTCCTTGGTTTTCTTCTGCAGAGCCTCTGCAGCGGCTGCAACACCTGGATCTTCGCCCTCGGGTGCAGTGATAGTAACATCAGGTGTCGGCGGTTCCTTCTTCTTCATCGTCTGCAGGGGTTTTACAGGTGGAGGACCAGCAACAGCTGCGGCAGCGCCTGCCACAGGCTCAGTCGCAGGTTCCGAAGTAGCCGGGGAGGATTTAGAAGGTACCAAGGGAGGTCGCTCGACGGCAGCCGCAGCCTGTTGCTCCTTCATTTGCTGGCGTTCACGTTCACGCTCTTCGCGCCGCTGACGGTCCCTTTCCCTTTCCCGCAATTCCCTATCCTTCCGCTCCCGTTCTTGTTGTCCAATAGTATCCATACTCTCCTTTCGCTTCGGGCCCTGGTCCAGCGAAGGTTTCCCGGCCACTTGATCACGAGCTTGCGCTCGCGCACGAAGGTCTGCGGTCGAGGGTGTATGATCTGGTACAGGGGGTTTGGGAGCGGCAGGTGCAGGTCGTGTGGCTGCCAACAATGGTCGTGGAGGGGCAGGTCGGGAAGGCTGCAAGGAGGTTGAAGCTTGCAATATCTGAGGCAGTGGGGGTCGCGGAGGTGCGGAGGGAGAGGCGGTGGAAATAGTGTTGGCGTGCTGAGCATGTGAGCCATTGACGAGCTCAGCAACGCGCGCAGCGGCGAGGGCAGTTGTAGAGAGCCCGTTTGTCCCCGTTTCTGCTGGAGCGGAGTCCTGTCGCTTGCGGGCTGTGTCGAGTGGGGATGTGATCTTTGGAAGATTAGATCCGCCGAGACCTGTGCCGCCGAATCGAGCTGGCGCATCTACACCATATGGCGAAAGGGTGTTGCTTGTTATGGTAGAGCTGGCAAGGGTGGAAGCTGCAGATGTCCCGGAGACGGACCGTGATATCGAGTTCATACCCATCTCTTCCAACTCACGCTTCTGGTGATCGGTGTAAAATTCGAGGACGTCTAGGACGGCTTGAGGGTCTTTAGCGTAATCTTCACGAGTAATTGCAGACTTTGTAAGAAGCTTGCTCCATTGCTCGGGCATGCCCTGGAACATAGACGTGAGCCGAGACAAATATTTGGGTTTGGTATCCACGCACAGTGAAAGCACCTGATACAGGGTCAAATCCGACGTGGACCTTGTGCACAAAGTTGGTCGGGTTGCTGAAGCCCATCAATGGACTGCGAGAATATACATCATCTTGCCATCCGTAAAGTTCTTCGTCGTTTTTGAGGGCGAGATGATATCGTTTGTCCTTGGTCTCAAGGAGTAGACAATAAGGCTTGAGATCGACACGTTCGATATTCGTGATATCCTTGAGAGGGATAACGCTTTGCTGTGGTGACGTCTACGAGATGATCCGTCAGTATGTATGGCCTACCCAGTAGGATATGAAGAAGAAAACCAATGGAGATATCGTGTATCTAGCTATAGTAGTGCCTCGTTCCTCGAAGCATAAAGCAATCAGCCAATTTGCCGTGGGCTTACCTCGGTTTTGTGTATGGAGAGCGTTTGTTCCTTCAATACGAGCCATTTTCGGAGAAAGATGAAACTTGCAAACCCCTCTTCCTTCATGCTAACCATCCCAGTTCTTACGACATGGGTGTTGAACGCTGCCTGGGAGTTGCGATTGGGCGATCCGCCTATCCCAGTGTAATCAGTCGAGTATGACGAGCCAGAAGAAAAGGATGTGTTGTAGCCTGAACTTTGGAGAGCACTATGGGGGAATATGGGACCTTCCGTTCCTCTTCGGACAGGTGCTTGGGGTGCAGGTCGAGAAGGCGTCAGATTCGTTGCTGTTACTTGATTGAAGGCCATGGTGGGTGTGAAGAGTGATGGAGTGAGACAAGGAATGGAGTGGGGGTTCCTCGCTGGCGAGAACGGCAAGATTGAGAGCTTTGTGGCCGTTGGTAATGATGGCGGGACTATACACAACGTCGAGCAAGAGTTGGTCTTCTTCTGATTGAACGGAGGCTTTCGAATTCAAGTTGATACCCCCCAAAACGGACAACAACAACTGTCCGGATCTGTCCGCCAAGGGGGATATATCATCACCACGGTAACACCTGGTAGCACTGGTCCTTGAAAAGGTACTAACTACGGTCCTTACATGATTTTGGTTCTAAGATTCACATCACATCTACAATCCTGTTTTCAAGCTCTGAGGCAGTTCGATATCTATTAAGAGACCGCCTATAATTGACTTTCGAGCGGAAGGTGTTCAAATAAGATCCACTCGACGTGACCAGCTACTTGTTCTTTGTCATCCTGTAGGATTGTCAGTAAATGAAAATTGTCTAGTCTGAAACTCACTTGTAAGTAAAGCGCTTTTTGGTGTGCGCGAATTCACCGAGCTTATGGCCAACCATATCCTGCGTGATCATCACAGGAGCATAGTCTTTACCATTGTGCACCATGAAACGAATACTGAAAGATCTAAATTAGAATAAGCACAGACGAAGCTTGAGAGTCTCACCCAACAAAATTTGGGAGGATAGTGCATCCACGAGCCTGCGTTCTTATAGCAACATTGTTGATTAGTGCCTCCTTCAGGTTTGGAAAGGCTACGAAATATGGGCCTGGACAATATCACGCGTGAATGTGAGATCGACCGCACAGTGAATACAAGACAAACCTTTCCAAGCAGACCGCCCAGACCGTAGAATGAGCGAAGGCTGCATGACCAGCGGAACAGAAGAATTCAAAATCAAAACAGTCTGCTTATGTAATGCTTTTGCAATAATTGAACATGTAGTCTACTACTTGCTCAGTCCACCGCATGCTCTCATCTGCCCTACACAATCATATGGATCTTGCGCACCATCTTCAATCGTTTGAACATTGTTTGATTACATTATGAAATACACTTCGTTCTCTTTGTGTGCCAACCGAGTGAGTCCAGGAGTAGCAATCACTCTGAGACGCACACGTCCCCTTCAACCTTACTGGGCCACTTTCGCTGAAGATCGTTCATGACATCATCCACTTCTTTTGCACACAGGCAGATTCTTCCGCTAAACCTGGTTGGTAACATCTGGCTCCATTCCCAACGCTTGTTGCAATCATACCAGCGTCTATCGTGTCGAACATTGGAAATGTCCGCAGCATGATCTGGACTCTCAGCCGAACTCCATCCAGAGTCTCCGTATCCTTACTCTCCATCCTCCCCTCCCATTCATTTCGTCCACCACTCAGCCCATCCTCGAACCTCATCATTTTGCTCCATCGCACTACCATGACTGGTAACTCAGAAAGCCGATATATCAGACTTGAAGGCCAGTCCTCCATATTACCGTCGTATTTGTTTCATGATTCTCAACACTCTGACTACAGTCATCAACGGAAAGAATCTTCGAGTCGCTTCCGGGCGCATTCCCGCTGGTATCTACATATTCATCAATGTCGACTCGAAGAGACGCTGGAAATCAACTATCAGTGTCTTATCACCTGATGAATCTGTAGCATGGGGCAATACTGTAACTCTGTAATATCCATGGAGACTTTCTGACGCTATGCGAGAACTGACCTTGGGTTTATAGATCATCACATGCCTCACCTACGTTGTCATCGGAGACCAGGGCGTCCTTTGAGCTTGGTCGAATGCTAAGCGGTGGAGAAGTCATCGGGAAACTTGAAATGTCGTGGGATGAGCTACTCGATCATGGAGATGAGCCATTCGGTGAGTAACTGACTTCTCATCCATGCATATACTAATATCTCGTAGATCTATCCTTCCCACCCGTCTGCAGTGTCCACCCTTCCCTCACGTTGAAGGCCGCTGTTGTACAGGCTTGCGACGATCACGACTGCATTCTGTTTGATGTGAGTGCACTAGTTTCTGTCCTGTTAGCTTTTGCTGACAGAATGCCAACTGTAGTCCCTCGTAGACTGCAATATTGCTCGAGACACAGATGCGGGCCACGCACAAATTTCCGCATATGTGACAAGCGAGAATGTCTCTCACCTGAGTCACTGACGTTGCGCCCACCTGGGCATCCACATCGTGACACCACGCTTAACAACCTTGCCCTCGCGCTCGACACAAGATACGACAAATTGGATATCGACGAGGACCTGAACGAGGTCATTGATTGGTATCGCGAATCCCTTCGGCTAATGCGGCCTGACGATCTAGAGCGCCACGTAACTCTACACAATTTGAGCTCCGCGCTCTGCTCTCATTTCACACAAACTGAGGAGAATGAAGACATCGAGGAGGCTATCACTCTTGGCCATAAATCATTGGCAACTCTGTCTTCACTGCACCCGCACAGGGAGGCTCATTTGTCTCGTTATGAGATTCTACACGACCCTGCTGATTTGTCGCTTGCTATGGAGAACTTCAGACTTGCATCAAGACATCCTACTCAAGGATTTCCTCGGCGTATCATAGAGGCTGTTGACTGGGCTCGCGAAGCAGAGATCCATCAACATGAATCTGCCCTAGAAGCATACCAAACGTGCTTTGAGCTTTTTGACAGCCACGTGATGACGCGATGGTCGATCATCTCACGGCGCGAGGCTGCAACCGCTTTTAGTGATGCACGATCACTTCCTGTAGATGCAGCCTCATGTGCTATACGTCGTGACGATCTACAACGGGCAGTCGAGCTCATGGAGCAAGGCCGTGGCCAGCAGTGGTCGCTGGCATCGCGACTTAGGACACCACTCGAAGACCTCGGGTCTATCAGTCCCGAAGTAGCTCGCAAGTTCTTGCAGCTTAGCAAATACCTGTCTGATACTCAGGGTTCCGCGGCCAATACCGACAAAGCTGCTACTGATCGGGCAGCAACAGAGTACAGGAGACTTACAAGACAATGGGAGACTGTGGCAGCTGAGATACGTGATCTTCCGGACTTCTCACGGTTCCTGCTCCCACCTTTGTACGGAGACCTGCAAGCGGCGGCACGCCAGGGCCCGGTCATCATCCTGGTTGCCAGTCAATACTCGTGCAGCGTCGTCATCGTCCCGACGTCGGGAGATCCCCATCATGTTCCCTTGCCGTCTGTCGCTCTTGCAGATCTGACCAATCTCAAAGATGGCTTCGCCAGGGCGATACGACACGCATCTATCATGGACCCAAAATTGCCCCGGAACGATTTAATAGTCCTCTTGCGAACAGTATGGAACGAAATAATGCTACTGATCGTCAACGTCCTCCAGCATGATCTGAAACTAAAATTCCACTCTCGAATCTGGCTGTGTCCGACTGCAGCTTTCACGTCTATTCCTCTTCAAGCAGCTCACCCGTTTCGAAGGAATGCAGATCGCTCTAAGGAGCCATGTCTGGAGGATCTCTACATCTGCTCTTACACGCCGACACTTTCGGCTCTGGTCAGGTCTAGACAAATGATGAAAAAGCGCGTCACTCCATCCTTCGCAACAATCGGACAAGGGCAGTCGGGTGCAGGGAAAGGCAAGGCGCTGTTGGCCGTCGACAGCGAGCTCGAGCTTGTCCATAAGCTCGTCCCTGCGACTACCAACCGCATCACTATTTCTGGCGACGCAGCCACACGAGCAGGTGCACTTACAGCTTTGCAAGAAAACACGTGGGTGCACCTTGCTTGTCATGGCAAGCAGGACCCTACGCAGCCTTATAATTCGCATTTCGTCATGAAAGATGAACACTTAACGCTGCTCGATATTATGGAGAGAGATATTCCTCAGACCGAGTTCGCATTCTTATCCGCTTGTCATACCGCCGTCGGCGATGAGGACACGCCAGACGAAGTGATTCACCTCGCAGCTGGTCTACAGTTTTCGGGGTTCAAGAGCGTCATTGGTACGCTGTGGCAGGTCGACGATGCTGTCGCAAAACACGTTGTTGAAGCTTTCTACACGTATATGTTTACCGATTTGAATGATGATGGTATCATGGACTGTACGAAGGCGGCCTGGGCACTCAACTGTGCTACGCACGCGGTGAAGACGAAAGTGCCGCTCGAGCAGAGGATGGTTTTTGTTCATATTGGTGTGTAGTTCTACCTTGTACAAGCTGTTGATATTTCATCCTGTTGGTGTACTTGGTCCCTTGCTTTGCATCCCCTCTTGTGCTATCGTGTATTCTTAGAAGCGTTTTTTGTAGTTTCATTCATTGCTATAGTATTTGAAGGCCTTTAACATATATGTGAGCGCTGATTAAAGTCCTTGACGCTTACTACTCGCTTCAAGCTCAACTTTCTCAGTCTTCGAAAGCTCAAATCCGCTGCGTTCATCCTTTGATGCAGTGAAATGCATTTTATGCTCTCATGAGTCGAGCATCTCGCTGAGGCTACAATCGGTCCTTGACGTTGAACGTTGAATCATCTTAACCTATCTGCGCTGAACTCGGTGATACTATCAGATGACGATGGATTTGCAAGAACAGCGCATCCTATAAGTACGATAACTCTGAATAATGGCAATGGGTCGACCCGCTCCCGCTACACTGAACCGATGAACAACGCGCCTACCCACACCTGGTGTCCTCTATATAATAGTCAAACCGACTGTCGGTTGTAGAAACCAAATATGTCGGCTGCGATGGCACCCTGCATGTAAAGATGTAGATGCCATTGAATTTAATGATGACTTGAAGCTAGTAGCTTATGACGCATATACCAAGTTGGCAGTCACGATTTTTGATGGTCGGTACTCATATCATGTAAGACTAAAACTACCTGATCGCCTTAACTAAATCTCCATGTCGTCAAAGATACATTACCTGGTGTTCACGCTACGAGGCTTACTTTTCAAGGAAATACCGTTTTCGACAACATTAGGGGCATGCACAGGTCGTAGTTTACGCCAATTCGGTGATACCATGAGATTTATTGATTTTGCCGATGCAATATTAATAGTCTGGAATGAGACCTAGTGCCCTCCCAGAGCCTGTAGCACGCAATAAGCAATAAGCTAACGATCACAAGCCTCAGGTCCTCCATCTCTTTAGTGCCATGGGTATTTCATATGCATAAGTAAATTGCAACTGTCCGTGGAATATCATAAGCCATAAACAGGACTTATACTTGTATGGAGTACAAGGCAGCGAGCACATGTTTCAAACAGGTACATCTTCATTGTGTTCTTACGAAACTTAATTCCTCACTCGCCGAGTCGGGTGCATACATTTCGCGAAGCGCGAAAAACCTCCCTATCTTGCTCCGTACACTGGCAGGAAGAGGCACTTCTCACAACTTCAAGGACTCCTTGACATCCTGAGGGGTTGGATCTCGTCCCCTGTACAGCACTGATTAGTTGTCTCAAATACCATATATCAACCAACTTACTCAGCCAAGGCTCGTACCACGCTTTTGGATGTCCTCTCTTATTAGGACCCATCAGCACTGCGTCGCGTCATCCAGCGTCAGACAAGACATTGGAGAATTCGATTGCTGTAACAGGGCGTCAGATATCTGGGGTATGCACCAGTCGAGAACCGCCTGAGTAGTGTCTGCTGCTTGTCCGTCAACACCAATAGTCGCAGACAGATACATCCAGGCGACTCAAGTGCTTGGATCATCACTTTGATGCATTTCTGACCAACAAATTAGCTATGCTAGTACAGCGTTAGCGGTATAACAACCAAGAAGATACTCGACTGACTCTCTGGACATCGAGACTTCATGGAATACTGTGCGAAGTGTCATCAGAAGGACGCTTTGAGAGACAATACTTACATCCCCGCGGTGTATGACCACCACATTCCACTCGATCGCAAGCTAAGCGACAGCCACGTCGCATCAGAGATGTATCGCGGTCTGTTGATTGTATAGACCGATGCTAGTTTTGTGGCCCACGGTTTCAGCATCGGCAAAGTCATTCGCCCGAATGTCGAGCTTCATCGGGGTGGATGTCGCAGATTGCATGAGCATTGAGCGCTGAGCGACCGTATTTTTGCCCGTCCCTAGTGCGCCTTTCAGAGGACATTCTACATATGGTAAAGGTAAATGAGATGAGTCCATAGACTGACTGAAAATACATGTGACAAACCATCGATGCTGAACTTGTTCACATCGCCGCGACAAGCTGCGACCAGCAAAAGTTTCTTCGATTGACAGCTAAACCAATGTCATAATAAGATAGCCACCTTCACCGAACGCAAATCCTTGTGCACTATATTCCCCTCGGAATACATCAAGTACCATACGTTGGAACAAGACGATTCAGCTGGTTACAACAAGTCGTGAGAATTAAATTTCCTTATGTCATCAGGCTTTCAACCGTGTGGCGTATTCAAGTATGTCTCACTTGCAAATATAACAAGCAGGTTCTCGCTCTCGACGCCTACGACAACTTACTATCACTGGCCGGCAACTCGCTTTATGATAAGTTAAAGTGTACATTGCCCTGATTTCCCTTTACTTCCCGACAGGCCTACAGTTCGGAGTTTAGCCTCTAGTGCGTCCGGTGGGCCCAATTCCGAGGTCAATATAGCCGCCCAGCCCTCATCTCAAGGACTGTAATTCCGCAATAACGACAATTGTTCATACACAATTGTTCCTAACGGGCAGGTTTAAATCTGCCCTGACCCATTCACGGCCATGACGTACTGGAGGTTAAACGATTCCTATAGGACCATTATTTCCTGAAACACTGAAGATCTAAAAGTGATTTCGTTTTCTCGGCTCCATCTATATCACACAGTGGATGTGTTTGCGGTGTCCGTTTTAGCCATTCGACAAAAATCGCAACCCTCGCCCTCTAGAGACTTAAACTGACTGTGTTGTTGTAGCAAAACCAAATGTGTGGATTGCGGTGGCACATTATATGCGAAGCTGGAGATGACATTATACCTCATTAAACCAGTGTCGGTGGGTTAGTAGTGATGCATTGACTAACATCGAGAATAACATGAGGATGTCAACCTTTGCTCCCCGAATCAGTCGTATCCCAAGGTGCTACGGTGCATTTGATGACAATGCAACAATCTGAACGCAGCGTTGGAGGACTACTTTGTGGGCAGGGTTTTCGGGGATGGACGATGGGAAACGAACGAGATGTGAGTGCCTTCTAGATCCTTTACTACTTTTATTGCTTTTCTGACGTGTCATTGCCGGCATGTCACTTGTGATCTGGTGTCGGGTTTTACATCACAGCGAAAACTTTTACTTTCCGCAGACATTTTCCTGTCCCATGCCAGGAATTGTTGGTCAGAGATTTAGGACAGAACTAAGTCTGTCGTGCTTTCTCGTGCTCGTCCGCGTTTTCGTGAAGTGGAAAGAGTCTTTAGTGCAGTTGCGACCTATTGGCGATGGTTTTTGCTCGCCTTCATGTGCGACGTTTGTCGGGTCTCTGAATGAAAACGAATTTACTAGTTCTAAGGTGATTCTTGACTCATGTACAGTAAACTTCATTTCGCTGATTCATTACGGGCATATGGCCCGTTCTACCCACGTAGTTGCCGATTATCCACTAGTGATTAAAGGATGGTGAACTGTGTTCCTGTCTTATTGTACGTCACATCAGCTATCGCACTAATTCCCTCTATTGTTTCCAGAGTGACAACGTCTCTTTTAAAGGACGAGACTGACTACATATATGCACCCGAGGATTGCTTTTCTTCCTACACTGACTTCATTCAGGACATTGGAGGGAGCTCGATTTACTAAATGACCATCGGGATAACATGCGTTCCGGTGATTGAAGGATCTAAACAATTCGCGTGGGTCTAAATCAAGTAGACTCAGATCGTGCACGCGAAGGCAAACATCTGAGGTAACGGCTCGTATCAGTAGTAGTTTGAATAGATCGAGGGATCCTGTAAGTGTGTGGAGCCATAGCAAAAGAGAAAAAATGGTGCTGGCCAAAGCAATCAAAGGATTCAGTATACAATGGTAGGTAGTATCATAAGAGCACATAATCAACGAGGGAAAAGATACATGTCGCTGGACAATAACGAAACTGCGGGCGTACTTGGTATTCCAACAGTAGTTGCACCCGTCTATTTGGCCACGAAACAATTACAGTGTCTGCACTCTAAACTTGTCCAGACAAAAGAACCAGCATATCGTGGTTGCTTCATAAATTGCCTGATCCTCATTTCTCTCAGAACCAATCCCGATTCATACTAGTCGTTTTATTGTCAACCGCTTTGCCAACGAACTTCGCCGACTACTCGTCGATTCCAAGGTAACCCGGAGCTACCGAACAATAAGAATAGAATGTACCCTGCATGAGATAAACGATGAATCAACGTTGATTGGCTAACAACTTTGTAGCTTACATAATCGGGTGCTGCTGGTCTTTTGTCTTCCCGGATGGATATGGTGCAAAGTTACAGACCAACGATTGACCAACGAGGCGCATTAATATGGCTTGCTCTGCTCACGGCACCATGGGCCAATCCTGTTTCATGGACAATAGTGCGTTTCTTTCACCGGTTTCATATCCGCGGGTAAATCCATGTTTGGCGACGAACATTGCATACCACGCTAATTGTCAGCATCCTGATTCCTTCGAATTCACCGGTGGCGATGCCTGGTCGAAGCGGATAAATATATGAGAGTTGAGAGGAGGACCCACCAATACCTGCGACTCCCCTTTAACAATATCAGGGCTTCCTGAGCTCTACTGTACTACAAACTCTACAACTTCGACTTATCTCCCGACTCCTCCTGTATTAAGCCATGGATTCGTTCTTCACACTTGCTGCCTTCTCCTCGACGCCTGTCTCTTCTGAAGAGACGCAAGCGCAAGTACCAGTTGACCAGGAGCACTATGGCAATGCCAACTGCTACTGCGTCATCGCATGATCAGCATCACACCGGTATGTTTCTTTTCTCCCTTCCTTGCTGCCAACGACTGAGTCTGTATCTCTTTGACCACTACAGCTCATCTCTCGCAACCGCGTCACTATCACTGTACATTACCACTCTCCTTGTACGGTTCATCTAACCGGTCTTCGTTCGCAAAATTCGCCACATTCTGTCACAGTTGACGGGCATTATGTATTATATTATCTATCGTTTTGGTAGACAGTGGTACTTACATCCGGTATGCCAAGGCTGCTGGGGATCACAACACTTGATTCGCATATCTTCGACTCAGCTACACTTTCGTTACCTTTCTGTTGTACATATTCGAGCTCTCATTTTTTCTGTAACTCCCTCCGGATATTACATGTATACTGTGTGCATCTTGATACTTGGAGTGTGATGTGAGTTGTAAATATAAGCGTGCAGGCAGTGAATTACAATAAATATATTTCGACACCGATGCATTTCTCGAGTTCATTGATACCATCCAGCACTTACTGGCAGCAGCTGAGACATCAGCGCTGAAAACAATTTTGCACGGTGATGCAAGGTCGACTCAGACTGTGCGGCAACATTACAGACTGCGTGCATCAAGAGATTCAAAACAACAACTTCAAGCCAGTAACAAAATATCACAATGGTGAGGGCGAGAGAAGGAGATGGACCAAGAAATCGAATACGACATGAATGTGTTGCAAAGTCTTACTCGGCTCTGCTCACTCCCGAAATTGCTGGTGGAATAACGGAGAATCTTCGTTTCGTCCATTTACAAAGACACCTGCGTCCTCTCTCCTTCGGAGCTCAATCCAGTACCAACCGGCGCCTCAATAGCTTCTTGTCTTCCTTGATGGCTCAGTAGCGCTGCGGGGGTGAGCAGAAACACGAACATAGCAACACACTCTTGGTGAGTGGCGTATGCGCGATACCTCGCCTTCAAAACCACCTCGGTACGCCGCGCCGAAAAGAAGACGACAGACAAAGCGATACTAAGTATGACCTTAGAACTTAAATGAGGGGTATGAGCGAAGTCGGTGGGAGGTTGAACTTAGGTGAGAGGAGAGGAATTTTGACTACGTTTCCATCTGTTATAGCCCGACCTGCACTGAAGGTTAGCATCATGCGAATATGACAGGAAATCTCACCAATTGCAACAGGATGATCATGTCATCTGGGGGTCATTGAGCTCACACGATGATGACCTTCAGTAAATGCGGTGCTTACCACCAGGATGCCATGAGCACAGCGTGTGGACTGTGTGTCTCTATTGATGAGGTAGCAGGAACTGTGTCGGGTGCGTGAGCAGAGTGCCAAGGCGCCGCATGCGACGGTGGCCCCGGCCAATCTTGGAGGGACGCACAACATAACATGAATGGTATAAAACCCATCGTGATAAACCACCACAAAGAAAGTGGTGTCATACGTCACCGCCTTGAACTAGGCTATCTAATGTGTCGTGCCCATATGATAAGTGAAAGGGAGTTACGAGCAGAAGCAGTTTCAATGGCCAGACGTGAATCCGAGTCGTCTGTGAGCATTGTACACGCCAAGTGTCCATGAAGCAGAGAAATATATATGTTGCCACTAGTATGTGCAACAGTGCAACTGCAGTATAAGTTGTTGAACTTTGTTTGGCCCGTGACGCTCGTGTGGCGCAACGGAATCAGTAGATCGATGGTACTAGCAAACTTCACACTGCAAGGCACTATCTGGCCAAAGCTTCTTGGGTGTCAGCGTGGTGGCCATACCAGGTATTTAGGCGATAATATGCAGTCTTTATTCCGACGATTGCAATTACCACCCTCGTCAAGCCTGCAGGCCTGAGGATTCGCTCGCAACTTGTCATATGCCGAACTGGAAGTTTCATCGACTAGAGTAACCAGAGCATAGCTGGTAGCAATTGTGATGTCGTGGTGGTCGACCTCGGAGTTTCCAGACTTTGTGTGTGTCGGCGTTGTCACGGACTCGCAGTTACTTAGGTAACTACTAGGTATTGTGGCCCTGACCAACTACTAACCTGTGAAGATCTCATACTAGTACTACAGTACTACCAGCGCTATTTTCTGCGCCCGTGTTCCGTCACTGCTACCTTATTACGCCACCTCGAAGTTTTCAACATGGATTCGGGTGATCCCAACGCAAAGAAACACACAGCAAGCAACGACAAGTCTAACTTGAAGTGAGTTCTTAGCCAATGGCGTAATTGCGCGTAGGAATGGAATATGTTGGTTCAATTATGGTTAGCCCAACGGTCTTATCCAGCAGGTTGACCTTCTCGATATCCAACAATTGCCGAGAGGAAATACTACCCGTTCCAGATTTTGTTTGGCGTACAAAAAGCGACCGGTAAATATGACGACAAGATGTTAGAAAGGTGCGAGTACAACAATAATGGTGATCTTTGTATGTGAAATCGTGCACGTTTTTCTGTTGACACGAGAAACTGATAGTAGATGTTGCCGTCAATGCTGCGTTCATCATTGCAACGCAGTCGAATCCGATTGATGCTACCAACGCTCTTCTGGCCCAGCTTGTTCAAATCACGCTCTACGGTTCATGTACGGTCCAACCCAGCATTTTTCCTCCCGCTAACTTCTATTCATTCAAATTGCTTTAAGACGCTTCGACTATCCAAACCATTCCGCGATGTAGTCAAGGCCAGCAGCTTGTATCCTACGAGTGTATGTGGATTGCCACGATTCAAATGGACAAGGTGAGTTCCGCTCCGCGTTAGTTCCACTTATACTCCCTGCAGCGTTTGAGCACTTGTTTTTATACATGTAAGTACTTTTAAAAAAAAATCAGATTTATTGTCCATTGGGGTCGAAGACCCTATGTAGGACAGCCTTATTCGCAGGGGGCTTACTCCCGCTTTAAATTATTATAAGATGTAAGTACTTGTCCCTGGACTTCGGAGCTTCACGCAAGTTTCATAGACGCGTAGGCTCAGACACACAATCGACAGTACGTCTGACAAAATTTTCTGTATCTTTGTGAGTACTACGTCTATCATATTTAACATGTCTTGTAAACTGGTTTTGCATATGGGTCTGATTTCACATAGCAGTTGCCCTGTGCACCATGCGCCGTGAGTCAACACGATGAGATTAGATGCGGAACAAGTCTCACTAACCATTGGGGCTTGGTTCCAGAGAGTCCTTGCGTACAACAAGGTTTACGCGCGGCCTACTTACTTTGCGGTAGGTTCGGCCTGCATGTATCACATGTCAAGTTTGAAAAGTTCCGTGCGAAGCAAGGCTTACGCGGGCATCTGGTTGCTTTGTGAAAGTTTCGGACTGCACGTATCACACGGTGAGTTTTAAATGTTCGGTGCAAACAAAACAAGGCTTACACGAGCGGTAGGTTCGGCCTGCATGCATCATATAGTAAGTTTGAAACGCTCGGTACGAAACAAGGCTTACGCGAGCGTCTGGTTGCTTTGTGAAAGTTTCGGACTGCATACATCGGTGCACATTGTAAGATCAACAAGGTAAGATCTGATGCGAGGCTGGGCTTACTCGGGCCACCCTCGCGAGATCGTCGCGCTTGCCGCTATTGGGCTCGTAAGGTGAACGAGGAAGCTGCAGATTTCGTATGTCAACATGACAAGATTTGACGCGAGGAGAGGCTTACGGGCACTCCAGCGCTGACAATGGCCGTCAGGCCGAGGAGCACAAGGAAAGTGGTAGAGAGGCGGATAAACATGATGAGTTGATTTCACTTGTAAAGGATGTTGTTGTCGACTCGATTGTTGGTGCTACCTGTTTTATATTCCACAGATGAGCGTCAAGTCATGTCTTGGACATACTGGCAAACTGGAGATGTCATCATTCAGTGAAGATGTCATACGTGGCCCAAGTCAATGCGAATGCTAGTAAATGCAAGATTTGTGATAGAACCGGACTCTAAACATTTCCTGCAGTGCGTGCCGAGTTGGTGGAGGGCCCTGTGGCAAACCAAAACTCCTGCCACGACCTACTTTCTGGCTGACTGAGGTAACAAAGTGCCGACAATCGCCGTTCTCTCTTTCATCTTGGCAGTAAACAACAAATGGAAAAAATCCATTGGTACATTTCAAAGCTATCTCCGTTATCTTTATATCGTTGATAGACCAGAATTTGAAAATTCAATTGGCCCCTTTTGCAAGTCAAATGTTGGCGTAGATCCAGTCCCACCGGAAGCTGAAGCACTTTGACAAAAACAAGTTACCTCACTTACAGCAGACTCCGAGGCCATTAACAAGACTCCAACCCCGCTCAGCGGTAAGGTATTTTCTGCTCATGTGTAAGGTTAGCAGCACGCGTCTGCTGCCCATCACGCCTGACCTGCAGTATCCTTCCACCTATCGCACCTAACATCCAACCTGCGCCCTGCCACGTTGCGCTAGGTCCAATTGCAACACAACCTCGTGAAGCCTGGCGCAGTGGCGTTGCTTCTGTGCCTCGAAACCCTCACGCTGACCCGGCGCCAGCGCGTGACCTCCTGCCACTTCCTACTTTTCGCTCAGCCGTTAGGAAAATTTCGGAGTGCTTAATTACCCATATTCTATTTAGAAAACTGCATGAACATGATTCAAAGAATAAAGTCTATTTAGGCAAGACATGAGATCAGGAGACACGAGAAATTTCTATTTCCAAACAAATAAATGCAGAAAAACAAAGACTCGTCCAACTTCAACGAAGGATCCCGAAACGGACAACACGTATAAGTTATTTTTGCCGTTTGCGAGTGCGAGGATGATGATGCTTGATAGCGACGATGCCAGCACTGGCTCCCTGGGTGAAATGCGATTAAGGCTGGAGATATTTGAATCGATGTCGAATAACTCGGTGACGACGTATCTGGCGTTGTTGGCGGTATGATATAGAATGAGTTTGGCAGAGAAAGGTGGGCTTTGACGGAGAAGGACGATGGCGTTCATACGAGCAACGATGGCCCGCGCACCTTCAACCACCAGAGGACGAAGACAATAAAAGTGACGGATGAGTGATGCGGTGGGGGCGCATACGTTGATTTTGGAGTTAGATGAGCGCGGATAGTAGCACTGTAGCAGGTATTCTGGACAAGCAAAGAGATGTGAGTTGTACGTTGAGTTGACTGTCGCTCCGGAATCCGGATCCAATAACAAATTAAACTTTTTCAAATTTGATATGAAGTATATTGGCGAGGTTCCCACGTACCCTCACACTGAAAGTCGTGTCGCGTGACACGTCTCGCCCGGGCTTGTAGACAGCAAACAGTCCTTAACTTCTTCGCGAGATGCCGAGAGCTTCAGGTTTACGACTCGATATATTCTAACTCCCGTTGATGATCTGTGATCTCACATACCAAGTGCGCATTCTTTGAGATCTTTGCAGATCCACAGCCTGACCGTCACGTAGTTATGTAACTGACGAGATTTTTAGCTCTCAGGTTGTGTGCAATGTGCATCGAAGGGCACGTTTCCTTTTTGATCAGACGCAGGTGGAAATTTTGTGTTTTTACTTCACTAGTACTAGTCTAGTAGCCATGGCTTTGGGACCAAAATGTAAGCGAACATCCACCGTACAACTTACAGCTGGCCGCGGCGCTTCTATCATGAATGACAATTACTTCCGCGAACTGCCAGTGACAGACTGACAGCACCTAGCAACGGAATGAACATCAAAAAGTCAAAAAGCAACTCGTCCCGACTCCCTGCTGGCGGAGTGACACTCCTCGTTGGCTTTTGTTACCCCAGGTCCGGCCCTTGGTTACTAACCATTGGAGCTTTGTTCTAGAGATTTCTTGCCTACAACAAGGCTTACGCGTGCGCTGCTTACTTTGCGATAAGTTTGACCTGCATGTATTGCACGGTAAGTTTTAAAAGTTCAATGCGAAACAAGACTTACGCGGGCACTGGTTGTAAAGCGTTGGATGTCGCCTAGCCCATATGTCAATCTAGTTTTGGCATCTACAAAATACTGCATTGATACAAAAGACAGATATTGAGCGTTACTGAAGGAGTTATCCCGGACGAAAAGACAAGTATAACGAGAGCACATCGAACGCGAGGATTCCCTTTCACGTTGGCTTTGGAGGACGTGGCCACTAGCTCTGTCACGGTAGCTCTTTGATTTTAGTGCTGGATGCAGGCGGACCAATGTTCGACAAGAGCATAGAAGACACTTTGATAGGTTCCGCTTGGTGTATTTCCTATGCTGATCTCACAATGTACAGATCTACACCCACCCCTTCGAATTCATCTGTCTGAAATACTGACAGCCTTTCCGATATCCAGCTACAATTTCTACACGCGCATCAGCCACAAGATGTCCCAGAAAGTCTGACAGTAGTCAAAGGCGCATCAGTGAATACGCCTATCACTGAAAAACTTCACAACTTCGTTTCAATGTTAACGGGAGGTAGGTTTGAAGATGTGTCAAGGAGGTACCGAGCACTTCACATTGCACAAGTACGGGTACGTTTTTGATCATTAATGTCTACCATAGGAAACAAATATCAAATAGTACCGGCCATATCTTGGCTGAAATTGTCGCGTCAAAGTGGTCCTGAGCAGGACACGACACGACACATACTACACCAAGTGCATGCTTCATGGGCAGATTAGGACTTATTTTGGAGCGAATGCAAGCAGTGCACATACGGGCCACAAGTCGAAGCAACCAGCCGATATTTGCTTCTGCCTTGACTCGGCTTATAACTGGCATTGATTGTATTGGCGGTGGTTAGTCGAGGTTCGATGAGGCAGAAGGGGTGAAACCTGAAGGCGCGGGTAGGCTTGACTGGTCTAACTCCCACTATCTGAGTACCCCAGTAGCAGACGACTCCGAAGTTGTAAACGAGTCGTGTACACAAGAACTTGAGTGAACACTCTAGTCGAAAAAAAACACGGCAGGGTATACGAACTAGAGTGTAAGAATATTTATCAGGGTTATTTGTGCAACAGAATGAAAGAGGAGCGCAGATCAACAAAATGTGAATATATACCAGACGACAGCAATACGACGTAGAACTACACACCAATATGAACAAAAACCATCCTCTGCTCGAGCGGCACTTTCGTCTTCACCACGTGCGTAGCACAGTTGAGCGCCCAGGCTGCTCTCGTGCAGTCCATGACACCACCATTCTTCAAATCTCCAAACATATACCCGTAAAAAGCTTCGACGACGTGTTTTGCGACAGCATCGTCGACCTCCCACAGCGTGCCAACGACGCTCTTGAACCCTGAAAACTGAATACCAGCTGCGAGGTGGATCACTTCGTCCGGCATCTCCTCATCGCCTACGGCAGTATGACAAGCCGATAAGAACGCGAACTCGGCCTGCGGAATATGTCTCTCCATGATATCGAGCAGCGTCAGATGTTCGTCTCTCATGACGAAATGCGAATCATAAGGTTGCGTAGGGTCCTGCTTCCCATGACAAGCCAGGTGCACCCAGGTGTTCTGCTGCAAAGCTGACAGTGCACCTGCTCGTGTGGCTTCATCGCCAGAAATAGTGGTGCGGTTGGCCGTCGCAGGGACGAGCTTATGGACAAGCTCGAGCTCGCTGTCGACGGCCAACAGCGCCTTACCTTTCCCTGCACCCGGTTGACCCTGTCCGATCGCCACAAAGGACGGAGGCACGCGCTTCTTCATCAACTGTCTAGATCTGATCAGAGCCGAAAGTGTCGGCGTGTAAGAGCAGATGTAGAGATCCTCCAGGCATGGCTCCTTCCCAGAACGATCCGCCTTTGTTTGAAACGGGTGAGCTGCATGAAGAGGAATGGGCGTGAAAGCTGCAGTGGGACACAGCCAGATTCGAGAGCGGCGCTTTAGTTTGAGGACGTGCTCGAGTACGTCGACGATGGGCAACATAATCTGGTCCCATATTATCCGCAAGAGCACTATTAGATCCGTCCTCGACTCCCCTGGGTTCATTCGAGATGCTTCTCGTATTGCCCTGGCGAAGCGATCTTTGAGATTGGTCAGATCTGCAAGGGCGACAGAAGGCAAGGGAACATGATAGGGGTCTCCTGACGTCGGGACGATGATGGCGCTGCACGAGTATTGACTCGCAATGAGGATGATGACGGGTCCTTGGCGTGCTGCGGGTTGGAGGTCTTCATATGAAGGTGGGAGCAGGAACCGCGAGAATGCCGGAAGATCGCGTATCTCAGCTACCGCTGCTTCCCATTGCCTTGTAAGTCTCCTGTACCCTGTAGCTTCCCGATCAGCAGCAGCTCTGTCCGTGATGGTTGCAGAACTCTGGGCTGCATTGGAAACAAGTTTGCTCAGCTCCAAATAATTGTGCGCCATTGTCGGATTTGCTGACTCGAGGTCTTCGACTGGAGTCCTGAGTCGAGATGCCAGCGACCACTGCTGGCCACGGCCCTGCTCCACGAGCTCGACTGCCCGTCGTAGATTGACATGACGTATAGCACATGAGGCTGCATCTACGGGCAGTGATCTAGCATAATGGAAGGCAGCGGCAGCTTCGCGTCGTGAAATTGTCGATGATCGCGTTGCCAAGTGACCGTCAAAAAGGTTGAAAAAGGTTGTGTAGGCCTCGAGTCCAGATGCATGGTTGTGCTCCTCTGCTGCAGCAACCCAGTACCAAACTATCTTAATACGTCGCGGAAAGCCTTGTGCGGCATGTCCTGATGCTAGTCTGAAGTTCTCTACAGCAAGTGACAAATCAGTAGGGTCGTATAGAACCCGGTAACGAGACTGATAAGCCACTTGCAGCCACCAGTAGCTGAGTGTTCTATCTGGGTGCAGTGAAGACAGAGCCGCCAATGATTGTTGGCAAAGCGTAATGGCCTCCTCGACATCTTCATTCTTCTGAGTTTCCGTAAAACGAGAGCAGAGCACTGAGCTCAAACCGAGAAGGGTTGTGTGGCGCTCTGGATGGTCAAGCCGCCTTAACCGAAGGGATTCGCGATACCAATCAAGGGCCTCGTTGAGATCCTCGCTGACATGTGATTTGTCATATCTAGTTTTGAGCGTGAGGGCAAGGTTGTTAAGCATGGTGTCACGACGTGGATGCCCAGGTGGGCGCAACGTCAGTGACTCGTGATAGAGGCTGATAGCTCGGGTGATGTCGTCAATGTCGCCGCGTTTCTTGAAACGGGCGATGAGGACGAGCCCTAGGTTGTTCAATGAGGAATCACGAGATTCGTGCCCAACAGGGCGCAGGCACAGTGCTTCTTCGTCCAAAGAGATGGCCTCATCGAGGTCATTGGGCTTGCCTTGGTGTCGGAAGCGCGACATGAGTGAGTCGGCCAAGTTGTCCAGGTAGGTATCACGGTGAGCATGTCCCTCGGGGCACAGAGACACAGCTTCACGACAAAGTTGTATGCTCGTGTCAAGATCATCAATGCTGCCGTGCTGATCAAAGCGTATTTGAAGTGCTTGTGCAAGCCCGTCGAGGGCTGCGGGACGGAGTCGATGGCCCAGAGGACATAGCTCGAGGACGACCCGTCGAAGATGGATGCCCCCATCAGATGCGTCTATTGGAAGATTGTTGCATGCGCTGACCACATGATCGACACCATTCCCTGCTACGATGGTATGAAGGTAAGTGCCCTCTGGACAGAGAGGCAGTAGTTCATGATAGAGTTGGGCGGCTTCGCGGATGTCGGCAGCAGTCCTTTTTTTGTTGTGGCGCCAATTCAGTGCTCGGGCGAGATTGTATAGAGATAAGTGATGATCAGGATGGCGCTGCGTACGCAATGCAAGGGCATCGCGGAAGAGGGAGGTGGTGGCATCAATGTCTTGAAGATCATTGCGGATGTAGCCTCGAAGGCGGGCCCACGCGAGGTTGGTGAGTGCCGTTGCATGGTCTGGATGGCTGACCGGAAACTGGTCCAAAACCAACTGAAAATGCTCTACAGCGTCGTTCAGGTTAGAGACGTTCTCGCTTGTCATGTATGTGGCCAATTGTGCGTGGCCCGCATCTGTGTCTCGAGCAATCACGCAGTCTACGAGGGACTGCAGTTTGCGTCCTGTCAGCAAAAGTCAACAGGACAGATGCCAGTGTCACTCACGTCAAACCGTGCGTCGTCCTCATCGTCGCAAGCATGTACAATGGCGGCCTTCAGCTCAAGGGAAGGGTGGACACCGCGTACGGGTGGGAAGGATATATCTACAAGACGTTAGTGTATGTACATGAATGAGAAGCGAATCACTCACCAAATGGCTCATCTCCATGATCGAGTAGCTCATCCCACGCCATCTGAAGTTTGCCGATGACCTCTCCACCGCCTAGCGTTCGACCAAGCTCAAAGGACGCCATGATCTCCACTGAAAACGCAGGTGAGGAGTGTGATGATCTATAAACCGATGATCAGTTCTCGCATCGCGTCAGACAATGTCCATGGACTTTACAGAGTGACAGAATTCCTCCACAGGACAGATTGATCAGACGATGAGACACTGATGGCTGATTTCCAGCGCCTCCTGGAGTCGACATTGATGGATATGTAGATGCCAGCAGGAATGCGCTTGGAAGGAACTTGAATATTCTTTCCGCTGATGACTGTAGATATTGTGTGAGGATGATAACATAATATAGAGGGACTCGCCTTCAAGTCTGATATATCGGCTTTCTGAGCTACCAGGCATGGTGTGATTGAAGATGGGCTGAGTGGTGTGGACGGAATCAGTGAGAAGTAAGACGGGGGTAAGGATATGGTATGTGGATAGAGTTTAGCTGAGAGGGTGGTTGAGGTTCAGGTCATGCTACACGTGCATTTCCATATTGTCGAAGGCTGTTTGGCACAATATAGACGCTGGTATGATTGCACTAAGCGCTGGGAATGAAGATCACCAGGATTAGTGGAAGAATCTAGAGTAGACAATGTCATGACCAGTCTTCAGCGAAAGTGGACAGCTGAGGTCGAGCGAGTCTCAGAGTAATTGGACTTGTATCATGTTACTCGTCAGCACACCAAGGCGAGATGTAGAATCCAGTGTATTTTGTATGGCAATGCGAACAATGTTAAAACCACTGAAGACAGCACGCTAAGAGAAACTGAATGATTCTGTACGACTCGTCCTATTGAGCTGATGACGGGTGGGAGGACGATCTTGCCTGGACAGAGGAATTAGAAAAGAATGTCAACTTGGATGCAACAAACTGTATGCTTATTCGGTGAAGGACGATTGATGAATGTGATCGCTGCCGGAAGGCCTGAGGCCTGATGGGCGATATTAATATTGATATGGCTATGTACCATGTGCATGAGGCCTAGGAAACCTTGAGGCAACCTTGTGCAATATTATGCTGAGGCGCACAAGACAAGTTCTTGCACATCATATTTGAAATAGCAGAGGGAGTTGGTTGTTGTAGGGTTAAAATTAGAACAAGGGCTTCTTCGTGCAGCGGCTGTGCAGTACGTGGGTTCTCTTCTCCGCCTACCATTGGCAGGCTACACTCTAGCACTGAGCTCCCGCGCCCTGTCTGCAGTCTGCCGCTTTTCGGATTTTCTTTTGTTTTACAAACTCCAGTGAGCTCTAATGGCCCAGATTATTGTGTGCATCCGTACGCAATGAAAGCAAGTCTGGCGGGGAAGCCGGCCACGAGAAAGCTTGAGGGTGCTATGGCACATTAATTTTTCAAGCTTGCTCGCGTGAGTACCCTCCTTACCAATACCTACTGCCGTGCGCATGTGGATTACCCCACTCTCGTGGACGCGGATGCCTGTATTGACGCAGACACTTGCACCGACGCGAACTTCTGCATTGACGCAGATGCTCGTACCGACATGGATCTCCGCATCAACGCAGATGTCCGCACTGACACGGATGCCCGTATCAACTCAGATGGGCCTGTATTGACACAGATGCTCGCACTTATGCTCACGCGGGTGCCTTCTTACTACTTTTTCTACTAACCGTTTTCTCATGTAGCCTCACCTCGATGGGTCCCCTTGAGGCTCCTACATTTTAGGGATTGACGCTTCAAGGTTCACTTCAGTGCGTCGCATTCACTCCTGCTAATGTGGGAATATCAGCTCACCTCGGCTCACTCTTGCACAGGTCGGGGTCACTATCGGGAGCCCTACTTGCAACAAAGCAAACATTTTTTTCTCGTTCTCACTACTTGCACAACTGCTTTAGAGCAGCCACAAAGTCTGTATCTAAGCACTCCATCCATAAATCACGCGCGCGGCTCGATGAATGTTAGCAAGTCATCATGTCCGAAGAAGATGAAGCAGAAAACTTGAGGCAAATTTCTATTTCCATCCTTCAATATCACCGCCAGCACCTGTGAAGAAGAGACAGGTAAAGCGGAAGTACAAGGTTTTTGTTCTCGGTTCGGACGCAAGTGACAATCTGTAACAGGATAGCGATATTGGCGCTATAAACTTTGAACAGGGAGTCATCGTCGATCGATGTCAGTGATGAAGACGATTCTCCACGCCAAACCAGAATTAGATGGCTCCAGCGGCGCGCATTATTTGTCTTTGCATATTTTCACGATCACGGCTACATATATTGACGAGGCACAACGATATGTAGCGGTTTGTGTGTTGATATCTTTTCTAGACTGAACATCGAGAAGAGAAGGAGGGAACAGACTACGTGGAGCTCCGAATCGAGGAAAACTTTCACACTGCAGTTCATTATAGGCGTGAGCAACGGATGTTTTCGGCTGACAATCCGTCGATCGCGACCAACAGCAGTCTTACCTTTCCACTTTTCTCCTGCATTTACCATCAAGTTACCTTTCGTTCTATTGTGGAAAGATGATGACCCCGATGCGTTACATCTTACTTGTCTTGGGCGTTATTGTACGTGTTCATGTCAACTCGACAATTTACCTGGCTTGACACTGGAACAGATTTCAATTCACTACATCATGAGCTTTACGTATGAGGAATACGGAAAGGCGACATACATCTCAAATATAGCAGAACAATGGACTGGTCTAAAGTCAAACCCTCTCTACAAAACACCCGCGCCCGACGAGTACTGCCAGCCCGATTCGTCCATGCACTTGCAAGATCGCAGAGCGAACGCCTCAATCGTCGTACTTGTACGGAACTCTGAGCTTTGGGGAATCATGAGCAGTATGAAGCAACTCGAGGATAGGTTCAACAGGAAGTTCCAGTATCCTTATGTCTTCCTCAACGACAAGCCCTTTACGCAGAGCTTCAAGCAGTGCGCCCTTTTACGCTCGAATTCTTGAAGCTGCTGACAGGCTATAAAGTCACATATGGGCCTTGACCAATGCCACAGTCGAATTCGGTCTCATCCCATCCGACCATTGGCATCAACCATCGTGGATTGATGAAGAACGAGCAAGCAAGTCTCGCGATGACATGATTAAGAACGATGTGATTTACGGAGGTAGGTTATCTTACAGTTCTAAGCATACATGTAGCGTGACGATTTTCCAGGTAGCGTTTCGTGCGTATGCTAAGTTATCATCGCTGCTTCTGACAAACTGCTCCTAGATACCGGAATATGTGTCGCTTCAATTCTGGAGTACGCGATCGTAATGTGTCTTGGCGAGGTTGTCTGACTAGTTCCTAGTTCTTCTATCGACACGAGCTCTTGCAGAAGTACAGGTACTATTGGAGAGTCGAGTGAGTAAACGCAGCCGAAGGAGATGCGATGTAGCTTATATTCCCCAATCAGGCCAGACATCCAGCTTTTCTGCGACGTGGACTATGATCCCTTTCTCATGATGCAAGACCAAAACAAGGTGTATGGTAAATCAAACGATGCTTTCAATTATACACTAGTCTCGAACATCGACAGGCTTTACTATAACATTATACGAATTCCCAACTACCATCCCAACGCTATGGGACGCTGTAAGGTGTAAGCGTACTTATTCGGCATTTACTATGATTTCAATCTCACCTTCCTGTAGCTTTCATTGATGCTAATCCTGACTCTGTGGCTCCTGACAATGCGATGGAATTTCTTTCTGATGATGGCGGAAAGTCATACAGTCTGTGTCACTGTAGGTTACTGCACACCGCGACGTTTTCCTGTGTTAATGAAAACACGTGGCCAGTCTGGAGCAACTTTGAAATCGCAGATCTTGACTTCTGGAGAGGCGAGGCATATTCGAAATTCTTCGATTATCTCGATGAGCAGGGTGGGTTCTATTATGAGGTGAGTCTTGCGTTTGCAAGCTTTGGACATGGTTTCATTTGGAATAGCGTTGGGGAGATGCACCAGTTCATAGCATCGGAGCTGCACTGTTCGCGAAGAAGGAACAAATTCACTTCTTCAATGACATAGGGTATCGCCATGACCACTTCGAGCACTGTCCACAGGGAGATGTGCACACGAAAGGAAAATGTTGGTGCGACCCTGATAAGAGTGTCGGCAAGTATCTCTATACAAATGTTGAACTACCACTGAAGCTTGTTTCTTCAGACTATCAGGTATATTCATGCCTTTACCAATATGATAAGCTATTATTGTAGACCGAAACATCAGCGCTGTCACGATGTTCTTAGCAGCGAGCAATGTGTCCCTATATGACACTAGATGCCGCACTCCACGATCTGTAGTGTCTACCTCTGAGAGGCGTATTCACGATGGACTGTACTATACCTAGTCAATGATGTGATTTTGACTTATAGAATTGATTACGATGAACGTATAATCCACGATTGCTCTGGTTTTTACTCGTGGAATCATAAAGTCTGAGTAAATGCATGACGTGCACGCTCATTAATATGCGTCACATCCATAACGCACAGTAGGACTTCCAGTCCAACTTGAAGACAATTAATATACATACGATGAAGAAAGATCGGGCTTCCTGTTTCTGAACCATAAGGGAAAGCATGGAAGAGGCGACAAACTTATTCTATGCAAGAAGCGATAGCGAAGACTGAGTGATGTCGCATGACAGTCCGGAAAATATCAGCACGCTCAGCTGGCGTGCCGTGGTACATGCAAATGGGTATCTAAAGATGGTCGGTGATAAATCTACATGACGCATTAAAAGGTTTCGAATGGTTGCACAGGGTGTTGGTTTGGACCGGCGATCATCTATTGCGCTTACCATTTCAAACTCCGCGTGCTTGAAGGACAGACCGAGCGAGCAAAATTTGTGTCGGATTTTTGTCTGATTATAAGCTAGGTACGTTTAGAGTTGTATTATACGCGCTGTCTTTATCATATACCATCTATGTAACTAACACTTCGTGCAGCCGTAGTTGCTGCAGCTTCGACCATCCAAATCATTCCACGAAGTAATCAAGGACAGCAGCTTGTATCCTACGAGTGTATGTGGATTACCACGATTCAGATGGACAAAGTGAGTTCCTCTCCACGTTAGTTCCACTTATCATGCCTGTAGCGGTTGAGCACTTATTTTTATATATGTAAGTACTTGTCCCTGGACTTCGGAGCTTCACGTACGTTTCATAGACGCGTAGGCTCAGACACATAATCGACAGTGCGCCTGGCATTTAAAATTTCCTTGTATCCTCGTGAGTGCTACTTCTATCATATTTGATATGTCTTGTAAACTGGTTTTACATATAGGTCTGATTTTACATAGCAGTTGCCCTGTGTACCGTGCGCCGTGAGTCAACATGATGAGATTAGATGCAGAACAAGTCTCACTAACCATCGGGGCTTGGTTCCAGAGAGTCCCTGTGTACAAAAAAGCTCACGCGCGCCCTGCTTACTTTGCGGTAGGTTCGGCCTGCATGTATCACATGTCAAGTTTGAAATGTTCGGTGAAAAACAAAATAGGCTTACGCGGGCATCGGGTTGCTTGCTGCCAGTCTCGGACTGCACGTATCACACGGTGAGTTTTAAATGTTCGGTGCAAACAAAACAAGGCTTACACGTGCGGTAGGTTCGGCCTGCATGCATCACACAGTAAGTTTGAAATATTCGGTGCAAAACAAAATAGGCTTACACGGGCATCGGGTTGCTTGCTGCCAGTCTCGGACTGCACGTATCACACGGTGAGTTTTAAATGTTCGGTGCAAACAAAACAAGGCTTACACGTGCGGTAGGTTCGGCCTGCATGTGTCACATAGTAAGTTTGAAATGTTCGGTGCAAAACAAAATAGGCTTACGCGGGCATCGGGTTGCTTGCTGCCAGTCTCGGACTGCACGTATCACACGGTGAGTTTTAAATGTTCGGTACAAACAAAACAAGGCTTACACGTGCGGTAGGTTCGGCCTGCATGTATCACATGGTAAGTTTGAAATGTTCGGTGAAAAACAAAATAGGCTTACGCGGGCATCTGGTTGCTTGCTTCCAGTCTCGGACTGCACGTATCATACGGTGAGTTTTAAATGTTCGGTACAAACAAAACAAGGCTTACACGTGCGGTAGGTTCGGCCTGCATGCATCACATAGTAAGTTTGAAATGTTCGGTGCAAAACAAAACAAGGCTTACGCGGGCATCGGGTTGCTTGCTTCCAGTCTCGGACTGCACGTATCACACGGTGAGTTTTAAATGTTCGGTGCAAACAAAACAAGGCTTACACGAGCGGTAGGTTCGGCCTGCATGTATCACACAGTAAGTTTGAAATATTCGGTGCAAAACAAAACAAGGCTTACGCGGGCATCGGGTTGCTTGCTGCCAGTCTCAGACTGCATACATCAGTGCACATTGTAAGATCAACAAGGTAAGATCTGATGCGAGGCTGGGCTTACTCGGGCCACCCTCGCGACATAGTCACGCTTGCCGCTATAGGGCTGGTAAGGTGAACGAGGAAGCTGGAGATTTCGTGTGTCAACATGACAGGATTTGACGCGAGGCGAGGCTTACGGGCGCTCCAGCGCTGACAATGGCCGTCAGGCCGAGGAGCACAAGGAAAGTGGTAGAGAGGCGGATAAACATGATGAGTTGATTTCACTTGTAAAGGATGTTGTTGTCGACTCGATTGTTGGTGCTACCTGTTTTATATTCCACAGATGAGCGTCAAATCATGTCTCGGACATCCTGGCAAAATGGAGATGTAATCAAGACAGTTGCTGATGCATACGTGGCCTTGGCAAGTCGATGGGAATGAATGCTATTTACTGGTAAATGCAAGATTTGTGATAGAACCGGACCTTATACATTTCTTGCAGTGCGTACCGAGTTAGTGGAGGGCCCTGTGGCAAACCGGGACTACTGCCACGACATACTTTCTGGCCGACTGGGTAACAAAGTACCAACAATTGCCGTTCTCTCTCTCATATTGGCAGTAAACAACAAACGGAGAAAATGGTACATCTGCGCATTTCAGCTAGCAGAATTTGAAAATTCAGTTAGCCCCTTTTATTTGATATTGCAAGTCAATTTTTGAATTTTGAATTTTATATAGTCAAACTTTTGCGTCCCCGTGATCCAAGTCCCTCCTGACTTCGGCTTCAATTTTTGACAAAACGTCATCTCACTTACAGCAGACTCCGAGGCCTTAACAAGACTACAACCCCGCTCAGTAAGGTATTTTCTGCTCATGTATAAGGTTAGCATCACTCGTCTGCTACATCACGCCTGACCTGCAGTATCATTCCATCTATCACATCTAATCTCCAACCTGCGCCCTGTCGCATTGCGCTATGTCCAATTTCAATACAACCTCGTGAAGCCTGGCGTTATTTCTATGCCTCGAAACCCTCATACTGACCCGGCGCCAGGGTGTGACCTCCGGAGACCCTCCTGCCACTTCCTGCTTTCGCTCAGCCGTTAGGAAAATTTCGGAGTACTTAATCATCCATATTCTGTTTAGTAAACCGCATGAACATGATTCAAGGAATACAGTCTATTTAAGAAAGACAACACACGAGATCAGGAGACACGAGAAATTTTGATTTCCAAACAAATGCAGAAAAAAAAGCTCGTCCAACTTCAACGAAGGATCCAGAAACGGACATATTGATACGTATAAGTTATTGTTGCCGTTGGAAAGTGCGAGGATGATGATGCTGGATAGCGGTGGTGCCAGCGCAGGCTCCCTGGATGAAATGCGATCAAGGCCGGAGATATTTGAATCGATATTGAATAACTCAGTGACGGCGTAACCGGCGTTATTAGCGGTATGATATAGAATGAGTTTTGCAGAGAAAGGTAGGCTTTGATGGAGAAGACCGATGGCGGTCATACGAGTAACGATAGCGCGTGCCACGGCCACAAACGCGCACCTTCAATCACCAGAGGACGAGGACAGTAAAAGTGACAGATGCAGTGGAGTCTGGTGCGGCGGGGGCGCATGCATTTATTTGGGAGCTAGATGAGCGCGGATAGTAGCAGGTATTCTGGACAGGCAAAGAGATGGGTAGTGGAAATTCTGAGTTGTACATTAAGAGTTGATTGTCGCTCCGGATCCAATAACGAATTAAACTTTTTTCTATTAATATGGCAAGGTTCCCACGTGGTCCCACTAAATCAAAGTTGCGTCTCGGGCTACAGCGAACACGAACACTCTTTAACTTCTTCGTGAGACGCCGAGAGCTTCAGTTTGACGACTCAATATCTTCTGACTCCCGGCGATGATCCGTGATCTCACAGACCAAGTGCGCATTCTTCGATATCTTTGCAGATCGACAGCTTGACCGTAGTTATGTAACTGACGATACAGATGAGCTCATGTTGTGTGCGTTGGACCCGGCTCTACCCTGCGCTCAGGAGAGGAAGAGAGGCTGATCATATGGCTGAATGGATGATGTGTGTATAATGTGTCGTGTGAGTCATGTCTATGTACGCTGGGACCCTGAGACCCTGGAGAACCCTGGCACCCCGCTGCTCCCGTTCCACCGGCAACCCCCGGTGCAGCGTCGAAGGCACGATTTCCTTTTGATCAGAGTCGATGATCATCGATCAGACGCAGGCGGAAATTTTGGCTAGTGTCATTATTTCACTAGTAGCCCGGGCTTTGGGACCTCTACTATGACACGTCAAACATGACACTGGGGCCGTGGTATCAAAAAGGTCCTATATCGTCACGGTGGCTCGTCGTCGCATCGTGACGAACAATTTTACTTGGCTGAGTCCGATAAGCAGCTCCAAGCGATGTATCCTGCCATTGCCCAAATATTTACAGCATACTATCTTTGCCCGCTTGCAGGAAATCAGGGCGTTACCAAGGTTCAGATCGATAAGACCACTGGCAGGTGAAAGCATCGCTCTGATGTAGTTGCTGCGTGCATTCCTACACAGTTCCTTCCCGTAAGCCTCACTATTATGGAAGGGGACAGGGTGAAGCATTTGCATTCTCATCGCTCGAAGACATTCTGCAGGTTGCTGTAGATGGATGCTCGATGGTAGATAGACATTGCTAAGTTGCTCATGATGTGTCATTTACATTGTTTAGTACTACCTATATACAAAAGCCTACCTTCAATTGATGGGTCTGGTGGCGAGATACTTGAGCCCGCCGTCTAGCACAGCGAGTACGAAGGTTCGGGTGCTGACGTGGCTCCTTCCTATGATGGATGTTTGGTTACACTTCGACTTTCCGCGAAACCGCACGGATTCTCAATGTCCGATAGGTGTTTGGTTTAAGCTTCAGCGGCAATGTAAGCGAACTTCATCTGTACAACTTACAGCTGGCCGCGGTACCGGTCCATGAATGACAATTACTTTCGCGAACTGCGTCATGGTGGCAGTGACAGCGCCTGCTAAGCAACAAAATGAACATCAAAAAGTCAAAAAGAAACTCGTCCCCGCTGGTGGAGTGATACTACTCGTTGGCTTTTGTTACCCCCCGGTCGGTTAGAAACTTGCAAAAGCGTGTCATGGACTCGTGGCAGCCTGGTCCTCGTTTGCCAAATTGCCACAAGCTGCTCTCGACTAACTCCATACGGACTGCAAGAAGTATTTAGGCACAGGGTTTTTTAAATCATTTTACATACACGCTTGTGCATCAATAGAGGGAATTAAACATATCGATTCTCGGATGCCATGCTTAATTTACTACACCGTACGGTAAGTCGTTAATTCATTCAATTTGTGGGGCTTGTGTGGGGCGGTACAAATGCTGTGACGAGACCTTGGAATCGCGGTGCGCGCACTGATCTGCGACCACCTGCACACGATCATCATGGTAGCACTATACCATTAGTGAATAAACAACCTTCAGGGTCAATCGATGAAGCCCTCGCTATCAAAGGTAAGTCGTGCTCGTCCGAATCAGATGATACTCCACTGTGACTCAGTTTCTCTGGCACTTTAGTGAGATCGTCTCTTCGGCTCAATCGAAAAAAACTGATATTTCCATGCCTACACGTAGTGTTCGTTAGATAATGACCATTGACGAGGGACACCTCAACGCCAAGGCCTCATCGGCACCTCTCGTAGACTAGCTGCAGGGAACTTTGTAGACCAGAATTCGAAAGATTAGCTTTCAATAACAAGTATATTTTTTCAAACTCGGATCTGGCTTATATGACTACGGACAAGCCGTTCCGATCATTACCTTTGGGCTGTACCTGCAATCAATCCGCCAGAATAATTCCAAGTTGCAACTGTATTGGCTGGGTCAATCTGGGGAACTCACAGGGGTTCTGTTAATCCTGGGAAAATCCTGGAATCGGAAAAGCTCGGCATGTATTTGATCCATGGTATCTCCATCCACACCAATTGTTGCTGGCACCTTGCTCAATGAGCTGACGAGGTGCTTACTATTTACAATCGTTTATCGTTAACGGTTTAGCGCTGGTCGATCTCGGAGTTAAAATTTTTGCAAGTGCGGCACGGTTGTGAACTTCCCTTCACGCCGCAATGCACAGTACGGGTACCGCATCTTTGTCGATCTGTGCTGCAGCGATAGGATGCTGCAAATGATACCATCCGCTCCATATTATCCTCCACTTACCACCACACCACTGTAGTACGCTCTACCGAATATTTAGCATGGACAGGGGACCCTCGCAGCCTTAGCACGGAGGAAGAATGCTCTCCTTGCTGACCGTGGCACGCGGATGAACTTCATGGACCTCAGCAGGTCGTGAAAACTCGTTGTGGACACGTGCACAGAAGATCGTGAAAATGCCATCCAACAGGCAACGCTCTCAGGTAGACTCCAGAGTGTCTTGTGAGTGTCGTGATTAATTGCGATTGAACAATCCTCCTCGAATTCTTTGACCTGTAATATTGTATACAGAAGCCCCGAGAAAAGTGATATTCAAATATTCAGCGTACTAGATGGTCTTTTTGAAGCAACTTTAGAGGTGTCACTGATAGTCAGCAATGGTAAAATCATGGAGTGTCTCCGTTGCAGCTCGAATGATCACATGTCTTGCTGCAAGCAAAGATGCGAGAGCCTTGAGTTGAAACGACTTCGGATGTTTGGTGCCAAAATAAAGGCGCGTGATGAAAGCATGTTTGTTTGTAAAGTCTATGGGAAGGTTGTCGAGAGTTGGTCGAGAGCATTCCGAAAAGTTGCTTTAGAGATGCACGTGCACCTTCGCCGGCACACCTGCACATTTTCAAACTCCGAGTTTCAACAGTCTGACTCTCTGAAGTACTACGTCTGACGGTCTCCCCACCTCTCAAAACATGCACGTATGTCAGACTGGTTACGGGTCTAACAAGCACTAGCCTCTAGTAGTCATTGACGCTGGCTTGCAGGACTACGCGAAAGCTGAATTGCATGACATGTTCTCCTGATCGTGACTAGTTGACTCCCTGACTCAACTCTACAAATCTCCAGGCTTCTCTAAGTGGGTCAACCGTCCGATCGCATCTTCCATAATATTTCCAAACACACCCAACTCGATGCACCCTCCAACGCCGCCATATGCTATCACAGTGCTCGTCCAATATACAATGTCCAATCACCAGAAGCAATGTCTCTTGCACTTGGGCTGTATCAAGGCCAGCACTGTCTCTCCCATTCGCAGCTCGCATGTCATATGCGCTGCCACTCGACACACTCGTCATCACCATTCATGTCGTTGTCCTGGTGGTCCGTTGACTCGAGGATGGGCAGGACATGCTCACCGTCAGTGACTAGATCCATTAAAGGAGGCTTTTTCGATCTCGTCAGCACTCCCTGGTTTTTTTTCGGTGTAAGGCGTAGCTAATTGTTAGCAATTACATTTGGTATGCATACAAAGCTGGAGATCACAATAACATCATAGTACTGGCGCTTACGACAGGTGGTGACCATTTTTGCTGGCCAGTTACTACTTTGTTGCGACACACTTTGTATGATAATTATTAATCATAGATACGCAATTGACAAGAGACAAGATTGTTTTGCCACTCGTATCAAATATGAACGAACTTACCTGTAACGAAGTCGCCTGGGGAGGAGGTTGTACTGGTAAGCTTAGGAAACGATATGTCAAATACGTCTACAAAACATTATAATGTACTCGTCTAGAGAGCAGATACGACAGCGCTAGCTAGCTATAAACACAACGACACCAAATCTACAAATAGCACGGAAGATCATCTAGTGGCACAACGTACATCATACATATTCAAAGCCAAAACCAAACCTAGCCCAAACTCGTCTAAGATACACCACCACCCCTACGGAGAATTCGCAAACAGCCACATCGTATTCCCCACATCACCAGCATCCAATTTCCACTTCGCATCCGTTCCCTTCCCACTCGTCGACACCGTCTCCGCATTATCCAACTCATTCAACCGCCTCAGCAGCTTCTCGTCACTACCTACAGCAAAGACGAACCCTGCCTCACCACCTCCTCCGCTCACGGGTACGTCTAGGTCGGGCATCGAGGAGGAACGCGGGGAGTGGGCGGGTCCACCTGGATGTAGGATCGCGCCTACTGCTGTGGAGCGGGAGATGTTGTTTGGGAGGACTAGGAAGGAGTTGGATCCTGGGATTATGCGGAGGCCGTAACGTTCACCGAGGCTAGAGTAGGAGTATTAAGGATGAGGAGGACGATGTAGGGATGGGCAAACGCACCTATCAAAGATATGATTCTGCGCTTCAGCAGCCTGACGCCTCGCCCACTGACGATCCGCACAATCATCCGTTGGACCAGTCCAGAACCTCCACACAACAGACGCCTCACGCTCTTCTACAAACGAACCAGGTGTGCGTTCCGTGAACTACACCCAACGACACATCAATCAGCACCACCCTCACCCAAAACACCCCAAAAATACGCACATAATTCAAAATTTCCACACAAAGACCCTTCCACGTCAAATTCAAATTGGCAACCATACTTATCCACACCCCTCCTTTCCCATTCTGCACCGGGATCTTCGCAAAACACCCGTTCTCTGCTACTATACCCACTCCAGGCGCTTTGGCAGCGACTTGTTCAAGGCTCTTGATAGGTAACCCACTGAGCAACCACACCTCGTTCCGCTGATTCGCAGAGAACTTGTTCAGGAGCTCTACCGCGCCTTCGGGAGGTACGAACGGCGCGAGGAGTCCAGCGCGCGACATATCGGGGCGCCAGAGCGTGCCTTCGAAATCGAGCAGGAGGATTCGGCGAGAGGAGTGTTTGTAGCGCGGGAGGAGGAGCGTGGTGTTAAGCGCAGGGACGGAATTGAGGTCTGTTTGGATGGTATGTTCGGTGTTGGCGCGAAGGCAGCGCGTGAGGAAGGAGATTACGAAGGTTTGGGCTGTTTGGGTTACAACGTGGTTGTGGAGGTCCTGTTTTAGGTAGGATGAGCGCGTATTTAATGATTGGCGTATGAAAGGGATGATGGGCGCGCGTTGAGGAGATGGGCACGTGTAAGATGAGATGAGCACGTGTTTAATGATCAACAAACGTTTAAAAACAAGTCAGCGCACATCCATCAATTAAGCAAACAAGGTTTCCTCACCTCCCACCTCGATAATGCCTCCTCATCACTCATAGTTAAAGCCTACCTCACCCCACGCAATATCAGTTACTATTCCCAACCAATAAACACAAAAACGTACCTGATGAATAGCCTTGGCAGTCCCATGCGTATCATACGGGTTCACAGCGATGCATGACCTAAATCCGCTATAACTATACGATCCAGTGAACTTTGAAACCAGGTCAAAAAACAGGAGTATGTGGGAAGGGAAGGGGGGGGGACAAACCTCGCTCAGGATCAAAGGCCTATGTCTCCCATCTTGACATTCAACAAACTCGTGCGTCCTATCATAGCCATCAGCACTCATAACCAAAACACGACGAGAATACCACCAATCTGCGATGAACTGAAAACTCACCTCAACGCCATCCCCTCCCTCAAACTGGTTACCAAAAACGCATCCGCGACAGTTAAAAGCGCCAAATATTGACTAAATGTGACTTCTTGCGTGTGAAGGAATACGACTGGCTGGTAGGTGAGCGTGCTGAACGCGCTGTTGATGCGTGCTACGACGTCTGAAACGCCGCCTGCTGCCAACTCGTTGGATTCGGTTGTTTGGAGGGCTACTTGAAGGAGGATAACCTGGTGTTTGTGTTTGTGTTAGTATGAGTTATGGTTCGTATTGGAAGGAGGGATGGGATGGGATGGGAAAGGAGGATGGGAAGTAGAAGTGACAGAAGACGGAAAAGGAAAGAAAAATGCACCTTTCCCTGATACTCTGGCCACTTCTTCAAGAACAACTCGAACGCCTCGAGTTTGTGCCTCACGCCTTGGATCTCATCCAATTTATCTCTCCCTACGACTATCATCATACCCGCATAGCGTTGTCGGAGGAGTTGGACCCAATAAGAGACGTCGGGCTCGCGGCGCCGTTCGCGTAGGGCACCTACGTCTATGCCCATGGGGAAGATGCCCACGTCTACGAAACGGCCGTGGCCTTCACGGGCGCCGCCTGGGATGCCGTATTCGACCTGAGTAAGTGTGAGCGGGAAGGGAGAGATGGAAAGGAGGAAAAGGGTGAAAAGAAGGGAAGGGGACAGGGAATTGGTGGAAGAAAATACAATCATCCCACACACCAACCAAAACACCATGAACAAAAAGGACGTCAGAACGAGGTAAGAAACCCACCTGGATCCCCTTGGGCAACGCTTCGACTGCAAGAATGCGAGAGACAGTTTGTCTGTGTGGATTTTTTGCGTGCGTTAGCTCATGCGTCGTGAGATGAGATGAGAAGAATGACAGGGTGACAGGGGTACTTAGATGAGCGCTGGGAGTGCGTATACGAACGCAGTGAGGGAAGACGAAACCAGGAAACCCAGCTAACTACATCTCCCAGCACAACCCAATCCCCTTTCCCAAGAACCTCAGCTGAAACAAAACAAAAAACATACCTAAAATGCCTCGCATAACTCGCAGTCTGAAATCCTACAAGATCCGCACCGAGCATACCACGGAGAAGATGTTCGCGTACGCTTAAGCATCTATGGGTTTGGGGTCAGTGGTTTAGAAGGTGGCATGGTGCAGGAAGGAGAGGGGTGTGATGAGTGTCGAAGACTTGACACCAACGCCAACGGAAACGGAAACACGACCCACCTAAATATCTCACTACTCGGAAAAGCGACATGCATGAAGAACCCGATTGTAGCACTAGCGAGAGCGGGTACACGTGTGCTTTGGCGGAGGAGGAGGGGGAGGAGCATCAGGTGGTAGTCGTTGATCCAGACTGAGCGCGCATATCAGACGGAACCAAAGCTCCCCGCAACGAAAGACGTACCGACATCGCCCTCCATCCAGACGCTCTCGATAGCCTCTGCAAATCGTTTATTAACAGCGGCATACTGCTTAAATGCCGCGCTCTCGAAGAAGAGTTTCGTTTTTGGCGCGTCGGGGACTGCATAATGAAGACACGGCCAAAGGACCTACATATCAGGCATCAATGTGGATCCGCAAGGGACAGGGAAGAAAAGGACCTGATGACAAAACTCATCATAACAACTCTCAAACTCCGCATCAGGGATCCAGACCGGTAGACTAGAATGCAACTCCTTCATCCTTCGATCGATGCTCGCTTTGAGTTCTGTGTTATAGGCGTCTGTGCTGCTACCGAGGGTCCCGACCCAGAGTTTGTTAGTCATACGGTCTTTAACGCTGTCGACTGCGTTCTTGAGGCCACCGTTGCAATGGATGTTTGGTGCAAAGTAGTAGGGTTCAGATGATGTATTTGAGTAGGAGCGGGTGGGGTACCTAGGTGGTTTTGAAGATGATCTGCGTTGTAGACGAATAGGATGGAGTGGGTCTGGTTGAAACTTTGCAAGGGAAACGTCCATGTTTCGGATAGAGGACGGTGAGATTGTACCCTTGCCTGCGGGAGATGGAGCTAATGAAGCAAATTTGGAGAATGGATTTAATTCAGAGGGAGGAGTGGTGATTGGAGTGATTGCACGAGACTTGTAGGGGTTAATTCGTCGTACCTAGAAATAATCGAAGAACTCACTTTCAAATCATCGACTATACTCTTGAGAGGAGCTGGCGTGCTACCGATAGATCGCGATGAAGCATGTCTGAATGCTGGAGGACGACCGCCCAGGTCCTGTGTAGCTGCTGTTGTGCCTGCCTCTCGAGCATAAATATCTGGAGTAGGAGGGCTACTTTCACCTGGAACTGCAGTCGTTGGTAAGAATAGTGAAGCGATGATGACACGGTGATTTCTTAGTGAGCTCATGGTTGTTCGTGATCAGAGCTTGTTATCCGTAGCAGTGTCCTCATAAACAAGATCCCAAATCGTCATGATGCTCCATCGATCCATCTGTTTTCCACACGGCGTAATCATTAACAACGAACGTGCAACCAAACCGACAACACCCGGGTTTCTTCTATTTTTGGGGCCAAGTGAAATTGACGCGGCCCTGCCGCGCCTGCCGCGGTCGTGACGCGCCTGTGACGCGGCACTGTAACAAATTCCTATGTACAGATCATGTTCACACAACTTCATATCGCATTCCAAACACTTTGAATCATCGTTAATGATCAACATATGAGTGTCTGCCTGCGTACAGGCTCTATGGTGCTGTATTCACCTCTCACCAAATTTACAGTGCTTGTCCTCTGCGTTCATACTACTAGTATGCATCTTGCGCGTCAGTTCTATGTTGTTGCATTACCTCTAATTCGTTCATCTATGTTGGTTTTCAGATGCAGTGTCAAATGGTGTCTCACTGCGTCAAGCCTCGACGTCACCCTGCCAAGTTTGATCCACTCTCTATACCCCGCACCACCACGTCAAGCCCCAACCATGGCATGTCAGAAGCCTCGTTTAGGCTGCGTCAAGCACTACTCACACCACGACAAGTTTTCCCAAATATCTTCGCAGTCTCTGTACTAATATCAACATCCACACTCTATGCCGCGTCAAGGCCTACTACAGTGCCGCGTCAACCATAGCACATACCGCGTCAGTTGCCGCGTCACATGCGCGTCAGTGCCGCGTCAAACCTCCTCCATGCCGCGTCACAGGCGCGTCAAACCTCGTCACTGCCGCGTCACCCGCGCGTCACGCCGCGTCAAACTTCATTCATGCCGCGTCACCAGTAGCACATGCCGCGTCAGACCTCGCCACCTCCACATGCCGCGTCAAACCTCACCACCTCAACTGTCACACTGTCCGTATAACTTAGGTATATTTTATTTTACATCTGTCATAATAATTGATATTCTAACTGTGTTCCTTTTCGTCCTGACAGAATTAGACGTCGTACACTGTAATTGTCCATAGGCAGTAATAAATTTATTTTACTAAGCATATCCTCTGGGCTCGAGAAGAAACCCTTATTATCGCGCTTTTGTAAATCGTATCATGGCCTTTGTGAGTGCTTTGAAATACGGAATAAACTTGTTATAAGTTACTAACCATCTTTTAGGAATTATAGCGAGAGTGAATTTGAAGTGAGGAAGAAATTACCTGCTCCGTTCGATAGATATCTAACTTATGTGATTGACAGCGCGGCCCCTTATTCAGTGATAACTCCGATGCCACATCTTTGGAGTCTGCAGACGAGCTATCCGAAACTGTAGTTCCTTCTCTGCCGGCCGAAGAATGTCCGCCCGTTAAACGTCGATGTGCTCCACAGGCTCGAAGGGTCCAGAGAGGGAGGAAAAGAAAATAATCATTGACTTATGTATACATGGCTCTGAGGCAAATAAAATAACAAAGGAATGGTCGTGAACTCATCCAACTTGATCTGGAAGTTGAATATAGAATATGGGAATGGCGCGTCAGTACTTCAGTGGCCGCGTCAAGGATCGTTAGTGCCGCGTCAAGCTTCAAGGCTCGTCAGTGCCGCGTCACATGCGCGTCACGCCGCGTCACGGCCGCGTCACGACCGCGGCAGGCGCGGCAGGACCGCGTCAAAATAGCTACGCCCCTATTTTTGGCAAGTCTCGATGTCGTCCATGAAATGCGCGTTCTCGGATAGAATCGGTCATGGTCGTGCCAGAGGTGCATTCGAGTAGTACTTGTCTACGTGGCATGTATAAAATCTATCTAACTCCCTTATCACCCGTGAGAATCAGGTTATTTTGTTGCTTCGCACTCTTACTCTTACTCTTAGTATGTGCATCACGTATCGAACAGCGTACATTAACGCGGAAGGTTCGCCAGCAACCAGGGATGACACGTGGCTCGAACATTTTGTGGTCTCCAATGTCCATCACCCCAACTACGTTCCTTACAACTCTCGAGTCTAAGTACTGCCGGCACCAAACTGGCAATACATGTTGCGGCTTCAAGTTGTCCATTTTCGATCCTCAAGCTTCAGCGCTGAAGCTTGAAGTATGATAGAAAAAAGATTCCATCGTATCCACTGCCCTCGATGCAGTTCGCAAATGAGAGTTAGCTTCCAAACTAGCAATACATGTTGCGGCTTGTCCATGGCCCCATGCGATCCATCGTGGGTTCCACTTCATGCTTAGTACTTCCACCACTCAGCTTATGACCAATGGCAGATCGTGGCTGAAGCGCTGAAGATCGAAAAAAGATTACATCGTATCCACTGCCCTCGATGCAGTTCGCAAATGATAGTTAGCTTACTTGTCAGTCTATATTCCTGTATCATGGTGATCTTTCTTGACTATGGCAAGTCATCATGGATCTCGGTCCGAAGACTCAATCTGAAATATTGATACTCATCGTCAGAAACGCAAACAATACACGGCATCGCAGCGTTAACTTGGGTACCTCACGAGGACAACATACAACATCCATCTCACTTATATCATACACATACTGCCCAGGGTAGTGTTCTACACTCTGTCGATCAAGTTTTCGAGGGAAGGCCGCGATCGGGAAGGCAGGGAACCTTAGTCCGAGTCCGAGCTTCCACAACTAGTTCTTGAAAAGCCTTCAGGACGCAGACTCCATCACGCGTAGTGCAGACCCTTGATTTACTTGACCCAAGACTCGCCTGTCCGTACTTCTATCCCACTTCAAATTGAGTAATTTTATCCTTGATTCATGAATCGAACTGAACAATGTTCTTCCAAGTCACAGTTTGTCAGATCTCAGAGGCTTCTCATGACATGGAGATCTTGTTGGTTCAGTCATCCATGGAGCTAACGCCGCCCGACATAGTGATGTCTATTTTTTTGTAGAAAATGTCACACTTCACACGATACTCAGGAATCCACGATTATACTCAATCGCCAAGGTCATTGCTCCGCTTCTCGCGATTCTAATCTTTTCAGTTTAAAGTCAGTCATACTTCGATTTTTCATCCCACCAAGGGCCGCCCAGTAAGCATATGTGATACGTCACCGTGCTACAACTGCCTTTACTACGAGATACTGTACTGTGCATTGCTCCCTCGTCGAAACGGAAAAACTGGCCTCAACATATAACCAAAGTAAAGACGTATCATGATCCAACAGCCCCTACACGTACGTGCATTATTTCTTGGCATTATGATAACTAATGATCGTCCCTGCGTTTTCGCCATCTCAACAATTATCTCGGTCGCGTCCTTTCCAAGTCACCCTTGCGCTCATCTGAATCTTTTCTGTCCTAATTGCCACGACAACCTCAACGACAACGCTACTCCGACCACCGGGGGCGAGTGAACTGCATTTCTTTTCAAGACTGGGAACTGGCACTAACCAAGTGTATACCGCTTGCGGGATCTAGTAATTCGCTCTATTTTCTACCAGTCGTTTACGAGACTGAACTTGAGAGAAATAAAATGTGTTCTAATGGAGGTCAAGCATTGTCTGACGCACAGCAGCGCGCGCTGGGATTAAAATATGTCGAGGCGGCACTTTGAACGACGCAGTTCAAAGGCTCAACGTCCAACGCTGACGGTCATGAATAAATCGATGATGAATTTCAGTGGACATTCCACCGAAAAGAACACGCACCAACTACGTAGTACAATATTGCTAGTGGGGTATTATCCTTTATTTTCGCAATAAGATAGGCCTCGTACAAAGAACTTCATCCGGAGATAGATGGGGCCGATTTCAGCTGAGTACTTATTTGATTTTTGGAGAGTGCTCCCTTCTCACAAGGACCGAAACTATAATATCTGTCATGGAAGCCAGGAACCGCGCAGCTGGCCTTCCTACTTAAGTATCCTGACCAGATTCCACAGCAGCACTCAACCCTGAACTATCACATACTTCAGTCAATTTCCCATGTAGAACCAGTGCCCCGGATGTGCCAAAACCCTGTAGAATCATGGCCAGCCAGTCCCCGGCCGGTCTATGTAGAATACATGCTGGCCGGCCTTGTATAGTAGTAGTCCACATGTATAATACACTACCATACTATTGTAAAAGCATGACCAGCCAGTAGATGTAAGACAACTGCCGGCTGTAGGTATACCAATATCAAGGCTTGCTGGTGTATTAGGATGCTGACTGTTTCACATCTATATTTGTAACTGGCCAGCCTTTCTTCTACATAGGCAGACGTGGGGTGGCCCAATATGTGGGATTAAGATTATACTGGCCAACCATATCTCTACCTCAGTAGAAACCAGGCTGGCCAGTATGTAGGTCTTAATCTAGCAAACCGGCCGCCCTGCATCTACCTATGTATGGGTAAGGCTAGCCAGTTTGTATGTTTTGAACTAGCATACCGGCCGTCCTGCATTTACTTATGTAGGAGCCAGGCTGGCCTGTTTGCAGGTATTAAACTAGCATACCGGCCGTCCTGCATTTACCTATGTAGGAGCCAGGCTGGCCTGTTTGCAGGTATTAAACTAGCATACCGGCCGTCCTGCATTTACCTATGTAGGAGCCAGGCTGGCCTGTTTGCAGGTATTAAACTAGCATACCGGCCGTCCTGCATTTACCTATGTAGGAGCCAGGCTGGCCTGTTTGCAGGTATTAAACTAGCATACCGGCCGTCCTGCATTTACCTATGTAGGAGCCAGGCTGGCCTGTTTGCAGGTATTAAACTAGCATACCGGCCGTCCTGCATTTACTTATGTAGGAGCCAGGCTGGCCTGTTTGCAGGTATTAAACTAGCATACCGGCCGTCCTGCATTTACCTATGTAGGAGTCAGGCTGGCCAATATATATGTACATAGAGCGAGGAAAGCCAGTTTATACTCAAGTCATAACTTATCACCAGGCAGTGCGAGAGTCTAGACAAGCATATGTAATTACTGTACAAGATTGACTAGCAATGAAGACAATGGAGGATACAAGATCATATCTTCTGGGATCTCTTAGAGGGTTGCCTCACCCTACCTGATCTACGAACCACAGGCTCAGTCCTAGGCTTCTTGGACTTACTTGATGAAGCATGGTTAATTTTTCTCTTCCTCCCTTTCTGCACCACCTCTTCAACCTCCTGCTCCTGCTGTTCTTCTCCCCCAACTACATTCTCCTCTGACTCAACATCCTTCTCCTCAACCTCATGCCTTTCCTTCTCTACCACCATCCTCATCTCCTCATCCTCAACCTCGTCACTGAGTCCCTCTTTGTTCAGCCTCTCAATCTGACCAACAACTGAGAATAAGACTTCCCGGACAGCCTCATCCAGAGCGACCAAGAACTGTAGATCAATAGCAGAATGAGGTAGGTAGAAAGGGGTATTGGGATCAGCCTCGTCTTCCTCATACTCTATCACACGCTTAGACTCCCTATAGAGGAGCCCAATTCCTAGTATTACTGGCATTGCCGATGATGGCCCTGAGATTGGACAGGTCTGTAGCTTGTTTAAGCTGGCCATCAATGTCGCATATGAGGTGTGAATGTCCTCGGAAAGATAATTTTCGCTCCAAGACCAGTCAGCCCAGGTAGGCAAATCTTGGTGTCGCTCTGAAATTGGCTGTTGGACATATAAGCCATAAAATTGAAAACAGCACCAAGTGACACTAACATTCTGTTTGGCTAATATTGCCAGGTCCCTAGTGGCGTCCACAAGCTCCAAGTAGTTTTCATTCTTGCTAAGGGTTTCTAAAAATGTGTATCGGTCATTGATGGCAACATCATCTGGTGTTGTCTCATGAGCGGCCGGCTGTGTTGTACGTTCTGTGAAATGAGAGGCAAATGGAGCCGGCCGGCCTTGATCTTCTTCATCTAAGTCTAGGGTGCTCACTACTTTCGTCTTGGACTTCCCAGTGACCCGAATATCAGCATCCTTGGCCTTAATAAAGACAACTAGCTTCTGATTTGTAGCAGAACGTCGTTCCCAATGCATCCATAGACAATTTACCTCCTCTGTCTTCATATGAGAAGGGTCTTTGACCACAAATCCTGTGGGAACTGAACCAGGTTCCAAATAATTGGACGGGCTGGCAGTTATCACGCCCCAAGGTACAGGTCTAGAGCCACCTGTGCAGACTTCTACAAACCATTGAGTCAATCAAATGTCATGCACATATTGAAGATGTTAGATCTTACTGTATGAAGTATGAAAGATACTTCTAATCAATTCGTGTTGGCCCTTGAGGCCAATACCATCACGAAGAGGAAGTTTTGCATACCCCTCATCATCTACTATGATTTCAGGTAAGACAGGTCCATCCTCACAGTCTGAAGCCGCATGGTCTGAATCCTCTGAAGGGTCTATCAATTTAATAGTCAGTGAGCATGATATTTAAAATCAAATGAAACACGTACAAAATTCAGTCTTAGACCATTCTCCAAAGGATTCAAATCCATTTGCAGCCCACTCCTTGATACCACTCGAGCTCACAGAAAATTTTTTCTTGGCATTCTGAGGCGTAGTTTCGTGTCTATAGTAGTTTAGTTAGTCTTGAGATTTCCATGTTGATTTGATGACTTACAGACTGACGGACAATGTCTGACTAGCTTTTTTCTTATGACTAACAAGCATTACTATGCGACAACCCATGGTGCGCCGAATTTGCTCTGCAAAATCTTCCAGAGTTTTCTTGAGGTTATTCTTACGATATCTCAAGCCAAAGTGTTAGACTGGAATAACTGTAGATTTGAAGTAAAACTTACATTGCCTGAGTTTCTTCTGGCGCCCCCTCCTCATTCCATTTCTTCATGGCAAACTTGACCTCCTGCTGTTGTGAAGGTGTCATGTTGTTGAACCACTCCCTGGCATTCCCAGTGCGGTACTTGATTGAATACTCCAAGCCTTTACTCTGTTGTTGGGCCTTGTCATATGAGTCGATCTCCTGCTTAAATAATTTCTGTGCTACGTCCCACTCAGACAGGGGTTTCTTATAGAAAGATGGTTCTCTTGGGCGACTCGCTGCCTCACGTTCGTCTGCCTCTTCCTTGTCTTTGAGACTTTTGGCATAGTATTCTTTTATTGCCTGTAGGTAACATTTATGTATATCATCAGACAACTAAATACATGTACAGTATAAGAATTTTGTGACCTTTTTCAAGGAAGTAGGCAAGGCAATGGGTTCCTCTTGCTCGTCTTGAGCAGCTAGTATGGCCCTCCGAATCTTCCTCACCACAGGCTTTCCAACAGATGAGGAACCTGCAGCAAAAATGGCCTTAGAGTGAAGGTCGAGAATTGGCTTAAAGGCAATAGACCAGTCGGTAGACATCGTAATTGATTCAAGATAAAAATTGCAGGTAGGCTGGTACAGGCGGTAGGAGGGTGGCTAGCCGAAATTAATTTGAACACCCATGTTTATCAACAATAACGTGTGACTTATGAAAAGTCACACGTTATTGTTGATAAACATGGGTGTTCAAATTAATTTCGGCTAGCCACCCTCCTACCGCCTGTACCAGCCTACCTGCAATTTTTATCTTGAATCAATTATCAAATTGGATATATTGAGACGGTCAAATTCACATCAAGTAACAAGATTAAAGGCACATTATACTTCCATTGAGTGGAGTTAGACAGTGTAGATAATAGACAAATTCACATCAGGTAAAAAGATCCAAAACACGTTATACTTCCATTGAGCGGTGAGGGTATCTAATCAAGTAAGATGAAGAAAAATGAAACATGAAGGGATGTACGAAAAAGCTAAGACAAAATAATTGTATCCTAATCCTCATCCTCATCAGGGACACTAGGCATGGGCCTCAAGACAACCGAAATCCAGCAGGAGCCAGGTCTTTTGCCTGGCAAAAGGATCCTGGAATGAGGTGGTTGTGAGAATACATACTTTTTCCTACATTGGCCATTCTTGCATTCAAAGATGTAATCTTTGTGCATGTTGACAGAACACCAGGCGTTACTCCACCCACACTGTGGGCACTGGACCGGCAGGTACTGACCCCAGGGGCGAAGTTGGGAATGCGTCCAGGCGAACTTGGTAACGGCCAACGAACCTGAGTTGTCAGGCATCAGCAAGAACACGTCAGTGTGGCGCCCAAGTTTGTAGGACTGGCCCAACATGTCAGGGAAGACGATGTGAATGGGCAAACGCTCGATGATGACCAGCTCCGCGAATGCGAGCAAAAGGTGGGTGGCGAAACTCGGCTGAAAACGAACAGCATTAAAGCCAATAGTGGCTGTGATGCGATGACTGTTAGGGTTAGTTAGTATTTGCAAAGATAAGATCAAATGGACTTACTCTATGACCGCCTGTTGCAAGCCTGAAAAGGAAGTGACGTTGTTGATGAGCGCGCCACACGAAAACAGCCATAAGTATGATTCCGCGGCACCATGAATCAGGGGATGCCAAGGTGAAAGCAGAACATCGAGAACCTTTGGTGTCAAATGAGCAAATACAATGTTAGTCAAAAAAATGCCACTTACAGAGTGAACGCGTGCCGAAACGTATGACTTCTTGTTGCCCTCGTACCCAATAAATGGATCTCCATGCTCGTTGTCGGTGTGGTTAGTGATGGCGACGACGACACGAGCCCAGTTGGAGCTCATCAGCGACTGGATGATGGCAGTCGCCTGCAACCGGTACTCGTCGATCTTTGAGGCATTGCCGATGTCGAACACGATGGACCGAAATTCAAACCCTCCGCTGGGGAAGTATGGCCGAAGGAATTCGGAGGCCAGTTCGAAACAGCCGCCGGTGACGTCGTGGTCGACGAGGACGAGATGGAGCATGAGCGTGGGTGCCGAAGACAGTTGGGAATGGAGTGAAACCTCCAACGTAGCACAAATTTGGAGGAATGAAGGAAGGAGCGGTTGCCCCTTCCTGTAAAAACCCTATAAAATGAAGTGAATGTTAGTTAGCATGAAATAAACGAAAAAACTTACAAAATAGGGCGACTGAGATGCGCGCCCGTGTCGTTCCATGCCAACATGGCAAGATATGCAGACGAACGTGACGTCATCGGCCTGCACCGCGTGTGCACTGGCAGGCGGGATGTTCATGCAGTTTGAACACATCACCCGCGGACAGGTGCTGCAGAGGAAGAGGCAATCTTCCCCTACAGAACCGTCTCTGCAGATGAGACAAAACTGCAAATAAAGACGCGTGTTAGTGCAAATAGTAGGTAACTAATCACTTACCTCGTTGTGTTCAGACGGCTCTCTCACATTCAGCTCACCCGGCGCAGTGACCGCTCCAGTAGATGCCGGCAACGACAAGGCAATTCGTGGCGCGGTGCCACCGGTGGACTTCTTGCAGGTTTGTTTAGACTTCACCATGGTGAAGAGAGACTATTATAGATATATTCAAATTAGTAGATGACACGGCAAATAGCACTTACAGTTATGTAGTTCAAACAGATGCAAAGAGAGGAGAGCGCCGGCTGAATGTACTTAGAAAGAAATGAACAAGTTTGAACGTTGGTTGATTGTGACAAACAGATCCAAATAGTCACGTGATTATCAACAATAAACTCAACAGCGTCATAATATTGGCTAATCCACAATTCAACGCGTCGCGTGTCAAAAATCCACAAATTCAACACGTGCCGGTGCGCCGGCACGTGTTGAGTGGATTTTTGACACGCGACGCGTTGAATTGTGGATTAGCCAATATTATGACGCTGTTGAGTTCATTGTTGATAATCACGTGACTATTTACAAACAATAACAAACTGACACGTGAATATGAACAACAACAATCAGTTCTCACGGTTCAATCTCTTCTTTCGTCTTACCTTCATCATTCTCCTTCATCCTTTATTTCTGCCAGTGCCGTTACTTCAGGGCGACTTCCGGTGTACTCCTTTGGGTTCTTGCAGACTGCAGCTGCAAGAATTCAAAGGTACTACCCTACAGTCGCCCTTCAAACATAGTAAGTTCAACTTTGGTGGTGCGCCTACTTACTAACTGTTTTCATTTACATATACTCTCTTTCCCTTGAGGTTTCTCAAGGTAAGTACTTAATTGCTCACACCTGCTTGCTAATGTCTGTTGTACTTAGGATTTTGGAGACTTTGGATGGCGCAGTGACAGCCACTCCTCCCTTTGAGCGCCCTCCTGGCAGTTCCCTAACGTAAGTCCTTCTTTTCCCGCGTCTGCTTGCTAACGTTTGTTCTATTTGGGATTATACTTACGAATTTCGGGACTTTGGATGGCAGTTAGAGCCACTCCTCTTTTTGAGCGCCCTCCAGTTCCCAACGTAAGTCCTTCTTTTCCCGCGTCCGCTTGCTAACGTTTGTTCTATTTAGGATTATACTTACGAATTTCGGGACTTTGGATGGCAGTTAGAGCCACTCCTCCCTTTGAGCGCCCTCCAGTTCCCAACGTAAGTCCTTCTTTTCCCGCGTCCGCTTGCTAACGTTTGTTCTATTTAGGATTATACTTACGAATTTCGGGACTTTGGATGGCAGTTAGAGCCACTCCTCCCTTTGAGCGCCCTCCAGTTCCCAACGTAAGTCCTTCCTCTCTCATGTCCGTTTGCTAACGTTTGTTCTATTTAGTATTATACTTACGAATTTCAGGACTTTGGATGGCGCAGTTAGAGCCACTCCTCCCTTTGAGCGCCTTCCAGTTCCTTAAACGTAAGTCCTTCTTCTCTCGCGTCCGTTTGCTAATGTCTGTTCTATTTAGTATTCTGCTTATTGGAACTGGGGGTTGCGCAGTGCATGCCACTTGTCAGTGGCTCCTGCTTATAGGAACTGGGGGTTGCGCAGTGCATGCCACTTGTCAGTGGCTCCTGCTTCTTGAAATTGGCGGTAGCGCAGTGCATGCCACTTGTTAGTGGCTCCTGCTTATTGGGACTGGGGCTCAGCGCAGTGCATGCCACTTGTCAGTGGCTCCTGCTTCTTGGAATTGGCGGTATCGCAGTGCATGTCACTTGTTAGTGGCTCCTGCTTATTGGGACTGGGGCTCAGCGCAGTGCATGCCACTTGTCAGTGGCTCCTGCTTCTTGGAATTGGCGGTATCGCAGTGCATGCCACTTGTCAGTGGCTCCTGCTCCGACTTTTTAATAGCCTGCTCCAACTTTTTAATGGTGGTAAGCGCTCAATTCCTGATGACCTTAACTGATCTGTTTTGTTCTCTAGACTGCTGAACCTGCCGGTACTTTTGTGTGGCAAGTGCTCTCTAGTTAAGTGTTAATCTTGTCTTAAATTTCGGTCTAACGTTTCTACAGGACAAATTTGTATTGTATTATATATATATTTGCTACATACATTTTCACCTGGAGTGTTGAGGCTTTGGTGAGGAGGGCCCCCTCATTGAAGTCTCGCCTCCCCTTTTGTATTTGTTACTTTATTTGTTTGCTTACTTGTAGTAAAATTTATTGTCACTCGTACTTTGTATTTGAAAATGTATGTTGATGGATGCACTTTATTTGCTGCCAGCTGAAAAGGTCACGTGACCGTGTGTATATTAGCAAAGAGCCTTATTAAGAAAGCAAGCGCAAAAGCACAGTAGTGTATAATAATCAAACGCTGCACAGACCAAAGCAACTATTATCTACTACATGTCTTAGATAGATAATGTGTTATGTAGATCTCAATTCTGCCTTGATGCGGCTCACCATTGACATGCTGAAGGACGCTATCATTGATTATTGTCTGCCAGTCAAAATATACTATTGGCATAGGCAGATGGTGGCAGAACACTAGGACAAGTAGCCATGACGCCATATGATACAAACTTCCCTTCCCGGTCAGAAGGTTGATTCTTCTTTGAAATTGCCTTCTGACCACAGAGGGGAGTCATCATATGGCGTCATTGTCACCATCTGCCTGGGCTGCTAGCATATTTTGGACTGACGGACATTCTCAATACCCTACAGGCCGCTTAGAGGCTAGCCCGCCCTCAAAACTGTTCGTGTTAAGAGTTCTGCCTCAGAGGTAATACTTAGTTAGCTACACCTATACTGTAGGGTATTGAGAATGTTTTCTTCGGTTAACAAAGAAAACATTTTCAATACCCTACAGTATAGGTGTAGCTAACTAAGTATTACCTCTGAGGCAAAACTCTTAACACGAACAGTTTTGAGGGCGGGCTAGCCAGCCTCAGAGGTAACCTCAGAGGTATCTCCAAACTGTTCGTGTTAAGAGTTCTGCCTCAGAGGTAATACTTCGTTAGCTACACCTATACTGTAGGGTATTGAAAATGTTTTCTTTGTTAACCGAAGAAAACATTCTCAATACCCTGCAGTATAGGTGTAGCCAACTTACCTCTGAGGCAGAACTCTTAACACGAACAGTTTTGAGGGCGGGCTAGCCTCTAAGTGGCCTGCAGGGTTTCTCAATACCCTGCAGTATAGGTGTAGCTAACTTACCTCTGAGGCATATACTGTAGGGTATTGAAGATGTTTTCTTTGTTAACCGAAGAAAACATTCTCAATACCCTACAGGCCACTTAGAGGCTAGCCCGCCCTCAAAACTGTTCGTGTTAAGAGTTCTGCCTCAGAGGTAAGTTGGCTACACCTATACTGCAGGGTATTGAGAATGTTTTCTTCGGTTAACAAAGAAAACATTTTCAATACCCTACAGTATAGGTGTAGCTAACGAAGTATTA